>NC_133648.1:928923-1249118 GCF_009905375.1 Apium graveolens
AACCTTTTATATTTACTGAAGTTCAAGAAGACTATATATATAGTAAAGCTCAAGCTGATTTTACCTTCTACAAATGTTCATCATCCAAAAGTGTATTTGACATAATTGCAGAAGACATTCCTTCTTTAAGTAGTCATGGTTTTAAAGTGTATGCCATCCATTCTCACTATGGAATTACAGAAATGCTCCTAACATCTTGCACCAAGTTGTATAATATTTCACATATCCCATTTTCTCAAGGAGGCTTGTCTTGGTCTGAACCCGATTGTGGGGATTGTGAAGCCAAGGAACAGTACTGCAAATTCAAACCAAACAGCACCACCGTCACTCAGTGCTTCCCCATACCAAAAGGTTATTTAAATTCTCAGAAATTTTCTAGATGATCCACATGTGAGGTTATGTAATTAGGTACTACTAGTAATAATCTGTGTGCGTATTAATATTTATGTTTCAATTTACAGGTCCCCCATCAAATAAGCTTCTGGTGACAGGTGAATTATAAATTCTCTTTGAACTTTGTAATCTGTTTTTCATTAGCTCTGCATAGTTATTGGTGAACTTTATATGTATGTAGGTAAAGTTGGAGGGATCTTTGTCCTGTCATTTCTACTTGTCGCCTTTTGTTATGCTATATACTCATACAAGCAAAAGAAAACTTACCAGCAGAAGATTGAAATGTTTCTGGAGGACTACAAATCCCTTAAGCCTACAAGATACTCTTATGCTGATATAAAAAAGATAAGCAATCATTTCACGGTAAAGTTAGGGGAAGGAGGCTTTGGTTCAGTGTTCAAAGGACAGCTTTCAAATGATGTTGCAGTTGCGGTTAAGGTCCTAAACGATAAGATTGATGCCAAAGAAAGTGGAGAAGATTTTATAAATGAAGTTAGTACAATTGGCTTAATCCACCATGTGAATGTGGTTCGCTTGGTTGGATATTGCGCTGATGGCTGTAGACGAGCTCTTGTTTATGAGTTTCAACCAAACAATTCCCTCGAAAAGCATGTCTATTCAGGAGAAAATCACAGTGAAGGATTCCTTGGTTGGGAAAAGATGCAAGACATTTCTCTAGGCATTGCCAAAGGTATTGAGTATCTTCACCAAGGATGTGCTCAACGAATCCTCCACTTTGACATCAAACCTCATAACATCTTGTTAGACCAAAATTTCAACCCGAAAGTCTCTGATTTTGGTTTAGCAAAGTTGTGTAACAAAGGCCAAAGCATAGTATCAATGACTATGGCTAGGGGGACAATAGGCTACATTGCACCAGAAGTATTTTCTAGGAACTTCGGAGAAGTATCATCCAAGTCAGATGTTTACAGCTTCGGGATGCTGTTACTTGAAATAGTTGGAGCAAGGAATCATACTTCAACAGGAACAGAAAACGCCAGTGAAGAATATTTCCCTGAATGGATTTTCCATCAGCTTGAGCAACGAAACAATACGACAACGAAAACGACAAGCCTGATTGAGGAAGACCTCGAAAGCATGATCCAAAGAAAGCTAACAGTTGTAGGACTTTGGTGCGTAAATTGGCATCCAGCAGACCGACCTTCTATGAAACGCGTGATTCAAATGCTACAAGCTGAACACTGCCCTGCCATACCTCCAAATCTGTTCAAATCGACAAGTTCAAGAAACGCATTCGCAGGAGTTCCTTCTAGGTTGTTTATTAGCGAGCTTGAAGTTATTTCAGAATCAGAGTGATTATTACTTGAAGCAAGATGCATAGTTCTAAATTCTTAATAATGTGTTTGTGTAAACATTGTTTTTATTTGATTAGCGTCTGTTGTAAAAACATTAAAACTGAAAAATAAAATAATCTTGCCATGTAATCTAGGAGTACTTATTACAGATGTGATATAGAATGTTGAACAGCTGTGTTGAATTAATTAAACAGTAGTTTAAGGTCGGCAAATTCGAATAAAATAAAAATAGTCATTACTAGCCGTTGTAAACAACAAACACTCTCTCTCTCTCTCTCTCCCACCAAAACTCATTACAAATCTCCAGCGCCTATTTACGACCATCTCTCTCTGCAGATTCACATCTCTCTCTGTCTCTCTCCGTATATACACTCAATTCCCTCTCTCTCTCTGTCTCTCTCTCCTTCTCTCTCCGTATTTACACTCAACTCTCTCTCTCTCTATACAAAAACTCATTAAAAATCTCAGGCGCCTATTTACCAAATAATGTCTATACTATAATATAATAACCAAATTACTATACACATATGTTATCGTACTACTAAATTACTTAATTACTTAGTAATTAAACAGATAACAGCACATACCAAAAAACAGTGATAGTTACAAATTTGTTAACTAATAAAAAACACAAAACCTCAATGAGTAATTTAATCAAACACTTAGTATGAAATACCTTAAAAACTCAAAAATTATAAACGTACAGTTAATTACCTCAATATTCATGGACATGATTGTTGTAGGGAGTAATGCGGATTGTTCTGTGGTATGATTTATGTGTTTTTTCAGTTAACTCAATTTCCTATTTGCTCAACCTCGCTCCTCTGTCTAATCTAACTCCTGCAGGAATGTGTTCAACTGTGTTGCTGTTTGTATATTTTCTTTTAAATTTAAAAATAAAAAAACGGAAGCAGGTGTGCCGTTTTGCATATTAAAAAAGGTAGGCTTTGGGCGCTGTTTGTTTATTTTTTTTAAATATAAATTGGGAAAACAGAAGAGGATGTTCCGTTTTGCATGAATTAAAAAACGGAACTTTATACGACGTTATGAGGTGACATTTTGGGTCTTTTCACCCATAAGTGACAATCTGGGCATTATTAAGTAAAATAGTGACAATCTGGGCCTTTGTTCTATGGTTTACCGTATGTACAGTGTCTACTATTTTTTAGTCATTCATCCGTCTTTTACTATTGTTATCGTTTCGGGAGAGTATTTGATGTACATTTTGACATAAATAGAAAATATAATTATCAAAACTTTTTTAAAAAAAAGAAATTTATGAATAAAAATAGAATATTTAAACTTTTATTCAGATTTTTTTTTTAAAAAGTATAGAATTATACTTTCTGTTCATCTTAAAATGCGTGTCGAACACTGTCACAGAAAATATAATTATATTTTAATATAAATAGTTAATAATTTATTAATATTTTATTGAATCAAACTCGAGCCGACCTGATCATATTTCTAGTTTTTGTCGGTGAAAGCGATTCGAGTTTTCGATCCGAATCGGAGCCTATCAATTTTTTTACGAGCTGAGTTTCGAGCTTGAAATTTAAGGTTTGGTCGAACTCGAACTCGAACTCGAGGTTGAGACCGAACTTTTTAATCGAATTCGAGCCGAGTCCGGCAGTGTTATAATAAAAATGAAATATTCATGTTATTAAAATTGAAGATTTTATGAGAATTTGTTTACCTAAATATGAGAAAATTATACAATCTACATTATTGTGTTACATATTACTGGCATCAGTACTGATGCTTGAGTATGACAAACTACATAATCTTCACACAACTAGTTATTTGTTCAATGATAATCATTTTCTTGATCATATTAAGAATTGCATCACATTATCAGTTTGAGGAGGTCTGAATAAGTTCTTGATCATCATTCGACGTTTCGTGCTGGGGACAAATCAAAGGTTTAGGAGGGATCACCAGAAGTTCGACGTCTCCTTCTAGCATTTCAATCACATTGCTCATTGAAGGACGCTCACTTGGATTCATTTGTATGCACCACATTGCTACAATGATCATCTTTTTAACCAACTCCTTCTCGTTCTCGTTAACCTCTTCCATTTCAATCTCCTTCCCTTGGCTAATCTGGTCATAGATCCATGAAGGGAAGTAAATTTGGCTAATTTGATCCTTGAATGGATTCAAATTTTTCCTTCGTCCTGCCATTTCCAGTAACAACATTCCGAAACTATAAACATCTGCCTTGTAAGAGACAGCTCCGATATTTTTGTAAAACAATTCTGGAGCCATATAACCCATTGTACCCCTTGCCGCTGTCATAGTCACTATACTTTGATCCGTGGCACGTAGTTTTGCAAGGCCAAAATCAGAAATCTTTGGATTGAAATTTTCATCCAGGAGAATATTATGAGGCTTAATATCAAAATGCAAGATTTGCATATCACAACCTCGATGCAAATACTCTATGCCATATGCCACTTTACAAGAAATCTCATAAATCTTTTCACAATTCAAAGTAGGCGTTCCTCCTCCCTCGAGAAAAATGTATTTATCAAGAGATCCGTTAGGCATGAACTCATAAATAAGAGCACGTTTTGAACCCTCAACGCAGAAACCAACAAGTCTCACAATGTTGACATGGTGGATCATACCAATTGTACCAACTTCATTGATGAAATCTTGGCCGCTAGTCTTGGATTTTGTAAGTATTTTTATAGCTACGACAAGGCCACTTCGAAGTTTTCCTTTATATACAGTACCAAAGCCCCCTTCACCCAGTTTTTCACTAAATCCTTTAGTGAACTTCTTAATCTGGGAATAGTTATACCTAATAGGCATCAGTTTGTTTTGAGCTTGCAGGAAATCTTCAATAGTACCATGCACTGATAGATGTCTCCTCCTTGATTTATAGATCAAGAACGCGGAGAGAAATGGTAGTCCACATAAGCATCTTGAAACAAAAATCATTACTGCAATAAAGACCATGTAAATTGACAAAATAGATTTTATTTGAAATTTCACACTAACAAAAACAAATCACTGTGAAACTAGCATCTCACCGAGGAGTTCTCCTAGATATGCTGTGAGGTCGTGGTGATAAGAAGCGGAAAACAATGGAAATATGTTAAAACCCCGTTTGAAAGATTATTAGATCGACTTGGAGTAAACAAATCATGAAAGTGCTTACTCATATACATTGAAGTGTTGGGATTGTAGGGGCCTTGTGTCCACATGCCTACAAGACATGCAAAGCTGTTCAGGAAACTTGAAACCTAAAGAGAACCTTGTAAGAGAATAAACATCTCTTACCTAGACTGTAGTTTGCAGCTTCTGTGCCAGTCACAATGATAAGAAGGTGGGAAAAAAACGAAAATATGTCAAAAAACCAGTTAAAAATGGATTGAGTTGAGGAGGAAATTATTGAATATTGCTCACCAGGAATCAGTATCAAAATTTCTCGCACGTAAAACCAGATCAAAAACCATAACCTACAAAAAAATGCAAAGCTCTTCAGCAGATGCCAACTCTAAAAGCAGAGGAAAAACATTACTGATTTGTTGATGAAACATAAAATACCTCCTATAAGATTTGCAATGGGTGTGCCGATTTTCAGATATTATACTCTGACAATATTGCGATTGAGTAGCATGACAGCCTAGGCAAGAAAAATACTTGAAAGGAAGCTCTATCCCATAAACCACATCTTTAATACCCAAGAAAGATGTTTTATTAATATCAGGCCATGCTGATGAAACCCAAGTTGTCTTCCGAACTAAGCAATTGTTCTCCACTTCCGAGATTTTCATTTTCCCAATGACAACGTATGAATATACTGATGATGAGGAGCAAGGAGATGTAGGAATATATCGAGTTGATGAGGATTTAGTCAGAGGAGCTGGACAATCTATATAAGTTATTGGTCTATTCAACTCCATAATCGGAGAAAAATGATCATCATAACTGTAGAAAGCATGGAGAGGAGTGGAAGAACATGAATAATTATTTCTAGCTAGCCCTGAATCAATTATTCGAACAGAAGAATTTACATAATTGATAGCCTCCACATAGAAGTCGTCTGAATGAAGTTTGATAGTAGTACGATTTTGTCTGCAGGAAAGCTCATAGCTGAGACCATGACATTTGTGTGCATGATCTTTTAGATAAAAAGGGCAGCTTATGTTATCAATATTACCGCAAGAAGAAGAAGCAAAAGAAGAAGAAGAAGCAGCAGCAGCTTTACAGCAACTGCTGGTTATTGATGCCAAGACGACAGTGATAATCAGTAACGAAGAGTACATCATTTGCACTGAATCATGCATAAATCACTGTAATAATACTAGTTACTATGAGGTGGATAATGAATTCAACAAGATTCCGTCTCTAAAATGTAGGAAAAAAGAATTATCTTCTGTTTAATATTCTTTATCTGGGTAGCAATTTATGTCCATAAATAAAGAAGAAGGTATTTTCTAGCAGGCCATCAAATAAAAAATGGGCTATCATATGCCTTGTTTTTCTTGATAATTGCAGTCAACTAAACACTCCAAACAAGTACCAATATCAATGTCACTCAAATTGTTTAGCATCACATATCAGAATAATATAATCCAGAATATCATTCTCCATGATTTTAACATTGTTTAACAGATCTGATCCGTCTGACTAATCTTTCAAAGCGGCCTGCTTGGTAGCAAGGGCCAGAGATATTTTTCTTGATAAGCAACTTACAAGTCAACATGAACATCAAAGATCAAAGTCTTTAAGTCTTTTAGCACAAGGCCTATTTAATTAGTCTTATTCGTTTTAGACTTTCATGTTTCATGCCTGTTCAATTTGTTTATCTGAAATTCCATCTTTTTTGCAGCAAGTCTTGATTTCTGTCCTGCATAAAGTCTTGATTTCTGTCCTGCATAATATTACTCTTTATCTTCTAGATTATTGCAGCATGCTTCCAGTTTTGCTGCGACTATATACTTATTAAAAAAATAATATTCCGTTATAACAAAGAATCTAGACAATGAAAAAATAAGCATGTTCTTGAAGAATTATTGCAACTCGTAAACTATTTTACTAATTGCATCTAGATAGTTTCCTGAAGCCTCTGTATAGGTCTACCCGAGTGATCTTAAATATGGTGATTTTAAATGAATTTATGTTGCTTGTACTGGTAAGCTGTATCATTAGTAAACTTGGTGTCGCAGTACTTCAACATGATGAATGCAGTGTGACAAGGTGCCATGGAGGAGACAGCAAAATCAGATTCCCGTTCCATTTGATTGATTCGGATAAAGAGAAGCAGCCGCGGTCAGATCACTGTGGCTTTCCTGTTGGCTTTGAACTCTCTTGCGGAACCATTGATCATTATAATTATCCAATGGTGAAGTTCGAGTACCAGGTCAACACCTCTCTTCCGGGACTCTATCTTTCATTCTCGGTTGAGGCCTATGTTGATTCCATCGACTACAAATCACGCCAGCTCCACTTCATATCTACGTCCACCAACGTCACACAACACTATGACTACTACTTGTCTAATTCTCCCTTCAAACCTTTTATATTTACTGAAGTTCAAGAAGACTATATATATAGTAAAGCTCAAGCTGATTTTACCTTCTACAAATGTTCATCATCCAAAAGTGTATTTGACATAATTGCAGAAGACATTCCTTCTTTAAGTAGTCATGGTTTTAAAGTGTATGCCATCCATTCTCACTATGGAATTACAGAAATGCTCCTAACATCTTGCACCAAGTTGTATAATATTTCACATATCCCATTTTCTCAAGGAGGCTTGTCTTGGTCTGAACCCGATTGTGGGGATTGTGAAGCCAAGGAACAGTACTGCAAATTCAAACCAAACAGCACCACCGTCACTCAGTGCTTCCCCATACCAAAAGGTTATTTAAATTCTCAGAAATTTTCTAGATGATCCACATGTGAGGTTATGTAATTAGGTACTACTAGTAATAATCTGTGTGCGTATTAATATTTATGTTTCAATTTACAGGTCCCCCATCAAATAAGCTTCTGGTGACAGGTGAATTATAAATTCTCTTTGAACTTTGTAATCTGTTTTTCATTAGCTCTGCATAGTTATTGGTGAACTTTATATGTATGTAGGTAAAGTTGGAGGGATCTTTGTCCTGTCATTTCTACTTGTCGCCTTTTGTTATGCTATATACTCATACAAGCAAAAGAAAACTTACCAGCAGAAGATTGAAATGTTTCTGGAGGACTACAAATCCCTTAAGCCTACAAGATACTCTTATGCTGATATAAAAAAGATAAGCAATCATTTCACGGTAAAGTTAGGGGAAGGAGGCTTTGGTTCAGTGTTCAAAGGACAGCTTTCAAATGATGTTGCAGTTGCGGTTAAGGTCCTAAACGATAAGATTGATGCCAAAGAAAGTGGAGAAGATTTTATAAATGAAGTTAGTACAATTGGCTTAATCCACCATGTGAATGTGGTTCGCTTGGTTGGATATTGCGCTGATGGCTGTAGACGAGCTCTTGTTTATGAGTTTCAACCAAACAATTCCCTCGAAAAGCATGTCTATTCAGGAGAAAATCACAGTGAAGGATTCCTTGGTTGGGAAAAGATGCAAGACATTTCTCTAGGCATTGCCAAAGGTATTGAGTATCTTCACCAAGGATGTGCTCAACGAATCCTCCACTTTGACATCAAACCTCATAACATCTTGTTAGACCAAAATTTCAACCCGAAAGTCTCTGATTTTGGTTTAGCAAAGTTGTGTAACAAAGGCCAAAGCATAGTATCAATGACTATGGCTAGGGGGACAATAGGCTACATTGCACCAGAAGTATTTTCTAGGAACTTCGGAGAAGTATCATCCAAGTCAGATGTTTACAGCTTCGGGATGCTGTTACTTGAAATAGTTGGAGCAAGGAATCATACTTCAACAGGAACAGAAAACGCCAGTGAAGAATATTTCCCTGAATGGATTTTCCATCAGCTTGAGCAACGAAACAATACGACAACGAAAACGACAAGCCTGATTGAGGAAGACCTCGAAAGCATGATCCAAAGAAAGCTAACAGTTGTAGGACTTTGGTGCGTAAATTGGCATCCAGCAGACCGACCTTCTATGAAACGCGTGATTCAAATGCTACAAGCTGAACACTGCCCTGCCATACCTCCAAATCTGTTCAAATCGACAAGTTCAAGAAACGCATTCGCAGGAGTTCCTTCTAGGTTGTTTATTAGCGAGCTTGAAGTTATTTCAGAATCAGAGTGATTATTACTTGAAGCAAGATGCATAGTTCTAAATTCTTAATAATGTGTTTGTGTAAACATTGTTTTTATTTGATTAGCGTCTGTTGTAAAAACATTAAAACTGAAAAATAAAATAATCTTGCCATGTAATCTAGGAGTACTTATTACAGATGTGATATAGAATGTTGAACAGCTGTGTTGAATTAATTAAACAGTAGTTTAAGGTCGGCAAATTCGAATAAAATAAAAATAGTCATTACTAGCCGTTGTAAACAACAAACACTCTCTCTCTCTCTCTCTCCCACCAAAACTCATTACAAATCTCCAGCGCCTATTTACGACCATCTCTCTCTGCAGATTCACATCTCTCTCTGTCTCTCTCCGTATATACACTCAATTCCCTCTCTCTCTCTGTCTCTCTCTCCTTCTCTCTCCGTATTTACACTCAACTCTCTCTCTCTCTATACAAAAACTCATTAAAAATCTCAGGCGCCTATTTACCAAATAATGTCTATACTATAATATAATAACCAAATTACTATACACATATGTTATCGTACTACTAAATTACTTAATTACTTAGTAATTAAACAGATAACAGCACATACCAAAAAACAGTGATAGTTACAAATTTGTTAACTAATAAAAAACACAAAACCTCAATGAGTAATTTAATCAAACACTTAGTATGAAATACCTTAAAAACTCAAAAATTATAAACGTACAGTTAATTACCTCAATATTCATGGACATGATTGTTGTAGGGAGTAATGCGGATTGTTCTGTGGTATGATTTATGTGTTTTTTCAGTTAACTCAATTTCCTATTTGCTCAACCTCGCTCCTCTGTCTAATCTAACTCCTGCAGGAATGTGTTCAACTGTGTTGCTGTTTGTATATTTTCTTTTAAATTTAAAAATAAAAAAACGGAAGCAGGTGTGCCGTTTTGCATATTAAAAAAGGTAGGCTTTGGGCGCTGTTTGTTTATTTTTTTTAAATATAAATTGGGAAAACAGAAGAGGATGTTCCGTTTTGCATGAATTAAAAAACGGAACTTTATACGACGTTATGAGGTGACATTTTGGGTCTTTTCACCCATAAGTGACAATCTGGGCATTATTAAGTAAAATAGTGACAATCTGGGCCTTTGTTCTATGGTTTACCGTATGTACAGTGTCTACTATTTTTTAGTCATTCATCCGTCTTTTACTATTGTTATCGTTTCGGGAGAGTATTTGATGTACATTTTGACATAAATAGAAAATATAATTATCAAAACTTTAAAAAAAAAAAGAAATTTATGAATAAAAATAGAATATTTAAACTTTTATTCAGATTTTTTTTTAAAAAGTATAGAATTATACTTTCTGTTCATCTTAAAATGCGTGTCGAACACTGTCACAGAAAATATAATTATATTTTAATATAAATAGTTAATAATTTATTAATATTTTATTGAATCAAACTCGAGCCGACCTGATCATATTTCTAGTTTTTGTCGGTGAAAGCGATTCGAGTTTTCGATCCGAATCGGAGCCTATCAATTTTTTTACGAGCTGAGTTTCGAGCTTGAAATTTAAGGTTTGGTCGAACTCGAACTCGAACTCGAGGTTGAGACCGAACTTTTTAATCGAATTCGAGCCGAGTCCGGCAGTGTTATAATAAAAATGAAATATTCATGTTATTAAAATTGAAGATTTTATGAGAATTTGTTTACCTAAATATGAGAAAATTATACAATCTACATTATTGTGTTACATATTACTGGCATCAGTACTGATGCTTGAGTATGACAAACTACATAATCTTCACACAACTAGTTATTTGTTCAATGATAATCATTTTCTTGATCATATTAAGAATTGCATCACATTATCAGTTTGAGGAGGTCTGAATAAGTTCTTGATCATCATTCGACGTTTCGTGCTGGGGACAAATCAAAGGTTTAGGAGGGATCACCAGAAGTTCGACGTCTCCTTCTAGCATTTCAATCACATTGCTCATTGAAGGACGCTCACTTGGATTCATTTGTATGCACCACATTGCTACAATGATCATCTTTTTAACCAACTCCTTCTCGTTCTCGTTAACCTCTTCCATTTCAATCTCCTTCCCTTGGCTAATCTGGTCATAGATCCATGAAGGGAAGTAAATTTGGCTAATTTGATCCTTGAATGGATTCAAATTTTTCCTTCGTCCTGCCATTTCCAGTAACAACATTCCGAAACTATAAACATCTGCCTTGTAAGAGACAGCTCCGATATTTTTGTAAAACAATTCTGGAGCCATATAACCCATTGTACCCCTTGCCGCTGTCATAGTCACTATACTTTGATCCGTGGCACGTAGTTTTGCAAGGCCAAAATCAGAAATCTTTGGATTGAAATTTTCATCCAGGAGAATATTATGAGGCTTAATATCAAAATGCAAGATTTGCATATCACAACCTCGATGCAAATACTCTATGCCATATGCCACTTTACAAGAAATCTCATAAATCTTTTCACAATTCAAAGTAGGCGTTCCTCCTCCCTCGAGAAAAATGTATTTATCAAGAGATCCGTTAGGCATGAACTCATAAATAAGAGCACGTTTTGAACCCTCAACGCAGAAACCAACAAGTCTCACAATGTTGACATGGTGGATCATACCAATTGTACCAACTTCATTGATGAAATCTTGGCCGCTAGTCTTGGATTTTGTAAGTATTTTTATAGCTACGACAAGGCCACTTCGAAGTTTTCCTTTATATACAGTACCAAAGCCCCCTTCACCCAGTTTTTCACTAAATCCTTTAGTGAACTTCTTAATCTGGGAATAGTTATACCTAATAGGCATCAGTTTGTTTTGAGCTTGCAGGAAATCTTCAATAGTACCATGCACTGATAGATGTCTCCTCCTTGATTTATAGATCAAGAACGCGGAGAGAAATGGTAGTCCACATAAGCATCTTGAAACAAAAATCATTACTGCAATAAAGACCATGTAAATTGACAAAATAGATTTTATTTGAAATTTCACACTAACAAAAACAAATCACTGTGAAACTAGCATCTCACCGAGGAGTTCTCCTAGATATGCTGTGAGGTCGTGGTGATAAGAAGCGGAAAACAATGGAAATATGTTAAAACCCCGTTTGAAAGATTATTAGATCGACTTGGAGTAAACAAATCATGAAAGTGCTTACTCATATACATTGAAGTGTTGGGATTGTAGGGGCCTTGTGTCCACATGCCTACAAGACATGCAAAGCTGTTCAGGAAACTTGAAACCTAAAGAGAACCTTGTAAGAGAATAAACATCTCTTACCTAGACTGTAGTTTGCAGCTTCTGTGCCAGTCACAATGATAAGAAGGTGGGAAAAAAACGAAAATATGTCAAAAAACCAGTTAAAAATGGATTGAGTTGAGGAGGAAATTATTGAATATTGCTCACCAGGAATCAGTATCAAAATTTCTCGCACGTAAAACCAGATCAAAAACCATAACCTACAAAAAAATGCAAAGCTCTTCAGCAGATGCCAACTCTAAAAGCAGAGGAAAAACATTACTGATTTGTTGATGAAACATAAAATACCTCCTATAAGATTTGCAATGGGTGTGCCGATTTTCAGATATTATACTCTGAAAATATTGCGATTGAGTAGCATGACAGCCTAGGCAAGAAAAATACTTGAAAGGAAGCTCTATCCCATAAACCACATCTTTAATACCCAAGAAAGATGTTTTATTAATATCAGGCCATGCTGATGAAACCCAAGTTGTCTTCCGAACTAAGCAATTGTTCTCCACTTCCGAGATTTTCATTTTCCCAATGACAACGTATGAATATACTGATGATGAGGAGCAAGGAGATGTAGGAATATATCGAGTTGATGAGGATTTAGTCAGAGGAGCTGGACAATCTATATAAGTTATTGGTCTATTCAACTCCATAATCGGAGAAAAATGATCATCATAACTGTAGAAAGCATGGAGAGGAGTGGAAGAACATGAATAATTATTTCTAGCTAGCCCTGAATCAATTATTCGAACAGAAGAATTTACATAATTGATAGCCTCCACATAGAAGTCGTCTGAATGAAGTTTGATAGTAGTACGATTTTGTCTGCAGGAAAGCTCATAGCTGAGACCATGACATTTGTGTGCATGATCTTTTAGATAAAAAGGGCAGCTTATGTTATCAATATTACCGCAAGAAGAAGAAGCAAAAGAAGAAGAAGAAGCAGCAGCAGCTTTACAGCAACTGCTGGTTATTGATGCCAAGACGACAGTGATAATCAGTAACGAAGAGTACATCATTTGCACTGAATCATGCATAAATCACTGTAATAATACTAGTTACTATGAGGTGGATAATGAATTCAACAAGATTCCGTCTCTAAAATGTAGGAAAAAAGAATTATCTTCTGTTTAATATTCTTTATCTGGGTAGCAATTTATGTCCATAAATAAAGAAGAAGGTATTTTCTAGCAGGCCATCAAATAAAAAATGGGCTATCATATGCCTTGTTTTTCTTGATAATTGCAGTCAACTAAACACTCCAAACAAGTACCAATATCAATGTCACTCAAATTGTTTAGCATCACATATCAGAATAATATAATCCAGAATATCATTCTCCATGATTTTAACATTGTTTAACAGATCTGATCCGTCTGACTAATCTTTCAAAGCGGCCTGCTTGGTAGCAAGGGCCAGAGATATTTTTCTTGATAAGCAACTTACAAGTCAACATGAACATCAAAGATCAAAGTCTTTAAGTCTTTTAGCACAAGGCCTATTTAATTAGTCTTATTCGTTTTAGACTTTCATGTTTCATGCCTGTTCAATTTGTTTATCTGAAATTCCATCTTTTTTGCAGCAAGTCTTGATTTCTGTCCTGCATAAAGTCTTGATTTCTGTCCTGCATAATATTACTCTTTATCTTCTAGATTATTGCAGCATGCTTCCAGTTTTGCTGCGACTATATACTTATTAAAAAAATAATATTCCGTTATAACAAAGAATCTAGACAATGAAAAAATAAGCATGTTCTTGAAGAATTATTGCAACTCGTAAACTATTTTACTAATTGCATCTAGATAGTTTCCTGAAGCCTCTGTATAGGTCTACCCGAGTGATCTTAAATATGGTGATTTTAAATGAATTTATGTTGCTTGTACTGGTAAGCTGTATCATTAGTAAACTTGGTGTCGCAGTACTTCAACATGATGAATGCAGTGTGACAAGGTGCCATGGAGGAGACAGCAAAATCAGATTCCCGTTCCATTTGATTGATTCGGATAAAGAGAAGCAGCCGCGGTCAGATCACTGTGGCTTTCCTGTTGGCTTTGAACTCTCTTGCGGAACCATTGATCATTATAATTATCCAATGGTGAAGTTCGAGTACCAGGTCAACACCTCTCTTCCGGGACTCTATCTTTCATTCTCGGTTGAGGCCTATGTTGATTCCATCGACTACAAATCACGCCAGCTCCACTTCATATCTACGTCCACCAACGTCACACAACACTATGACTACTACTTGTCTAATTCTCCCTTCAAACCTTTTATATTTACTGAAGTTCAAGAAGACTATATATATAGTAAAGCTCAAGCTGATTTTACCTTCTACAAATGTTCATCATCCAAAAGTGTATTTGACATAATTGCAGAAGACATTCCTTCTTTAAGTAGTCATGGTTTTAAAGTGTATGCCATCCATTCTCACTATGGAATTACAGAAATGCTCCTAACATCTTGCACCAAGTTGTATAATATTTCACATATCCCATTTTCTCAAGGAGGCTTGTCTTGGTCTGAACCCGATTGTGGGGATTGTGAAGCCAAGGAACAGTACTGCAAATTCAAACCAAACAGCACCACCGTCACTCAGTGCTTCCCCATACCAAAAGGTTATTTAAATTCTCAGAAATTTTCTAGATGATCCACATGTGAGGTTATGTAATTAGGTACTACTAGTAATAATCTGTGTGCGTATTAATATTTATGTTTCAATTTACAGGTCCCCCATCAAATAAGCTTCTGGTGACAGGTGAATTATAAATTCTCTTTGAACTTTGTAATCTGTTTTTCATTAGCTCTGCATAGTTATTGGTGAACTTTATATGTATGTAGGTAAAGTTGGAGGGATCTTTGTCCTGTCATTTCTACTTGTCGCCTTTTGTTATGCTATATACTCATACAAGCAAAAGAAAACTTACCAGCAGAAGATTGAAATGTTTCTGGAGGACTACAAATCCCTTAAGCCTACAAGATACTCTTATGCTGATATAAAAAAGATAAGCAATCATTTCACGGTAAAGTTAGGGGAAGGAGGCTTTGGTTCAGTGTTCAAAGGACAGCTTTCAAATGATGTTGCAGTTGCGGTTAAGGTCCTAAACGATAAGATTGATGCCAAAGAAAGTGGAGAAGATTTTATAAATGAAGTTAGTACAATTGGCTTAATCCACCATGTGAATGTGGTTCGCTTGGTTGGATATTGCGCTGATGGCTGTAGACGAGCTCTTGTTTATGAGTTTCAACCAAACAATTCCCTCGAAAAGCATGTCTATTCAGGAGAAAATCACAGTGAAGGATTCCTTGGTTGGGAAAAGATGCAAGACATTTCTCTAGGCATTGCCAAAGGTATTGAGTATCTTCACCAAGGATGTGCTCAACGAATCCTCCACTTTGACATCAAACCTCATAACATCTTGTTAGACCAAAATTTCAACCCGAAAGTCTCTGATTTTGGTTTAGCAAAGTTGTGTAACAAAGGCCAAAGCATAGTATCAATGACTATGGCTAGGGGGACAATAGGCTACATTGCACCAGAAGTATTTTCTAGGAACTTCGGAGAAGTATCATCCAAGTCAGATGTTTACAGCTTCGGGATGCTGTTACTTGAAATAGTTGGAGCAAGGAATCATACTTCAACAGGAACAGAAAACGCCAGTGAAGAATATTTCCCTGAATGGATTTTCCATCAGCTTGAGCAACGAAACAATACGACAACGAAAACGACAAGCCTGATTGAGGAAGACCTCGAAAGCATGATCCAAAGAAAGCTAACAGTTGTAGGACTTTGGTGCGTAAATTGGCATCCAGCAGACCGACCTTCTATGAAACGCGTGATTCAAATGCTACAAGCTGAACACTGCCCTGCCATACCTCCAAATCTGTTCAAATCGACAAGTTCAAGAAACGCATTCGCAGGAGTTCCTTCTAGGTTGTTTATTAGCGAGCTTGAAGTTATTTCAGAATCAGAGTGATTATTACTTGAAGCAAGATGCATAGTTCTAAATTCTTAATAATGTGTTTGTGTAAACATTGTTTTTATTTGATTAGCGTCTGTTGTAAAAACATTAAAACTGAAAAATAAAATAATCTTGCCATGTAATCTAGGAGTACTTATTACAGATGTGATATAGAATGTTGAACAGCTGTGTTGAATTAATTAAACAGTAGTTTAAGGTCGGCAAATTCGAATAAAATAAAAATAGTCATTACTAGCCGTTGTAAACAACAAACACTCTCTCTCTCTCTCTCTCCCACCAAAACTCATTACAAATCTCCAGCGCCTATTTACGACCATCTCTCTCTGCAGATTCACATCTCTCTCTGTCTCTCTCCGTATATACACTCAATTCCCTCTCTCTCTCTGTCTCTCTCTCCTTCTCTCTCCGTATTTACACTCAACTCTCTCTCTCTCTATACAAAAACTCATTAAAAATCTCAGGCGCCTATTTACCAAATAATGTCTATACTATAATATAATAACCAAATTACTATACACATATGTTATCGTACTACTAAATTACTTAATTACTTAGTAATTAAACAGATAACAGCACATACCAAAAAACAGTGATAGTTACAAATTTGTTAACTAATAAAAAACACAAAACCTCAATGAGTAATTTAATCAAACACTTAGTATGAAATACCTTAAAAACTCAAAAATTATAAACGTACAGTTAATTACCTCAATATTCATGGACATGATTGTTGTAGGGAGTAATGCGGATTGTTCTGTGGTATGATTTATGTGTTTTTTCAGTTAACTCAATTTCCTATTTGCTCAACCTCGCTCCTCTGTCTAATCTAACTCCTGCAGGAATGTGTTCAACTGTGTTGCTGTTTGTATATTTTCTTTTAAATTTAAAAATAAAAAAACGGAAGCAGGTGTGCCGTTTTGCATATTAAAAAAGGTAGGCTTTGGGCGCTGTTTGTTTATTTTTTTTAAATATAAATTGGGAAAACAGAAGAGGATGTTCCGTTTTGCATGAATTAAAAAACGGAACTTTATACGACGTTATGAGGTGACATTTTGGGTCTTTTCACCCATAAGTGACAATCTGGGCATTATTAAGTAAAATAGTGACAATCTGGGCCTTTGTTCTATGGTTTACCGTATGTACAGTGTCTACTATTTTTTAGTCATTCATCCGTCTTTTACTATTGTTATCGTTTCGGGAGAGTATTTGATGTACATTTTGACATAAATAGAAAATATAATTATCAAAACTTTTAAAAAAAAAAGAAATTTATGAATAAAAATAGAATATTTAAACTTTTATTCAGATTTTTTTTAAAAAGTATAGAATTATACTTTCTGTTCATCTTAAAATGCGTGTCGAACACTGTCACAGAAAATATAATTATATTTTAATATAAATAGTTAATAATTTATTAATATTTTATTGAATCAAACTCGAGCCGACCTGATCATATTTCTAGTTTTTGTCGGTGAAAGCGATTCGAGTTTTCGATCCGAATCGGAGCCTATCAATTTTTTTACGAGCTGAGTTTCGAGCTTGAAATTTAAGGTTTGGTCGAACTCGAACTCGAACTCGAGGTTGAGACCGAACTTTTTAATCGAATTCGAGCCGAGTCCGGCAGTGTTATAATAAAAATGAAATATTCATGTTATTAAAATTGAAGATTTTATGAGAATTTGTTTACCTAAATATGAGAAAATTATACAATCTACATTATTGTGTTACATATTACTGGCATCAGTACTGATGCTTGAGTATGACAAACTACATAATCTTCACACAACTAGTTATTTGTTCAATGATAATCATTTTCTTGATCATATTAAGAATTGCATCACATTATCAGTTTGAGGAGGTCTGAATAAGTTCTTGATCATCATTCGACGTTTCGTGCTGGGGACAAATCAAAGGTTTAGGAGGGATCACCAGAAGTTCGACGTCTCCTTCTAGCATTTCAATCACATTGCTCATTGAAGGACGCTCACTTGGATTCATTTGTATGCACCACATTGCTACAATGATCATCTTTTTAACCAACTCCTTCTCGTTCTCGTTAACCTCTTCCATTTCAATCTCCTTCCCTTGGCTAATCTGGTCATAGATCCATGAAGGGAAGTAAATTTGGCTAATTTGATCCTTGAATGGATTCAAATTTTTCCTTCGTCCTGCCATTTCCAGTAACAACATTCCGAAACTATAAACATCTGCCTTGTAAGAGACAGCTCCGATATTTTTGTAAAACAATTCTGGAGCCATATAACCCATTGTACCCCTTGCCGCTGTCATAGTCACTATACTTTGATCCGTGGCACGTAGTTTTGCAAGGCCAAAATCAGAAATCTTTGGATTGAAATTTTCATCCAGGAGAATATTATGAGGCTTAATATCAAAATGCAAGATTTGCATATCACAACCTCGATGCAAATACTCTATGCCATATGCCACTTTACAAGAAATCTCATAAATCTTTTCACAATTCAAAGTAGGCGTTCCTCCTCCCTCGAGAAAAATGTATTTATCAAGAGATCCGTTAGGCATGAACTCATAAATAAGAGCACGTTTTGAACCCTCAACGCAGAAACCAACAAGTCTCACAATGTTGACATGGTGGATCATACCAATTGTACCAACTTCATTGATGAAATCTTGGCCGCTAGTCTTGGATTTTGTAAGTATTTTTATAGCTACGACAAGGCCACTTCGAAGTTTTCCTTTATATACAGTACCAAAACCCCCTTCACCCAGTTTTTCACTAAATCCTTTAGTGAACTTCTTAATCTGGGAATAGTTATACCTAATAGGCATCAGTTTGTTTTGAGCTTGCAGGAAATCTTCAATAGTACCATGCACTGATAGATGTCTCCTCCTTGATTTATAGATCAAGAACGCGGAGAGAAATGGCAGTCCACATAAGCATCTTGAAACAAAAATCATTACTGCAATAAAGACCATGTAAATTGACAAAATAGATTTTATTTGAAATTTCACACTAACAAAAACAAATCACTGTGAAACTAGCATCTCACCGAGGAGTTCTCCTAGATATGCTGTGAGGTCGTGGTGATAAGAAGCGGAAAACAATGGAAATATGTTAAAACCCCGTTTGAAAGATTATTAGATCGACTTGGAGTAAACAAATCATGAAAGTGCTTACTCATATACATTGAAGTGTTGGGATTGTAGGGGCCTTGTGTCCACATGCCTACAAGACATGCAAAGCTGTTCAGGAAACTTGAAACCTAAAGAGAACCTTGTAAGAGAATAAACATCTCTTACCTAGACTGTAGTTTGCAGCTTCTGTGCCAGTCACAATGATAAGAAGGTGGGAAAAAAACGAAAATATGTCAAAAAACCAGTTAAAAATGGATTGAGTTGAGGAGGAAATTATTGAATATTGCTCACCAGGAATCAGTATCAAAATTTCTCGCACGTAAAACCAGATCAAAAACCATAACCTACAAAAAAATGCAAAGCTCTTCAGCAGATGCCAACTCTAAAAGCAGAGGAAAAACATTACTGATTTGTTGATGAAACATAAAATACCTCCTATAAGATTTGCAATGGGTGTGCCGATTTTCAGATATTATACTCTGACAATATTGCGATTGAGTACCATGACAGCCTAGGCAAGAAAAATACTTGAAAGGAAGCTCTATCCCATAAACCACATTTTTAATACCCAAGAAAGATGTTTTATTAATATCAGGCCATGCTGATGAAACCCAAGTTGTCTTCCGAACTAAGCAATTGTTCTCCACTTCCGAGATTTTCATTTTCCCAATGACAACGTATGAATATACTGATGATGAGGAGCAAGGAGACGTAGGAATATATCGAGTTGATGAGGATTTAGTCAGAGGAGCCGGACAATCTATATAAGTTATTGGTCTATTCAACTCCATAATCGGAGAAAAATAATTATCATAACTGTAGAAAGCATGGAGAGGAGTGGAAGAACATGAATAATTATTTCTAGCTAGCCCTGAATCAATTATTCGAACAGAAGAATTTACATAATTGATAGCCTCCACATAGAAGTCGTCTGAAAGAAGTTTGATAGTAGTACGATTTTGTCTGCAGGAAAGCTCATAGCTGAGACCATGACATTTGTGTGCATGATCTTTTAGATAAAAAGGGCAGCTTATGTTATCAATATTACCGCAAGAAGAAGAAGCAAAAGAAGAAGAAGAAGCAGCAGCAGCTTTACAGCAACTGCTGGTTATTGATGCCAAGACGACAGTGATAATCAGTAACGAAGAGTACATCATTTGCACTGAATCATGCATAAATCACTGTAATAATACTAGTTACTATGAGGTGGATAATGAATTCAACAAGATTCCGTCTCTAAAATGTAGGAAAAAAAATTATCTTCTGTTTAATATTCTTTATCTGGGTAGCAATTTATGTCCATAAATGAAGAAGAAGGTATTTTCTAGCAGGCCATCAAATAAAAAAAGGGCTACCATATGCCTTGTTTTTCTTGATAATTGCAGTCAACTAAACACTCCAAACAAGTACCAATATCAATGTCACTCAAATTGTTTAGCATCACATATCAGAATAATATAATCCAAAATATCATTCTCCATGATTTTAACATTGTTTAAAAGATCTGATCCGTCTGACTAATCTTTCAAAGCGGCCTGCTTGGTAGCAAGGGCCAGAGATATTTTTCTTGATAAGCAACTTACAAGTCAACATGAACATCAAAGATCAAAGTCTTTAAGTCTTTTAGCACAAGGCCTAGTTAATTAGTCTTATTCGTTTTAGACTTTCATGTTTCATGGCTGTTCAATTTGTTTATCTGAAATTCCATCTTTTTTGCAGCAAGTCTTGATTTCTGTCCTGCATAAAGTCTTAATTTCTGTCCTGCATAATATTACTCTTTATCTTCTAGATTATTGCAGCATGCTTCCAGTTTTGCTGCGACTATATACTTATTAAAAAAATCATATTCCGTTATAACAAAGAATCTAGACAATGAAAAAATAAGCATGTTCTTGAAGAATTATTGCAACTCGTAAACTATTTTACTAATTGCATCTAGATAGTTTCCTGAAGCCTCTGTATAGGTCTACCCGAGTGATCTTAAATATGGTGATTTTAAATGAATTTATGTTGCTTGTACTGGTAAGCTGTATCATTAGTAAACTTGGTGTCGCAGTATTTCAAGATGATGAATGCAGTGTGACAAGGTGCCTTGGCGGAGACAGCAAAATCAGATTCCCGTTCCATTTGATTGATTCGGATAAAGAGAAGCAGCCGCGGTCAGATCACTGTGGTTTTCCTGTTGGCTTTGAACTCTCTTGCGGAACCATTGATCAATATAATTATCCTTCTTATTCTTATTATCCAATGGTGAAGTTCGAGTACCAGGTCAGCACCTCTCTTCCGGGACTCTATCTTTCATTCTCTGTTGAGGCCTACGTTGATTCCATCGACTACAAATCACGCCAGCTCCACTTCATATCTAAGTCCACCAACTTCACACATCACTATGACTACTACTTGTCTAATTCTCCCTTCAAACCTTTTACATTTAGTGGAGTTCAAGAATACAATACTTTAAAAACTCAAACTGATTTTACCTTTTACAACTGTTCATCAACAAACAATGAAGTTTACATATATGGTGCAGACATTCCTTCTTTAAGTGGTCATGGTTTTAAAGTGTATGCCATCCATTCTCACTCTGGAATTACAGAAGTTTACCTAACATCTTGCACCAAGTTGTATAATATTTCACATATACCATTTTACGAAGGAGGCTTGTCTTGGTCTGAACCCAATTGTGGGGATTGTGAAGCCAAGGAACAGTACTGTAAATTCAAACCAAACAGCACCACCATCACTCAGTGCTTCCCCATACCAAAAGGTTATTTAAATTCTCAGAAATTTTCTAGATGATCCACATGTGAGGTTATGTAATTAGGTACTACTAGTAATAATCTGTATGCGTATTAATATTTATGTTTCAATTTACAGGTCCCCCATCAAATAAGCTTCTGGTGACAGGTGAATTATAAATTCTCTTTGAACTTTGTAATCTGTTTTTCATTAGCTCTGCATAGTTATTGGTGAACTTTATATGTATGTAGGTAAAGTTGGAGGGATCTTTGTCCTGTCATTTCTACTTGTCGCCTTTTGTTATGCTATATACTCATACAAGCAAAAGAAAACTTACCAGCAGAAGATTGAAATGTTTCTGGAGGACTACAAATCCCTTAAGCCTACAAGATACTCTTATGCTGATATAAAAAAGATAAGCAATCATTTCACGGTAAAGTTAGGGGAAGGAGGCTATGGTTCAGTGTTCAAGGGACAGCTTTCAAATGATGTTGCAGTTGCAGTTAAGGTCCTAAACGATAAGGTTGATGCCAAAGGAAGTGGAGAAGATTTTATAAATGAAGTTAGTACAATCGGCTTGATCCACCATGTCAATGTGGTTCGCTTGGTTGGATATTGCGCTGATGGCTGTAGACGAGCTCTTGTTTATGAGTTTCAACCAAACAATTCCCTCGAAAAGCATGTCTATTCAGGAGAAAATCACAGTGAAGGATTCCTTGGTTGGGAAAAGATGCAAGACATTTCTCTAGGCATTGCCAAAGGTATTGAGTATCTTCACCAAGGATGTGCCCAACGAATCCTCCACTTTGACATCAAACCTCATAACATCTTGTTAGACCAAAATTTCAACCCGAAAGTCTCTGATTTTGGTTTAGCAAAGTTGTGTAACAAAGGCCAAAGCATAGTATCGATGACTATGGCTAGGGGGACAATAGGCTACATTGCACCAGAAGTATTTTCTAGGAACTTCGGAGAAGTATCATCCAAGTCAGATGTTTACAGCTTCGGGATGCTGTTACTTGAAATAGTTGGAGCAAGGAATCACATTTCAATAGGAACAGAAAACGCCAGTGAAGTATATTTCCCTGAATGGATTTTCCATCAGCTTGAGCAACGAAACAATACGACAACGACAACGACAAGCCTGATTGAGGAAGACCTCGAAAGCATGATCCAGAGAAAGCTAACAGTTGTAGGACTTTGGTGCGTAAATTGGCATCCAGCAGACCGACCTTCTATGAAACGCGTGATTCAAATGCTACAAGCTGAACACTGCCCTGCCATACCTCCAAATCCGTTCAAATCGACAAGTTCAAGAAACGCATTCGCAGGAGTTCCTGCTAGGTTGTTTACCAGCGAGCTTGAAGTTATTGCAGAATCAGAGTGATTATTACTTGAAGCAAGATGCCAGTTCAAGATTCTGTAAACATAGTTCTAAATTCTTAATAATCTGTTTGTGTAAACATTGTTTTTATCTGATTAGCGTCTGTTGTAAAAACATTAAAACTGAAAAATAAAATAATCTTGTCATGTAATCTAGGAGTACTTATTACAGATGTTATATAGAATGTTGAACAGCTGTGTTGAATTAATTAAACAGTAGTTTAACGTCGGAAATTTTGAATAAAATAAAAATAGTCATTACTAGCCGTTGTAAACAACGCTCTCCTCTCTCTCTCTCTCTCTCCTCTCTCTCTCTCTCCCACCAAAACTCATTACAAATCTCCGGCGCCTATTTACACCATCTCTCTCTCTGCAGATTCACACCTCTCTCTGTCTCTCTCCGTATATACACTCAACTCTCTCTCTCTCTCTCTCTCTCTCTCTCTCTCTCTCTCCCTCCCTCTCTCTCTCCGTATATACACTCAATTCTCTCTCTCCCTCTCTCTCTGTATTTACACTCAATTCTCTCTCTCTCTCTCTCTCTCTCTCTCTCTCTCCATACAAAAACTCATTAAAAATCTCAGGCGCCTATTTACCACCATCTCTCTGCTCTCTCTCTCTCTCTCCGTATATTCACATCTCTCTCTCTCTCTGTGCACAAACAGTTCATAAAAACCTAAACAAGCTAAAAAATGTTCACAGAAGGGCTAGATGAAAGCGCTCTTAGCTGGGTGAAACAGGTACTTTCTCATTTATAAACCTCGTATTAATTCCACACACACAAACTAGTTTTAATTTTTCAAAACCCCCAATTAATTTTTTGTTAGGGTTTTTAATTTGATGAATTGTAGTGAAAAAAGCCCTAATTGCATTTTTTTGCTAGGGTTTACAATTGTTTAATTAATTTTGTTTTTGTGGCTAATAGCAATCAGGTACTAAAGAAACTGAGGTTAGATCACCATTATCCGAAAAAATTAATCGTGATTTTGATCTTCCGAAATCTCCATTAGGGTTTAATTCCAGTACTTACAAGTCCACTCATGTTCTTCCTCCGCTTAAATTCCACTCGGGCCTTTTAGGAAGTCAAGTCAAGCTTAATCTCGAAAGTAGTGATGATGATGATTATGATTACAATGAGAATTGTGGCGAGAGTGTGGCGTCTGTTACGGATGATTTTGGGGAGAATTATTCGGAGGATGATGAGTTTGGAGGGACGAATGTGGAGCGTTATGAGGAAGGGGGTTTTGGATTGGAAGGAAGTGCGAAAGGGGTTAAGGTTAATAATGCTTTAAATTTGAATAAAGGGCCGTTACAGGAGAATTTGAGGATACAGGTTCCGGATAATCGTAAGGGTTTTAGAGGAGAAGGGGCGCAGAGTGCAACTTCCGGTAGCAGCTATAGGCTTCGCGATAGTGTTCAGTTTCATAGTGCTTATGTAAGAACTTCGGACCATGATGCTATAGTCTATTTTTTTAAGAATTTATGGCTAATGGATTTGTTGCTGGTATGAAACTTGCAGGGTACACCTGTTGGTGGAGCTGATTTGGGGACTCCAAGTGCACCTCCTTTTATGGATATCGGGCGAGATGAAATAAGCTCTGAAATTGAAAGTGGAGCTGTCAATGAGATTCACAGAGCAGAGGAATCAACTGAAAGCCATGCATTCAATTTGGATAAAAAGGAACAAATTCCAGTTTGTGATCCTGGTGAAAGGTGCTAGATTTTACAATTTCATCTTCACAAATTTTGTATAAACTTGTGCTTCTCTTGTTGCTTTCATGTGAAGTTCAGAATACAATGAATATTATTTTTATACTTAGTAATAATAATTAATAAGTATCACTATTTTAATGCAGTGAGAATAACCCTGCCCTTAAAGACACAGCAGCACCAGTTTCGTCTTGCCAAACAGATTCGATGAATCATTTGGTCAATTATAGCACAAGGTTTTACTAATCTTCCATTACTTGTTTATTCTCTGTTGACACCCTTATAAAGAGTAATTACCTTCTTTAATGTGTAAGGTTCATTATTTGTACCATCCTCAATCAGTGATGCTGTAATTTCCAGTAGAGATACTCCTTTTGTGCATATTTGCATATAAAAAACTTGACATAG
Source organism: Apium graveolens (assembly GCF_009905375.1). Classification (NCBI taxonomy): domain Eukaryota; kingdom Viridiplantae; phylum Streptophyta; class Magnoliopsida; order Apiales; family Apiaceae; genus Apium; species Apium graveolens. Next base: position 954,461 of record NC_133648.1, read on the forward strand.
AATTTCGTACATGATACTCACGAAGAAAGGTCTGACCGACTGAGTATTTGCGTTCTTAGTCTGTATTTGAGCCAACACGTGAATCATATTCTTTTCAATTCTTTGGTCAGATACATATATCACACCAGGATAACCTTAAATTCTCTATTTTTATTTTTATTTTCTCATATCCAAGGTATTTGAATGTGTACATTAGCTCTTTCAATCTTATTAATGAGTTTTCTATTGAATGCCTCTACTTTTACAGTGGTCAGAATGCATGGCAGTCCCTAGTTGCCTACGATGCTTGTTTTCGTCTATGCTTAAATGCATGGGCCAGAGGTTGCATGGAGGCACCGGAATTTCTGCGTGATGAGTGCTTGTTGCTACGCAATGCTTTCGGGTATATCAGATAAATCTATATCTTTTGTGGCTATGCCTTCTTGGTTATGTTTTTAACGATTCTATGTGTTGCTCTCACACCATTTCACTATCTGTACTATTTATTGTGTAATAGATTACACACCTTATTGCTGCAACCTCGAGGTGCACAATCAACAGGAAAAGGAAGTGTCAACAATGCAGAAACGTCATGCCCCTCAAAAGTGAAGAAAACAATTGGGAAGATTAGAGTTGAAGGTATAGATTATTAGTTAGTGAAATTTGATTCACACAGTGCTAATATTCTAAAATATGATTGCACATGCTAAAATTGATCCGATTATTTAACACAAGTATATAACCTTAAAACAACTATGCCTGTTCAAATAGTTTCAAGTCACTATTAATTGACATTGAAGTCAATGATTTAATCTACGATTTTTCTTCAAGTAATTCTTATATTAGTTTCGAATTATTTCTAGATTGAGTTCATATTATCCCAAATTTCCACTCACATTGCTGCTTTGTGTTAAATTAATAGAAGACTACATGTAAAGCAAGTTATATCTATTATCATAATATGAAACTCAATTTTCTTAACATGCCTTTAGAATTCTAAAAGATATCTGTGTAAACGTCAATATAGCTAGATTTGAGCTTTGGTACTCTTTAGATATGTTGCATTAGTATTTACAACTAAATCCGATGCAACTTTATCATGTTTGAGTCCATTGGCTGGTGAATACATAAAATCTGATAATGTTGTAGATTATTGCAATCAGAAGTGCAACTGTAAAATGGCTCATTTAGTTTCTTGCTCCTGGCAGTGAAGAAGTTAAGAATAATACCGAGGCGAAAACTCAAGAGCACAAACTCTCTACGAGGTGCAATGTATATTCAAATGGGAGCTGAGTATGTCCGACAAGTTTCATCGCTAGTGAAAAACAGCATCACTTCTCTAAGACATGCCTCGTCTAATCTGACATCTGAAGGTTCGTGTTCCTTTAGGCCACAAGTTTTTTAGCATTGAATTTCTATTATACGTGGATCACGAAAAGCCATATAACTAGGGTGCGGGATAAAAAGTGGTAAATATGTAGTGTTAAACAACAAAACAAGATCAAAATTAGATGACGAGCTTGATTTTCCATTTTAGTTCTCTTTCCTCAAAATGGAAGGACTCGGGTTTTACCAGAACTTTATTTATGTTCAAGGTTTCCTAAGATGTCATACCTACACAAAGGATTTTATTCAATTTACATTGTTTTTTGGACTGTATATTCTGGATAGTTGGTCACTTTTTTTGTGAGTCCCTTGTTTCTAATAATAATATAGGATGGGGTTTGTCATTTGCAGAGTTATTGAGGTGCTCTTTTCATCTAAAAAGCTCTTTGGAAGACGGGAAACATGATTCTTTGCAAGACATTACCTTGAGGCCTGGAACTGGCGATTACCACGAATTGTAAGTTGCTAATTTGTCTCTTGTATTGCTCCAGAGGACTCGCAAAACAATTTGTAATATTAGTAGAACAAGCCAGTCTTTAATCAACACAATTACTTTTTAGCTGTCCAACTTTGTGAAATATATTTGAATATGTACGGACTCAAATCGGTACATGTGTTCTTCTAGTAGCCCTGCAAATCTGTACATTCATGTTTCAATAAAAGGGTTTCTATACCCTGCACAAATTTGTTAAATGATATTTATGTGGTTGGTAATTATGGATCTCTAACAAAAATGCACACATCACGTATAGTACCTTAACATCTGTGTTAATTAGAATCTTTGTGTGATATCAGCCTTCCAGAAAGCCATGGAGATGCTCTTATACTTGAAGTACACGATTTAAAGGAAACTTTCCAGGGTCGAGCTACTATACCAGTTTCATCTTTGATCGAAAATCCTGTATGTAACATTTAATATATGTTTCAGCCATAAGCATATTTCATGTGCTCATAATTGTAACCTAACGTCAAATATCAAAATGATACAGAATGATAGACTGAAATGGTGGCCTATATATCACGATGATCATGAGTGTGTTGGGAAGATTCAGCTGTCTGTTCACGAAACTATTACATATGATGACACTACCCACATGAAGGTAATCTTAACGCCATCCTTCTTTATTAATGAATGATGGTATATGTGTAACAGAGTGATAGAAGGAAAGACACGGTCATTTTTAATATTGCTGTTGTTATAAGATCAAGCATTTTTTCGAGAAACTCGAATTATATCTGCATGTAAAACTACATTAAATGTAGCTGAAAGTTGACAGTCCTTACATGTTATATGTGTATGTGTGCAGACTTACACAGGCGGATCTTTAGTTTTTTTCCTACAATATATCAGTTCTTTTTTCATTAATTTTTCATTTACCAATACTTTATCAAATAGTATTTTGGTTTGCCTGTTACAAAATCTGTGCTCTATGTTATAGGTTCAAGCATTTTCTCGAGAAACTTGAATTATATTTTTGCATGTAAAATTACAATTATGTACCTGCAAATGGACAGTCCTTACATGTTACATGTGTATATCAGTTCTTTTGTCATTAACTTTTTATTTGTTATTACCTTTTCAAATAGTATTTTGGTTTACCGTTACAAAATTTGTTCTCTATGTTATAAAAATCAAATAAATTACTCGGCAATTTTTTTTAATAACTTAAAAAATTAAAAGCCAGGAATAAGTACGAATATTTACTTTACATTAAGTACCAGGTGCATGCATATACTATCAGTATCAGGTATATTCAGGATTGTACTCAGGGTCCCTTAAAGAAAGTGTGCAAGCTTTCTGTATACCCGTTCTCTGTGTTGTAGATTGTGATTTTATTTACTGATTTTCTTCCAACTTTTACAGAATGGACCGATAGTGGAAACCCTTGCATATGATATATTGCTGGAGTCTGCCATGCGTGCACAAAATTTTCATGCACAAAATTTGTGGATAGATGGACCATGGAAATGGCTCCTGTCTGAATTTGCAGACTATTATGGAGTTTCCGATTCATACACTAAGCTCAGGTAGTAAAAAACAAGTCCTTTTGTAATTATAAGTTATAATGTTATCTTTCCTTGCTAGCATTGCCATTGAAATAAATTCGGGTTTCTTTCTCCGAATTGTACAGATATCTTTCACATGTTATGGATGCTGCTACTCCAACAAAAGACTGCTTGGAGCTGATATATCAATTGCTTGTACCTGTTATAAAGACAAGGGAAGAAAAAAGATTAACTAGGCAAGAGGTATGTCCAAGATAGCCATGAAATGAATCCAGTTTTTCTTGTCAAAATCTTGGTAGAGAACTTTTCTTACATCCTAATTTTTGTACCTTAAAAGTCCAAGTTTATGCCATGTATCAAAATCATAGTTTTTCTTTGTACGTGTTCAAGTAGTAGCTTCAATTTAAAGGCCTCCGGATTTGGTAATTTTTTTTAAAAAAAAGGTTATTTAAAATAAACATTATATAGACAAATTGACGAGTTCACCAAAGAAAACTACAAAATCCCGCTGTCTAAGAATTAATGATTGCGAGCTTTCTGCTCTGGTGATGAAGAAAACCCCTGTGTATCAGAAATCTGTACTCACTTCATCGGAAAGTGGATTACCAAGAGTATTTTTGGACATAAATGGTTTATTTAAAATAAGCTTTTATTACTGTCAGTGCTCACATTATATTTGTGTTATTGTATCACAGAAAAATATGTTTTTGGATTGTGAAACTCAAGTTGAGAGTCTTCTGGCAAACATTTTTGAGAACTACAAGTCTTTGGATGAAAACTCTCCAACGGGACTGTCCGATCTTTTAGACCCATTGCCAGAGGCTGCTGCACCGGCTCTAGCTCCTGCTGTTGAAGTATATATAATTATTCATGATATACTTGCTCAAGATGCACAAATGGTGTTAAGAAACTATATTAAGGTAAATGATAGTGTATTACATTTTTTTTCAATACTTGCTAATTGTGGATGCCAGAGTTTTTTCTGAAGTTTGCATATCTTAACAGACAGCAGCATCAAAGAGGTGTAAGAAGCACATGGCGGAGACAGATGAATTTGTGTCGAGCAACTCAGAGGGTTTTCTTATGGATTCTTTTACAAGTTCAACGGCATATTTGAAGATGAAGAAGCTTTGCATAGACTTGAGCAATGAAATTAAGACGGATATTAAGATTCACAATGAGCATGTACTACCAAGGTAGACTTACAATTGTTTCATTGGCTTTATTAAGAGTTTTTAGATTACATTGACAGTGTATCCGTGACAAACTGAGTTGGCTACATTTATCTTTGGGCTTTACAGTTATACAAAAAATGATTGATAATCTCCATGCCCTAGTATTTATGAATAGCTTTCTGACCTGACTTTTTGTCTTCTTCTTTAGTTCAATTGACCTTTCAAGCATCACAGCCGCAGTTTATAGCACTGAGTTGTGCAAAAGGCTTACAGTTTTTCTTGCTGCATGGCCTCCCTCTAGTCCGAAGCCCCATGTAAATGAACTTCTGATAGCAACTGCTGATTTTGAAAGAAACCTTGAGTTGTGGAATATCAGGTGTGTTAACAAAACATCATCTTATATTCTATTAATTCTCATTTCTTGATAACGCTCTGACACGCAAGTAAACCAGAAAGTTGCATGCTTATAATATATGGTCTTAATTTTCTATTACTCTTTTATTCTTCTTTTTTCCTAAAATTTTTCTTGTACTCTTCAGTCTGGTGCCTGGTGGTGTTGATTCAAGGAATTTGTACCACAACTACATAATGGTGTGGGTACAAGATATGCAACTCAACTTGCTTGATTATTGCAAGTCAGAAAAAGTAATTTTTTGTGCAATATATGCGCAGTCAAGCTAAAGCAACATATATGCAAGTATTGTTCTGTTACTAATATCCGTAAAACACTGTTGCAGGTGCCGTGGTCTGGTGTAATTACAAACTATTCTACCTCACCCTTTCCTGAGGAAATGTATGAAAGAATCAAAGAAATGTTGATCGAATATGAAGTGGTAATCACCAGATGGCCTCAATACACTTTGGTTTTAGAGAATGTGAGTTTTTTTTATGGATTGTTATCATTTTTACCAAACATTACATGCTTCCACAAATGCGGAGATATTTAACTGTGTCTATGTTCAAGTGTAATGCATGCTTCGTTATATACTAATGTGTGTTTGCAGATAGATCTAATTATTTCATTATTTCATCTTAAATATTTAAGGCGGTTGCAAATGTAGAAAGAACAATCATAAAAGCATTGGAAAAGCAATACAGTGATATATTGACTCCGCTGAAAGACAGCATTCCCAAGAGACTTGGTATTCAAGTTCAGAAACTGACTAGAAGACAATCAACAACCGTTTATTCGTTACCTAGTCAAGTGAGCTTACTGAACTAAAACTCTCTCCCTCTCCCCCTCTCCCCCTCTCCCTCCCTGACCTCCATATAAATATTGATATTTTTTTCACTATGTTGGCAGCTGGGAACTTTTCTGAACACTATCAAAAGAATCCTTGATGTTTTACATTGTAAAGTTGAGGACAAGTTAAAGACTTGGGCGTCTTATCTGCCGGTTGGTGGAGACAAGAAGTCCAATTTTGGGGAACAGATGAATGAAATTACAGTTTTACTGAGGACTAAATATAAAAATTATATGCAGGCAATTGTTGTGAAGCTTGTTGCTAATGTAAGCTTCAACATCAATTTAAATTATATTTCTTTGTTATCATTAGACATGAAAAGTAGCATGTTGTGTTATCATAAAGTACAGTCTCAGAAGTCTTTCTATGATATATTGTTCTCTAAGTTGAAGACCTCAAGGCATTAACATAATTGGTGAATTTTCTGTAAAAGCCTGGAAAGTATAAAGTAACACCTTTATTGTCATTAATGTGTTTCATTTCCCTTTGCTTATTGCAAACATTGTTCTGGAGTTTGTCAAAAGAAATTGGAACTGCAGAAAACAGTTATTCTGGAGCGGAGCTCAAGTCTATGATTATTAGTTGTAAACTGTATGTTGCTGTACATGGTCATCATTGGGGTAGCAGGGATTTGATCATGCACTCTATGTCGTCTTCGTCCTGTAAACTCCACTAATCGGAACTTGTATGCATTTTAATACAGGTGCAGGATAATCGGAGCACACGGCTGCAAAGGATTTTGGAAGAGACAAAGGAAGCAGATGGAGAGGCTGAAATAAGAGAAAGGATGCAGATGTCGATTTCTCAAGTTATTGACTCCATTTCTAACTTGCACGAGGTCTTTACTAGTCCAATTTTCATTGCAACGTGTCGTGGCTTTTGGGACAGGATGGGACAGGTACGCGATATATACTATTTGTTAGCACTTGCATCCTGCTAGATGTATGTTCATACTACTGATACCATTTTATTGCCACTGGAATAGATTGTGCTTAGGTTTTTGGAGGTGCGTAAAGAAAACCGGGTGTGGTACAGAGGATCATATTATGCTCTAGGGGTAAGTACACTTAGTTTGTATCAGTCTGCATCAGGAATTCATACTATAGCTTAGATTTAAAAGTCTTTTCTGTCAAAATTTGCTCAAATTATGTTTCATATTTCTTTTGTAGATTCTAGACGACACATTTGCCTCACAGATGCAGCGACTGCAAGGAAACGCATTGCAAGACAAGGATATCGAGACTCCTCGTTCAATATGTGAAGCGCGCTCCATCCTGTGCAGGGATACAACAAATGCAACTGATACATATTTTTAGAGAGCTATACAAGGTTGCTTTTCTTCACACCAGATAAGTATCATCATTTTTTTTGTTATCAGCATGCTATTTTGTAATTAGTCAACACATAAGAGCTGTTAATAGTCTGACATATATTCTATGTAATACTTATACTGCAAATCAATGAAAGAAAGGGATATAATTTTCTTGTCATTATGGTAATGGTAATTCAAGAACACTACAGAAATAAATACACAAAACAGGGGTCAGATATAATTCCCAACTGTGAAAGTATCTTAGGTCTTTCTTTAGCCTCCGCCACTACCTCCACCACCACCGCCACCACCATCCGCACCTACAGTACCGAAAAATCCACCCTTGCCAGCACGCGATTTTGTAGTCGATTCACCAGAATCCCCACATGCAAAAATGATGGTGGATATGATTGAAACTGTCATGAAAACCATGAAGATGAGCCCTGCTGAACCAACTGAGGCTGCATTATCATCCCAGCCATTTTCGAAACATAACAATCTAGCCATGCTAGTTGTTTTTCTTCTTTAGGCTTCAACTCTACAGTTCTACAGTTTGTTGTTGCTTTGTTTAGATACTATATCAATGGTGCAGCTACCTTATTCCCCCACCATAATTTTATATTATCCTCCCTGGCTTCCTCAATCAGGGCCCTTCCACCTGTATTGACCAGGATATTTTATAAAGTCGTTTACTTGAATTTTATATTGAAAATAATCAAGATTCTCTTCCTAATATATGATTTTGTTCCTAAATCAAATCCTAAAAATATGGCTCAGAATGTGGTCCTAAAATAGGTGTCATATTTTGTTTGTTTACACCAATATTGTACATAACATAATAAAACTGTAAAATATCCGCAAAAACTTGAGAGACACGTTGAAGTCTTCCAAAAATATTCTCGAAAACGTTCGTAAATACTTCCCCTAACGCACTCATATGAAAATCAGAATAAAATAATTTCGCTTGTCATTCGATAACATATTTTCAATTTATTTTGAATATCTAATATTACTCAATAATTAATCGAACCTCAAATTCATCATATATAGTTTATTCTACAAACTCGAAGTATTCATCAAAAAATGTACACTGAACCTGAACTAGTCAGATTTGAGATAACCTTGATGAATTATTTGGAACTCGAAATTTATTTGAAATTCTAAATTCGATCAATTAAAACACATCATTCATAATTCATTTACGAGAGATAATTACAAAATAATCAATCAATAGTATAACATGGTATCAAAATATGTAATACAGTAAACCAAATTTCTCTAAACAATAAGAATTTATCAACATATGCTATTACACGAATTTATCGAAGTTATCATTGATCAAAAAATTTCTTCATCAGCCACCGCCACCACCACAGCCACCACCGGTTCCACCGCTATCAGCACCAACGGTACTAAAAAATCCTCCGTTGCCTGCACGAGATTTCGCAGACGATTCGCCAGAATCACCACACGCAAATACGATAATTGAAATAATCGACACTGTCATAATAATCGCGAAAAGTAAAAAAATAAACCCTGCTGAACCGATTGATGTTGCACCATAATCCTCAGCATTTTCACAACATAATAGCCTACTCATGCTTGTTAACCTCATTTTTAATTTTTAATTCTTTTAAATCATGTAGTTAATTTAACAATTGGTTTGTTTAAATACTAAAACAATGACCTAGACACCTAGTTTGGCATTACCATATTTCATGATATTTATCTATAATATCCTTCATCGATTAAGACGTGTTAACCAGATAAATAAAATCACAAAATTGGAAATATTGAAGGTTATCCTCTAAAATCTTTAATATTCAAGAATATTGATTTGTTAGTAAATTTTAATCAATCAGATGACTAGTCATATTTAATTTAGGAAATATTAATCAGTTTCGCCTATAATCTCGATACATCTTCGGTTATGACTTATGACCATGTTAACAATTTTTTATTAAAAGTAATTTGGTAAATAAAGCAAAAACAAGATAAAAATTCGATTGAAAGAATGCCCAAAATACATCACTTTCCAGCTTCAAGTGCCCAAAATACCCACCGGCAGGAAAAGTGCCCAAAATACCCATTGAATACGCATGTTACAGATGCGTATTCTGTTTTTTTTTTAAAAAATACAAAGAATACGCATGATGGTAATGCGTATTCAGTGGGTATTTTGGGCACTTTTCCCGCCGGTGGGTATTTTGGGCAAATTTCCCCAAATGGTGGATATTTTGGTTTTTCACCCAGTTGGATTTAGGTGTTAGAATAAATGAGCACTTTTGAATAAAAAAAAGCTCAAATACTTGTATTCATGGGATCAGACAGACATATCATTTTAAAAAGAAAATAATCTGATTAACCCAACTAAGTTTTAGGGGTAAAAAAAATATCCTCATAGAAATATGTCAGGGTGTAATTATAATTATAGAAAATTACATACATTTATAAAAGGGCTTTTTTATACATATATATGTTTTATAAATATATGTCACAAATAATGTAAAGATAAATTTTATTTACAAATATAACTTCTTTCTCTCTCCATTTTCAAAAATACGTTATTTATGTTTGAGCCCAATTGAAGCCCATTCCCGCTGCACTCCCACTGCACTCCCGCGCTCCGATCTCAGCGGCTGTTCTTCCTCACTCCCACACTCCGTCATCATCAACTAACCCTCCGTCATCATCAACTAGCATCTAAACGCTTTAACAAGGTATAATCTCGGTTTTTAAAATTTCAATTCTAGTTGCATTTAGTTAATTCGATTTTGTAGATTTGATTTGATTTTTAGATTCAAGTTATGTATTGCTTACGATTTCAGATTTCAGTATGATTTTCAGTTTTGAGATTACAATAGTTTTGTAGATATTGTTGATTTCATAAGTTTGTGTTGCATATATGTTTATTTGAATGTTACTCTGAGTTACAATTGAAGTTTATCCTGATTAGATTCATCATTGTTGTATTTAGTTGCTATTGTATTTTATTGTCCATTGTTGTATTTAGTTGCTAGTTGCAAATCGGTTGATTTCAGTTGCAATTGAGGTTTCTAAAGTTGATTTAGTTGCTTTTGGTTAGCCCCCGCAAGGGCACTCATTGAAGTTGCAATCAGGATTTAGAAATATTTTTGGAGGCCTTTAGAAGGATCATTATTAAAATTGATTAAGTTGATCAGAAGGTTGGATATTAGGATGTTAAGTTGCATATAGTGTTGCTAATGTTTAATCAACATTATATTCTTTATGTACACACGAAACCATAATGAAATACATTGATTGTTGTATATTGTTGAATTTGGTTGATTGCAGTTGCAATTGGCTATTGATTTTGCTACAATAATATAATTCAGTATCAAATATGTAATACAGTAAACCAAATTTCTCTAAACAATAAGACTATCAAATTCTTAGTCGTACTGAAAGATCAAGATATGCTATTACACGAAGTTATGGACAACTACTAGGTTTCAAAAAATCGTTGATCAAATAATTTCTTTATCAGCCACCGCCACCACCACAGCCACCACCGATTCCACCGCTATCCGCACCAACGGTTCTAAAAAATCCTCCGTTGCCTGCGCGAGATTTCGCAGACGATTCGCCAGAATCACCACACGCAAATACGATAATCAAAATAATCGACACTGTCATAATAATCGCGAAAAGTAAAAAAATAAATCCTGCTGAACCGATTGATGTTGCACCATAATCCTCAGCATTTTCGCAACATAATAGTCTACTCATGCTTGTTAACCTCATCCTCAATTCTTCAAGTCATGTAGAATTTAACAATTGCTTTGTTTATATACTTAAACAACGAACGAGACACCTAGTTAGTTGGCATTACCATATTTCATGGTACTTATCTATATTATCCTCCGTCGATTAAGGCCGGCTCCATTTGGTATTGTGGCTGTAACATCAATAACTTTTTACTGAAAAATAGCTAAAACACAGTTTGGTAAAATTTAGCAACGGTCTAAAAAATGTTTTGCTATAAAAGCCGCAGTTGAAGAAAGTAAGATCCCCGGTATTTTTTTTGTTTCAACTTTTGCGCGAAACAGATGTTAATTTCACCATTAAAATTCATCAAAAATATTATTTTTTTTATAATTTTTAACATCAAATTATAAACGTATTAAAAGTATTACCAAACAGTCATCTGATTTTTTCAACAACACTTTTTTTACCAGTACTTTTTCTGACATGACATAATTTTTTAACAGAAATCCCAAACAGAACCTACGACCTGCTGACCATATAAATAAAATCATAAAATTGGAAATATTGATGGTTATCCTCTAAAATCTTTAATATTCAATGACACTGATTTATTAGTAATGCATTACTTGAAAAGCAAGAAGTTTCGTAAAGAGGGATATATGGCCCTTAAATTAGACATGTCTAAAGCGTACCGTCGAGTTAAATGATCTTTTCTGGAAAGTGTTTTGTTAAAAATGCTCCAGTGGTATCTCACATGCTGTTTGTGGATGACATTTACGTGTCTTATAAGGCTGATATGAACGAAGTAAGAAATTTATTGAATTTGTTGGGGGTCTATGAAAATGCATCTGATCAGAAAGTTTAGAAAGGCAAATCATTGATCTTTTACAGTGCAAATGTGATTCAATGCAATAGAACTGAGATTTTTCATGCTCTTGGTATGCAGGAAGCAGATGAGTCGAGCACGTACTTGGGCCTACCCAGTATTTTGAACAGAAATAAAACGGTGATATTGGGGTACTTGAAGGATCGCGTTAAGATGAAGATTTAGGGTTGAAAGCCAAAAAAGCCAAAAAATTCGGTTATTTCGACCATTTCTCCATCTCTAGCTAATCACTCTGTAAGTTCATTGATGTGTACATGGAGGAGAGAATGGGATTAGGAGGTCTTAACAGACGTATTTAACAGCAGGGACCGAGAATGCATTAGAACTACTCATATTGAGGAGACGTTAGAGGTGGACACTTTACAAAGGGAGCATGAGCTGACGGGTCAGTACAATGTTAAAAGTGCTTATAAGTTGATTTAATCTCAAAAAGAAGCTCGACGGAGGCCGGACACGAGAAATAAATGAAAGGGTCTTTTGCAAATTAAAGCACCACCAAAAGCACTCAACTTAATGTGGAGAGCACTATCACAATGTTTACCTACAAAATCTCAACTCCAACAAAAGCGAGTCCAACTGGATGGTCTTTTTGAAGTTTGTAAATATGGGATAGAATATATAATGCACGTCCTTATCCAATGTGTGATGCCCTCAATCTCGGGGTTAGGAAATGAGGACCCATACATCATTAAAATAATATAATAACGGTAGATATAATAAACCCCGATTAAACAATAACAGGATCTAAACATGATTAAATTTGAGATAAGATTACAACTACCAACCAAAATAAATATATTACAACCCAAATTAATAATAAATTCAAATTTATTTAATTCCGATATGGAACCGACAGATAACCCATTATATCTGATCTAATGTATACATCCCTTCCAACTAATACGCTTGCTCACACACACTGCTACATGCTCTGACATCTGAAAACCTATGACACGGTAGGGATCTCCAGGAACGCTCTTGCGAGCGATGCGTCTAAGTCTGACCATCTTCTTTCTTAACTGCCATGGTTAGATCAAAGCAAATATATGAGCAAAGAAGCTCAGCAAGTAACTATATAAAATAGTTCTATACATCAATAACATTAGCAATAGCAGTTTATGTGGCATTCTACTTTTAAACTGTAGGTGGCAATCCTCTATCTTTAACTATAAAAAGGCTATGAAGAAAGGTTTGGGCTTTCAAGAATCAAGGCTCAGGATAGGGTGAAAGCCGACATTCATCACAAATCATTAGCAAGACTTTAAATTATTTCTCAACCGAAGAAAATAATCAATCAAACTTTGAAGCTTTTCATTAGCGTAAAGCGACAGGGTTCACAACATTACAACCAACACGAAAACTCGAGTTGTTCCAGTTCATTTTACTTCATTTTTAAAGAGCAAAGAACAACTTGTCAAAGAATGTAAATATTTTCTTCTTTACAGATTATAAAGGAACCCTTGATTGGAATATTTATCTTCTAAATATAATACGGGTGATCAGCCTATACCGACCTCCATCTGGTCGTTATGGTACATATGGCATTATAGCTTTATATTGTACTAGCCCCGCTAGCCTCTTATGTGATTGGACTAGTCCCACTAGCCTCTTACGTCTCTATCCAATCCATCAGGAATTCGTTTGGAAAACTTTTGTGTTGGAAGAAGGAAAAGAGTTGACTAAATTCATTTTAACATTAGCAAGAATGTGAAATCATTTGGACTCATTAAGTCGAAAATCATTCTTAAGTTCAATTTAAGATTTCAAGGAAAGTGAACGAAACAAACGTAAACATGGATCAATACAAATGAACTGGATCAAATGATAAACATGGTGTATTAGTTCCAATTTAAGAGAGTTTCAAAGATCAACTCATGATAGGGTTCACAGGTTAACGAAGAATTTAGATTGATCAAGACATTAAGTAAGGGAATTCATGAAGGTTCTTTTAGGGTTTACGAGATCATAAGATAAGAAAGGCAATAATAAGGTAATCAGGGTGAAAATCAAAAGGGTTACTATAAAATGGTCGAACAGGGTTTGAAATCAAGTTGTCACAAGAAACGATATCAGGGTTTCTCAGAATCAATAACAGGTATATCACAATTGCAATAAAAAGTCACTACTTTATCATGGCATCAATAATTTCCTCTCTATAATCAATTCATAAGAGAAAGCAGAGTTACTTGCCTTAAATCGCTTTCCTGCTTAACGGGCACTGAGCTACTGCCACCTAGAATATCCTTCCATTCCTAGCCTGAATGTCTCCGCTATCCGAAAATTCAATTCAAAACAGAATCCCTAATCAGCAACTTACTCAACAATCGACGTTTCTCAGAACGCCTAACGATTACCCCGTATCGCGATAACACTTAACTCGTATACTCAAGTATAATCATAGTATACTCACATACCACATAGCAAGTATATACTTGTATACTTAAAATCTATATCTTAACAAACAACGGAAGAAGGAGGATTTAGTGTTGCAAAATCTTTAAATTATGGGTAGGATTTAGTATTGCATGTCGGAGGGAGAGAGAGAGAGAGAGAGAGAGAGAGAGAGAGAGAGAGAGAGAGAGAGAGAGAGAGAAAGGGGGGAGGGTTATATGGAAATGGCAGGGGCAAAAGAGTCTTTTCCCATTTAAATCAAGAAATTTCTTTTTTTTTCTCTCTTTATTCTAAAAATCAATAAATCTCTCTTTTATAAAATATAAAACCTCTTTATAAAATCAGAAAATGTACAAAATCTCATTTTTAAAATAAGGAGCATAAAATTAGCTGTTCTCTCATATCTTAAAATAAATTTTTAAGCGAATATATTATTTAATATGGATTTTTACAAATAAATCCAAATAATAGAATCAAACTTTATAAAATCATTTTAAAAACTCAAATCATCCACATAAATCCCACTTATATTTTAAAAAGTCCCTTGATCACATTTCTATGATTTTATAAAAAAATATTTTGAAGGCAATAAAATCCTTAAAATTCCTTTTATTTTGAACGCAATAAAGCAATATCGCACCTTGATCACATTTCTATGATTTTATAAAAAAATATTTTAAGATCAATAAAATCCTTAAAATCCTTTTTAAAAACATTTAAAAATAAAATCAATCTAGAATTCGAACATGCACATATCAAACAGTATGTAAACACATAGGATCATCACATATATCTCACATTCACACTTTTAAATATTTTCATCACTTTTTAATACGGGTTCCGTTCAACTTGACGACCCGACAACACAGTTTAATCCATTAGCTGACTCATCAAACTGAAACGAGTTACTTTACGTTCCCAGTCACTATTATACAACAATGACAATTAACCACAAAATCATTTAACCTTTTATTTGTTCACATAATTCCACAATTACAACACAAAATTATATTTTATTCACTTAATCACGTCACGAAATTCCCAGTCGCTACATAATGTCCGTTTGCATATCATTGCTGAAAGATCATGCAGCCTACAATGAGGAGTGATCCGAGTTGGGAGTTCACATATTGGTTAAAAAAATGTTTGTTACAGAAAAAACAGGGGTCAAAGCTAGTATGGTAATGTTTTGCTGGGAAATTTTACGCTCAAGAAACGATGTGATTTGGAACCATAAGTATTCTCTGCCAGGTAGAATAGTTGCAGCTACGAAAGATTATTTCTCACAATGGAAGATAACCCGGAATAGATCATATGCAGTTCCTCTTTAACCTTCAATTCATGGGGATGGAGCAATTCGTTGGGTGAAGGCTCAACAGCAAATAGTGAAGATCACGGTGGATGCATCATTATTCGAATACAAGAATGCTACAAGGGTTGGTTTGATAGCAATAGATCATACAGGGGCCCTATTTCAAGAAAAATCGATATTATATGGAGAAAGCATGCGTCTAAGTTTGACAGAAGTAGTGGCTCTGAAAGAAGTTTTGAGTTGGATAAAAGAAAAGAGATGGGAAGCTGCAATTATCGAGTCAGATTTGTTAGAAAATTAGGATTTTAGAGCTTAATTTAATTATGTTCTTGATGTTAATCCTAAAATCTAATGATTGGAAATTGTTCAATGATATTTGAACTTAAATTTTCATGTATGGTTTTAAGAATTTTCTTAATGAAATCCATATGAAATGAGAGTTGAAAGTAGCTTGGAAAAGCTTGGAAAATTTGAGAATGTTTGTCCCACATTGAAATAAATAAAGGGGGTTGTGTGCTTTATATGGTATTACCCACATGAGTAGTATACAACTACTAAGGTGTGTGATGGTCCATTGTGTTGTTGTGTGCTTCACGTGCGCGCACACACACACGCGCGCGCCCGCCCCGCCACGCACCGGACCGGGTCGGGTCGAAGGGCGATTTGGGCGAATGTCTCGGCGTCTCGCGTACGCGAGGCGACCTGGGCGAGGATTTTATTTATTTGAGAATTATTTTAATTCGAATTTATTTATCGGTGATTGGATTATTGGGTTGGGTTCTGAAATAGGCTAAGTAGTCTAAATATATTGAACCTGCAAATAATATGATCTGTAACAAGTTCTGATATTAGAATCAGAACTTAAGAACTGATGAATAAAATCAGAACTTAACAAGTTCTGATATCAGAATCAGAACTTAAGTACTGATGAGTCGAATCAGAACTTAAGTACTGATGAGTTAAATCAGAACTTAACTTAAGTTCTGATAATAATGTGGGTGTTAATGTGAAAAGCTGTTACAAATAATTTAAATTCAAAAGCTGATCAGTTTTGATTTTTTCATTAATGAATTCAAAATCTGATCAGTTTTTATTTTTTATTAATGAAGCAGTTTAATTCAGACATTAAGTGTGTTGACAGTTTCATTTTTCCTCTCCTATAAATAGAGGCTAAACTGAATGAATAAAATATACAACACACTACATTCTCATCTCTTCTCTTCAACCTCTCTGCATTTCTCTCCCACAAGAACTGAAGTGCTGATATTTTCCGGCGACTGAGGCGCTGGTCGAAGTGGAGGTTTTGTTGCTGCTGTTAACATAAACTCCGAGCTGTTTTATCCTGGTGGAGATATTGCGCACATCCCAAACGCAGCAGGTAGGGGGCAATAATCTCTTCAAGAGCAGCCAGGACTTCAAGCAAGGCCTGGTGACTCAGCTGTAATCATTTTCTTGGCGTTTTGTATCTGTAAACCTTTATTTCAGTCACTGTTGAAAGCTATGGTTTCGGGTACATCTTTCTTTCTCTCTACGTTATTTCAGTTACTGATTTTGTTTACCTGCATGTTTTGTTTTGTTAACTGTGGTCTTGGCCTAAACTTGTTAAATTCTTTATACACTTGCCTCTATGTTGCTATACTTGTTAGTGAGTTTCTCAACATTCTTGAAGAGATTATTAGTTATTTAGAATTTAGCATAATGGTTAACGAAAGTGAGGTTATCGTTGGTGGTGGTAGCAGTTCGGGTGTAACTGCTGGGGCCATTGATTGGACCACCTATAGTTTCCCACAAGCTGTTGAACTAACCGGTTTACCGGAGAAATTCAACGGTGGCATTGGCTTTTCTCGCTGGCAGAAAAGGATGAAGTTGTGGTTGACTATAAAGGGTCTGTGGCCGGTTGTGGAATATGAGAAACCAGTAGTGGATCAAGAGAAGGCTGACACAGTTAAGGCTTTTGCGAAGTGGGCTGAGAAGGATGGAGTGGCTAGAGCGGCCATTCTTGCGGCACTAACAAACACTTTGTTTGATGTCTATTCTTCTGATGCCTACTCTGCAAAACTCTTATGGGAGAAGCTGGACCAGACACATAATACTGACTCACAAGGTCTAGAAAAGTATTCTGTGGCAAGGTTCCTCGAGTTCAAGCTGGTGGACAATAAGTCCATGACTGAGCAGGTGCATGAGTTCGAGATGATAGTGCATGCTTTGAAGGAGTCTGGAATGAATCTCCCGGAGAAGTTCAAGGTGATGAGTGTGATTGAAAAACTCCCGAAGTCTTGGGAAGAGTTCTCTCTCTCCCTGAAAAGACAGAAAGGAGAGATCACCTGGACCAACCTTATGCTGGACATCTCGGTACAAGAACAACACAAGTCCAAACAGGGACATGTGATGCCAACTGAACACGGTACCTCGAAGGTAAACATAGCAACTGTAGGACAAAAGAGGAAGGCTTTTGCTAAGAAAGCTAATAGTAATAAACCTAAGAGTGACAAGGACAAGGCCAAGAAACCCAAGGCAAACAAACCATGCTGGTCTTGTGGGCAGGTTGGGCACTGGAGTAAGGACTGCCCTACGAAGAAAGCGAAGAAAACCGAGGTAGCACAAGCAAATGTTGTGCTTGGAACCGCAAGTGGGCCTGTGGTGAACATGGTTGTTGGTGAGGCTACGGCTTCTGAAACCAACGTTGACCGGTATGTATCCTACAACCCTGTGATATTTTCTACCTATCTGTCAAATGAATGGTTGATAGATACTGTAGCTAATGTACATATTTGTGCTGATATTAGTTTATTTGTATCTTATCAACAGAGTCATAGCCTAACTGTGAAGATGGGGAATGCTAGTGCTGCTCAAGTACATGGAGTTGGAAACGTGGATCTGAAGTTCCCTTCAGGACGTATTCTATCTCTGACGAGAGTGCATCATGTTCCCGACATGCGTAGAAATATAATAAGTGGAAGCTGTTTAGTTTCTAGTGGTTTTGAAATTTCATTCAAGTGTAATAAAGTAGTTCTTATTCACACTGGTACATTCTTTGGCAAGGGTTACTTGTCAAATGGTTTATTTGTTATTAATGTGGATCCCGTTTTGGGAAGTTTGAATAATAATGTTATTCCTACTGTTAATTGTATTGAATCCTCAAATATATGGCATGCTAGACTAGGTCATTTAAACTTTGGTGCTCTTAAGAACATGATGAACTTAGAGTTGATTCCAAAATATACCATAGAAAAGAATTCTAAATGTCAAGTATGTGTGTCTACTAAACAGATAAGGAAACCTTTTCATAACGTTGTTAGGGATTCAGACTTGTTAGATTTAGTACACACTGATATTTGTGAATTTGGTGGTGTGTTGACCAAGGACCAGTTTAGATACTTCATTACTTTTATAGATGATAGTAGTAGATATTGTTATGTTTATTTACTTAGACATAAGGATGAAACACTTAGTAAATTCATTATATATAAAACTGAAGTAGAAAAATAAACTAGTAAGTTACTTAAAAGATTGAGATCTGATAGAGGTGGTGAGTATACGAGTAATGCTTTTAATGAATTTTGTGCAAACAATGGTATAGTTCATGAAGTTACTCCACCATACACACCTGGTCTAATGGGGTTGCTGAGCGAAAGAACAGAACATTTAAAGATATGATTAATAGTATGCTTATTAACTCTGGGTTGCCTAAATACATGTGGGGAGAGGCTCTAAATACGGCTTGCCATATTTTGAATAGAGTCCCTCTGAAACACATGGATAAAACACCCTTGGAGTTATGGAAAGGCAGGATGACTAGTCTTAAGTATCTTCGTGTGTGGGGGTGCCTTGCTAAGGTGCTTGTTCCTGAACACAAGAGAAAGAAACTAGGTCCAAAGACTGTTGACTGTATCTTTCTGGGCTATCTTGAAACCACTACAGCTATGAGATTTTTAGTGTTAAAATCTGACATAGATGGTATAGTGGCAAACACGATAGTTGAATGTCGAGATGCGACATTCTTTGAGGATGTCTACCCTATGAAGACTGGAATACCTAAAACGACTTCTGAGGAAGATCCTACTCACACATCAAGTTCTATTCCTGATCATGTGGAAAAGATGACAAATGTGGGGGCGGAACCTAGTAGTAGCTCTATTCCTAAGGAATTAGAGGAACCAAGGAGAAGTAAGCGTGCAAAAATAGTCAAGGATTTTGGAGGTGATTTCATCACTTACAATATCGAGGACGAACCTTTAACTTTCCGGCAAGCTATGGATTCTTCTGAGTCAAGGCACTGGAAGGGCGCTGTCAAGAGTGAAATTGACTCTATTGTTTCCAATGGAACATGGGAGTTGGTTGATCTCCCTCCTGGGTGTTCTACTATTGGGTGCAAATGGGTCTTTAAAAGGAAGTTGAACCCTGATGGCTCAATAGATAAGTACAAAGCTAGACTGGTAGCTAAGGGTTTTAAGCAAAAGGAAGGAATTGATTATTTTGATACATACTCTCCGGTTGCAAGAATGGTAACAATCTGAATGCTTATAGCATTGGCTTCAGTCCATGGTCTTATCATTCATCAGATGGATGTAAAGACGGCTTTTCTTCATGGTGAACTTGAGGAAGAGATTTATATGGATCAGCCTGATGGATTTGTTGCATCAGGCAATGAAAGGAAAGTATGTAAGTTGATCAAGTCCATCTATGGCTTGAAACAAGCTCCCAGAGATTGGCATAAAAAGTTTGATGAAACTATATTGCCTTTCAGTTATAAGATTAATGAAAGTGATAAGTGTGTCTACACTAAAGTTAAAGGTAATGAGTGTGTTATCTTGTGCCTATATGTGGATGATATTTTATTGTTTGGAACCAATATTGAGATTATTAACGAGACTAAAGAATTCTTGAAAAGGCATGAAGGATATGGGTGAGGCAAGTGTGATTCTTGGAATCAAATTGATTCAGTCCACTGAAGGAATAACCTTGACTCAATCTCATTATATAGAGAAATCTATACTTGAGAAATATGGTTATTCACAGTGTAGAATCGCTAGTACACCTTATGATTCGAAAGTTGCCCTTGTCAAGAATACTTCAGGAGTGCCTGTGTCTCAGTTAAGGTATTCTCGGATTATTGGGAGCTTGCAGTATCTTGCTAACTGTACTAGACCAGATATTTCATATTCTGTGTCTAAATTGGCGAGATATACAAGCTGTCCAAACAGAACTCATTGGGATGCTCTTGATAGAGTACTTAGATATCTAAAAGGCACAATGTACCTTAGTTTACACTACAGGAGATTTCCTGGTGTGCTTGAAGGGTACAGTGATGCAAGTTGGATAGCTAAGAAGTCTGGTTCCAATGGAGTGACTGGATACGTGTTCACCTTGGCTGGTGGAGCAATATCCTGGAAGTCAAGCAGACAGACTATTGTTACTCGGTCTACTTTTGAGGCTGAGTTGTGTGCACTTGATGCCACAGGGACGGAGGCTGAATGGTTACACGGACTTATGTCTGCAATACCTGTAGTAAGCAGACCGCTCCCTGCTATTGCTATTCACTGTGATAGTCGAACAACTATCGACAAGATTAGCAGTAAAAAGCATAATGCTAAAACTAAGATACACATCCAAGTTAGACTCAAGTCTATAAGGGGTTTAGTGACTGATAGGATCATAGCTATAGAGTTCATAGGAACTCAGAATAATATAGCTGATCCTCTTACTAAAGGACTGGAACCTGCAGTGGTCCTTAAGTCAAGGTTGGGGATGGGATTGTCAACCCATCATAATTCATCAACAGTGGGAACCCAATACACATGAGAGGAGATCCCTCGAAGTGTATTCAATGGGTAATAACAAGCTGTAAGGATGAGTTGGTAGTACCTTTGCTACATAGATGATACTATAGTATCTGAGTCTATCCCCTGTAAACCTAGAAGGTACTGACACTGCCAGAAAAGCAAGAGTGTTAAAACTCTGAATGGGATCAAGTCATTTGACGAGATAGAGGCAGTATATCTCTGGAGATGCCCAGCTAAGCGAATGTAATTGTGTGGTCGCAATTAGAGGATAGGGTTAATCCTTGATGCATTCGACGAACAGGATCGAGACATGACCATTAATGTCTCAAAGCCGTAGATTGGCACCATAACCTTTGACTTGTCGTCGTCTATGGAATATGGTTATACTAAACGGATTAAGATTCAAGGTGAAACATTCCATCTGAGTCCGATAGCCATTGAAGTAGAGGAATTAGGAGGGTTCAAACCCAGAAGGGTACCGACTCTGAAAAACAAGTCATGATGGGAAATTGATCACATTTCTGTATGGATTTGTGGGGGATTGTTAGAAAATTAGGATTTTAGAGCTTAATTTAATTATGTTCTTGATGTTAATCCTAAAATCTAATGATTGGAAATTGTTCAATGATATTTGAACTTAAATTTTCATGTATGGTTTTAAGAATTTTCTTAATGAAATCCATATGAAATGAGAGTTGAAAGTAGCTTGGAAAAGCTTGGAAAATTTGAGAATGTTTGTCACACATTGAAATAAATAAAGGGGGTTGTGTGCTTTATATGGTATTACCCACATGAGTAGTATACAACTACTAAGGTGTGTGATGATCCATTGTGTTGTTGTGTGCTTCACGCGCGCGCACACACACACACGCGCGCGCCCGCCCCGCCACGCACCGCACCGGACCGGGTCGGGTCGAAGGGCGATTTGGGCGAATGTCTCGGCGTCTCGCGTACGCGAGGCGACCTGGGCGAGGATTTTATTTATTTGAGAATTATTTTAATTCGAATTTATTTATCGGTGATTGGATTATTGGGCTGGGTTCTGAAATAGGCTAAGTAGTCTAAATATATTGAACCTGCAAATAATCTGATCTGTAACAAGTTCTGATATTAGAATCAGAACTTAAGAACTGATGAATAAAATCAGAACTTAACAAGTTCTGATATCAGAATCAGAACTTAAGTACTGATGAGTCGAATCAGAACTTAAGTACTGATGAGTTAAATCAGAACTTAACTTAAGTTCTGATAATAATGTGGGTGTTAATGTGAAAAGCTGTTACAAATAATTTAAATTCAAAAGCTGATCAGTTTTGATTTTTTTATTAATGAATTCAAAATCTGATCAGTTTTTATTTTTTATTAATGAAGCAGTTTAATTCAGACATTAAGTGTGTTAACAGTTTCATTTTTGCTCTCCTATAAATAGAGGCTAAACTGAATGAATAAAATATACAACACACTACATTCTCATCTCTTCTCTTCAACCTCTCTGCATTTCTCTCCCACAAGAACTGAAGTGCTGATATTTTCCGGCGACTGAGGTGCTGGTCGAAGTGGAGGTTTTGTTGCTGCTGTTAACATAAACTCCGAGCTGTTTTATCCTGGTGGAGATATTGCGCACATCCCAAACGCAGCAGGTAGGGGGCAATAATCTCTTCAAGAGCAGCCAGGACTTCAAGCAAGGCCTGGTGACTCAGCTGTAATCATTTTCTTGGCGTTTTGTATCTGTAAACCTTTATTTCAGTCACTGTTGAAAGCTATGGTTTCGGGTACATCTTTCTTTCTCTCTACGTTATTTCAGTTACTGATTTTGTTTACCTGCATGTTTTGTTTTGTTAACTGTGGTCTTGGCCTAAACTTGTTAAATTCTTTATACACTTGCCTCTATGTTGCTATACTTGTTAGTGAGTTTCTCAACAAGATTGACTTGTTGTAGTCCAAAGTATCCGTAGCTCAATCTGCATGCGAACAAGATTTGGGTTGCTCATTAAGGAATGCAAAAGACTGATGAAAAGCTTAAATAACGTGGAGTTGTATTTTATTAAACGATCTGCGAATAGGTCGGCACATAAACTTGCTCGTATGTCACATATGTATCTTGATCGTGTTTTTGACGGAAACTTTATTTCGATCATAGTTAAAGATTGTATTTAGATTGATTCAATTAATCAATCAAACACCGTTTTTAGTCAAAATAGAAGATGGTTTGGTCGTCAGGTTAATAAAATCATTTAAAAACTAAAATTAGCTATCCATTTCACACAGGTTTGGGCTGTATATAAGTTTAAAGCACATAAAAACTACTTAGATTTTTTTTAAATAGTTTTCCTAATAAACTCATTCTAATTATTTATAATATCGAATTATTTTAGATAAAAACCTTTCACAAATATTTAAAAGCTATACAACCAAATGAACAAAAAAATATAAAAATAAAAAAACCTAAAAAATGTGAAAATAAATTACATTAATTAATTAATACATCAGATATTACAGCAAATAAATATTCAATTAAAAAATAAAAAAAATAAAAATCATACTAGGTGTGAAAACACTATAGCAAAGTTTTATAAGTGTAATACACTTAAAATGACAGGTTAGATGACTTGGTCGTCACGTTAATAAGATCGATTAAAAACTAAAACTAGCTATCCATTTGACACACGTTTGGGGTTGGGCTGTACATAAGTTCAAAGATAAAAAAAACTCAAATTTTTTAAAGCAGTTTTCATAATAAACTCATATAATATAATGTGTTCAATAAAACCCATTCTAATTATTTTAATATGAAATTATTTTAGATAAAAACGTTACACAAATATCAAAAAGCTATACAACCAAATGAACAAATACATAAACAAAAAAATCTAAAAAATCTAAAAATAAATTGCATTAATTAATTAATACATCAGATATTACAACAAATAAGTATTCAATTAAAAATTAAATAAAAAGCAAAAAAATAAAATAAAAATCATACTAGGTGAGGAATCACTATATCAAAATTTTATATTATTTACATACATACTCGTAATTGAACTTAAAAATAAATAAAAGTATAATTTATAAAACATATTACATGACATGATAAAATATATTTTGCACAATGTTGTATTAATATGAATATAAGTTTTACTATAAAAAGTAAAATAATAGCCACATTGACCTGTTATGAAAAATATATCATATTGAAGGTTGACATGTATGTTGCTAGTATTTATATTAAAATATTAATCACAAATCAAAATATCTAACAAACTCATATATAAAGTATATATTTATATGTATAAATTATTATTTTTTACGAGTCATAAGTGAAATAGTTAAGTTGTAAATAAATTTAAAAAAATTAGAAAAAAAAGAATTGTCATGTGTGTAACACTATATTGAGTAAAAATAATAAAACTTTAATATTTATTAATTTCAAATTCCTAACAACAAAAAGATGTCTTATAAATGGAATACCAGTTAAAATAATAAAAAAACTAATACTTAAATATATAACATCATTCAAAATTATTTTTATTATTATCGGTTACATCTGTATGTGTAATTATAATTTAAATATATATTACTAATATTAAAATTAAATTATTAAAGCATAATGCTAACTTAACAAACATAATATTTTATAAACAAAGTTTAAAGTTTTAAGAAAATTTTTTACATATAAATTTAATAAAGTAGCTTGTGCATTGCAATGGTATAAATCTAGTCATCTTTAATTTACTAAAGGTCGATCAGTTTTCTCCTGTAATCATCTGTATATATCTTCGGTTATTTATAACTGTGGTAACAAATTTTACCAAAGTAATTTGGTAAATGAAGCAAGAAAGAAAAGAAAAATTATTTTAAATTTAAGAGAATATAAGAACTTTCGAATTAAAAAGGCTCAAATAGCTATATTCAATCGAGATCATACGACAACTATGATTTCAGAAACACTAACAACTGGTATGTATGACACGGGAATCACGAAAACCCCAATCTATACCAAGCTATAATCTATGTATGCCATGAGTAATCACCGAAACCTCAGTTTATTACTAATCTATATTATATTTACTTCTACTTGAGACTATATTGGCTGAAGCACATTTCACTATGAAATTATTATATTGCCCTTTTTTTCAAAATTTCTAGTAAATTACCACTCATTTTTTCTTAAAATACAGATTTTTTGTACGATACATGTATGAAGGTAGAAAATTCCGTACAAAGTTAACTAATTAACTAATTTTATATTACAAGAGCCACACATCCAAAACCTTTTTTCAGTGCCAAAAAATTGCTTTTGCCGTACACCCAATATTTGAATTTCAAAAGTACTGCCCAAATCTATGTTTTCTTTTTACATATTCAAAATTTGTATTTGTATATATATTTTTCTCACACTTCTTTCATGCTCTATTTACTATTTTCTTTCCTTTATGGATCTAATTATAGTGTAAATAAATCATAGACTAACAATTCGAGAAGAATTGGTTGGTATTTCGAAACCATGCCATAAGCATAGTAGACATGTTCATGCAAAAGATGGTGTACCATGAAAATAAAATTATTTGGACATGCCCCTGAAGTGACAAGTGTTTCAGAAAATACCCCAGAAATGGTATTACCTCCTTAAGAAGTTTGAACCCCTAGAAGTGACTATATCAAATTCTCCAGAAGTTGTATCACCTCCTGAAGACGTTAAAGCCCATGAGGTGGTTGTGACAAAACAACAAGAAGTGGTGTTTTCTTGAGAAAAGGATATTACCCCTGAAGTGGCACATGCTTCCATAAAAGTAAAGGTACCTGAAAATTATGAGATCTGAATGAGTTATGTTCATAATGTAAAATTACTGGATCGTATGAGTATTGATATTGATGATGTATATGCTTTTTCCGTGGCATGTGATATAATTATGAACTCCGATCCTGAATCAAAAAGTGTGGAAGAGTGTCGACAAATAGATGATTGACCAAAATGTAAAATTGCAATACATGAATAATTGCAATTCTCGCGCAAGAGAAATGTACTGGACTTGCAGTCTAAATACCAGCCGGTGTGATCCTTGCAGGAATAAATGAGTGTCTGTAAAAAAAATGAGAGAAATGAAATTATAAGATATAAGGCCCGACTGGTAGCCCAAGGATTCTCACAAGAGCCTGGATTTGATTATTGGGAAACTTACTCTCACGTCTAAGGAACGTTGTTACAGCCTAACTTTATGAATCACTTGATAGTGATATTTATATAAAAATCCCTAAAGGATTAAAGATGGAGGAAACTAAGTCTCGACATTTATACTCAGTTAAATTACAACGATCATTATATGGCTGAAAACAGTCTGGTCGT
This sequence comes from Apium graveolens, assembly GCF_009905375.1. Taxonomy (NCBI): domain Eukaryota; kingdom Viridiplantae; phylum Streptophyta; class Magnoliopsida; order Apiales; family Apiaceae; genus Apium; species Apium graveolens. The sequence continues at coordinate 981,009 of NC_133648.1, forward strand.
ACGTGGTACAATATGCTTAGTGGATATTTATTGAATAATGAGTATGTTAATAATCAAGTGTATCCATGTGTATTTTTCAAAAGGTCAGTAACTCGTTTTGTTAGTATTGTCGTTTATGTGGATGTTTTGAATATTGTAGGTACTTTTGAAAATATTACTAACGATGCTACTTATTTAAAAATGAGTTTGAAATGAAAGATCTTGGTAAACAATAATTTGTTTAGGCATACATGTGGAGCATTTATCTTCAAGTATATTTGTTCATTAGTCCACTTATACAGAAAAGACTTATGATCGGTTCTACATGGAAAAAACTCGTCCATTAATGACACTAATTGTTGTTTGATTACTTGAAGTTGAAAAAGGTCATTTTCATCATAGAAAAGAAGATGAAGATGAACTTGGGCATGAAGTTCCATATCTTAGTCATTGGAGCTCTTGTGTATCTTGCAAATAATATAAGACCTGATATTGTTTTTGTTGTGAACCTATTGGCAATATTCAGTTCTAATCCAACTAAAAGGCATTGGGATGAGATCAAACACATATTCAGATATATTCGTGGAACAATTGATCTAAGGTTATTCTTTCCACATTGTTCAAAATCACAGCTGATAGGATATGCAGATGATGGATACATGTCAGATCCTCATTTTGAACGATCACAAACAGGTTATCTATTTACCTATTGTGGTACCGTTATCTCTTTGAAGTGTACAAAACAGACTACGACGACAACTTCATCAAACCATGCAGAGTTACCGTCCATTCATAAAACAAGCAGGGAATGTATTTGGTCAAGGTCTGTCATCCAGTATATTCGAGAATCACGTGGATTATCAAATATTTCAGACAATCATTATTTGAAGATAATACATCATCAGACAGTTAGATGAATGATATATCAAACGGGACCGAAACAAGCACATATTGCCAAAATTTTTCTATACACATGAATTACAGGAGAATGGTGACATTGATGTACAACAAGTGCACTCATGTGATAATCTGACCGAGTAGCTTACGAAGTCACCACCTACCTCGATTTTTGAAAAGTTGCGGAATAATATTGAAATACGAAGACTGAAATCATTGCTACAACCAACTTTCGAATTGTGTGACGTTTTATTCAAGAGGAGGATGTACAATTTTTCATTCATTACTACAATTTTTCATTCATCAAGATTTTATCCCACTGAATTTTTTCTTCGAGAGAGTCGATATTTATAATAACTTACATATCGACAATAAAGTGGAGTGTTACAATGTTTAATGATTGTCAAATGTCAAAGTTTGCTTCTGAAAAATTGAATGAACACTATACACATAAATGGCGATTCCAATACGCGTTGTAATAATTTTAGTACATGTATTTGCAGTTGTGTAATCATATGTTCATACTTGATTTAACTTAACTTGAGGGTGATGTAATACTTTGCGTTATATAAATAGACCCGTCCAATTCATTATAATTTATAAGTACTAACTTAAAACCAGTGCGATGCACGAATGCACAATTTTTTTATAATATTATATATTTTTTAATAAACCAAATTATTTTGAATTGAATTTTTTAAATTTGTTCATTTAATTTTTTTATTTCTATCTTTTTAAATGATACGACTTCATGATAATTATATTAATACACGTATATATTCACATGTTTTTAAAAATATTATAGCGATTTTATATTTTTCTGAGAATAAAAATACAATGTTTCTATTATGTTGGAACTTTAATAAAATTATTATTTTAGAGAGTTTATTACTTAATGATAAATTATAATAGCTATTTGAAAAAGACAATAGTATTGATTGAACAATATAGTTTATTGATCATCTTATGTGTGTTTTAAAAATAATAATAATAATATTTATTAAAAGTTAATTTTTAGTTCATATCAATAGAATACGAATTTTTCTTTATCTGATATTAATTTGATTTATCTCATATTAGTGGTTTACTTTATTTTATTTTAGTCCGAGTCCCATTACTACGACTAAATTCAACTAATTAAACTTAATTTAATTTTAATTTTTTATGTACGCGTCAATAAGATAATTTTGTTCTAGTCCAAATAATTAATATATATGATTTTATTTTATTTGGTTGAATTATATTTTAATTATCTTGGATGACTAATATGTAACTAATTATATTTAGTTTGCTTAAATTTATTTTAGTCCGAAATATCAATTAGAATAATATACACCTAAATATGAATTAGAATTTAAAATTGGTAGAAGAAGTTAACTTTAATGTCAATTAATAATAATATAGAGTTAGTTAAATATAAAATAAAATTTAAATTGATAAAGGAAATTGACTCCAATATCAATAATAATTGGAATTGACCAATCGACTAACTGACTAATCAGATATAGAATAAGAAATTAAAGGTAATTAGGTAATTTTAACAAGTACCAACCAACCGATTAACTAATTCTTAATATTTCGGTTTTTATAATATAGTATAGATAGATGACACGAGAAAGGTATTACTAGTACACCTTTTCCATTTTCTTTTAACATTAAATGTTATTGTACTTGTCCAGTTGCATTATATAAATAATAACCGTTGCAATAACTTGAATCTTTAAATTATTCGAATACGGAGAGTCCCTAATTGAGGGATGGAAAGTGAAGTTGACAATACCGTATGGACTAGCAAGGTCGAAACATCATTGAATAATGTCACATAATGAGCATTGTCAATTTAATAAATTTTTCGATAACAACAAAATAGAGATTTTATTTTATCTTCACAAATGAATAACCTCATTAAAATGAAATTAAAATATTTTCGGTTACAAATCAAACATACCTAACTAGAGTATTTAAATAAAGTGTTTGTCTGTGTCCATCGACACATGCTAAGATCAGTGGTCTAAAAAGCGAGAATCGGGATTGTCGGTGGAGGGACCTTTCAGTGATTAATCGGATAATCGATGATTAATCGAATTGATTAATCGGATCATTAATCGGAAGCAATTTATTTAATAAATAACAATAAATAATTCTATTTAAATGTCACTAACCTTCCATAAGATTTTCAAAAATAGAATCATATATCATTAATTCAATATTGATGTTTAAATGATAAAATTTACAAAAAAAACACCATCATTAGTACATAATTGATATTTAAGTGGTTTATACTAATTAATTACTACTGATTACTCGCTGGTCACTACTTGATAGTAAAAAAATTACTAAATCGAGTGAGGGTAGGAGAAAAAGGATAAAAATAAAAATAAATCGAGTGAGGGTATGATAAAAGAATAATAATATGAAAGATGTTATCATTGTTGAATAAATTTATAATACCTTAAAATTGTTAATCAATCAAGTAAGCGAGTTGGGTGTTGAGATTTGAGAGTAATTCAATTAGAAATTTGTGTAGTACGATTGTTTTGTACGTAAAAGAGTCAATATATTAATATATTATTATTAATATTAATTATTAAATGTTAAATATTAGTTATTATTTTAAAAAACTTTATTTTTTTAAATTTAATTTTTTTTAATAATTTCAAAATTTGACTGATTCGACCGATTTTTCCCGAACTGCCCAGCTTTTGACCGATTTTCTGAAAAACCGTACTTTGACCCGATTAACGATTAATCGAGACGGGATCCGTCCGAACTCCAATTAATCGGCCGATTTTTAGAACACCGGCTAAGATACTAAAACTTATAAAATTTGGAGAATTTTGATCGGTGTTTTAATTTTGGGTGAATCGAAAGAGGGGCTAAAGCGAATAAGGGTTTGCAAAAGGCGAAGAAGCGAATTGATGGCGAGCAAAGTTGAAACATCATCAATAAGGTCAGATGATAATCGTTTTCTGTTCTTGTTTGTGAGGAGAGAAGATGGTGTTTACTTATTGTATAAGATTGATTTTGTTAATTGTCTTGAGAAGAAAGATCCAGAAGAAGAAGTGGCGCTCTCACCTTTAATTGTATTCAGCAAAAAATGTCTTGCTACTGACTGTTATTTTGCTTTTGTGTTTCTGAAACCCTATTTCTATTTCATTGGAGGGGATAACAAAATCTTCACTATCAGGAAATCTCAGCTTTTGAAAATTGATCCTTCAGAGAAGAGACGTGGCTCGCATCTTTTAGAACCTCTTGATACACGGATGCATGGAAACAAACTAGACCCTCTTGCTTTTACTTATGAAAACAACCTATATGTCATTTCAAAGGGCTATTTTCCTCTCATTTACCCAATTGACGAATCGTTCTTCGAGTTTGAAGTTTATTCCCCTGAAACCAAGTCTTGGACTGATTTGGGTGATAAACCCATGAGACACTGTGGTATCACTTCTCATCTTGTCTTTCATGACATTGTATATTTCACCACTACTTCACATGTTGTCGTCTCTTTTGATTTGGTCAATCAACTATGGCTCACCATGTTTGACCCATATGGTCTACTCGCCCGTTATCCCGAGTATTCTGTTTTTCCTCGCTCCACTTTTGATTCTGATATTCAAATCATTGGCAATACTGTCTTTGGGGGTATTTTTAATACACCTGCTTCATTTTCAGATATTTGTGCTTCTCCTACCCTCATCCCAAGTGATGATATGTTCTTGCGACCATCTCTAACACACGATAGATCTTTTCATGATCATATCTATGCCATTACCCGCCTAACTCGTCGTCGTCTCACCACTCTTTCCAAGTCGCTTGTTACCATCAACAGCGAGGAACGAATTATCTGTGTAATCGGCTATGGCAATGACCCTTATGATAAACTTGCCAATTACGCTGTTCTTACCTTCTTTAAGGTCCATGATGGTTCCCACCAGGGTGACATCATTCATGAACCCGAAGAACAAGAAAATGGGAAAGAATTTGTTCGACGATTTCATTGGATCAATAAATTTGACTATGCCACGGACGAGCAGGGGGACCATGTCAACTTTTTCCGGGCTGACTTCATCACCTCTACCCTTATGCCTATTTATACTAATAAGCAAGCCACTCCGGGTGTTATCTACAATTCTGTCCTAGCTTGATCTTCAACGGACTTAAGTCTAGACTGTGCTACTGTACCTAGAAGGTGTAATTGCAGCTTACTTTGGACACGAAACTGTTTAATCGTGGAATATTTTTCAGTAGTTTCTGTAGTTGTCTTGTATGACATCTGGGATATTTTTCAGTATGGATTATCTTCTCTGTACTTTTACTCTTTATCTCAACTGATATGCATCTTTTAAGACAGCGCCATTAAGCTGTTTATGTTGCGAGGGATGATGTCCTGTAGTTTTGCTTCCTGAGACTATGGAGGTCATGTATTTTCTGCTCGCTTAACTTTCCACAATTTTTTTTACTTGTTACATTGTTCACTCTAGACTTAGATGCACTTATGTCAAGCTGACGTACTCTTGTATTGCATGTGGTTCTACTATTATTTCTTTTATGGTTTTAGTTATTGTATTCAAATCGTCTTTGTTTTCTATTGCTTTTGCGCCCTATAAGTCCCTCATATTTCCTTTGATATCTGTTTTGCAAATTGCAACCAAGTTTTTCTATTATATTAGTCTGTATTGTTGTTGGATTCTCTTTTTTTGGATGTATGATCTGTGGGATTAATCTTTGCTGGGGCAGATTTTTTATCGAGGTGGACTACTTTTGTGCATATCTTAAGTTGAAATGGTTGGGGCCGTTTCCACTTCACATTCCTCAGAATTGAAGATCCTTCTCTGCTTTCAGTATAATTGACATTCTAAGATTTTGTCCACCGGATGGTTTTAAAGCTAAACAATGATTTTAAGTTTCTGCTCCATACAAATTGATGCTAGATTATGTTCCTTGGTGTTAGCTGTCTAACTTTTAGCTTGTGCTTGTTTTTGTTGTAAGCTTTCTGTATAACTATGATTACATCATTAGTCTTCTATGGGTTCATTAGTTTTGTAATTATGTCTAACTTTTAGCTTGTGCTTGTTTTTGTTTTTGATTATAATTGGCTGTAGGCTAGATGGTTACTGCTCTATATAAATTGATGCTAGATTAAGGTCCTTGGTATTAGCTGTCTAACTCTAGCTTGTGCTTGTTAATGTTGTAAGCTTTCTGTATAACTATGATTACATCATTAGTCTTCTATGGGTTCATTAGTTTTGTGCATTTAGAGTCTGTATGATGAGATGATTTATTATTCCCTGCCTTGTTAATTCCTTGACATCGTTTTATTAGAAACTGGTGTTTAGGATCTTCCATGTATAGATGGTACATGTGCTTTATGTTTTGTTGATGATGCTGCAATTTGGAATGGTTGGTGTGTTCTATTTTTACTGGGTTTTCTTGTAATTTGGTTTGGACTTGTTGGACTTGTGAGCAAGCAGAAATGTTAACAGAGGGGTTAGATAGAATCTCTCCCCTGTAAGGTCACCTTCTTTTGTTTAATTAGGGAAGAAGAATATCCAAAATTGACTGTAAAACAACACCTTTTACAAACATTTTATATATAATCATCAACACCTTTTGATTCCTTAGATCTTCTTTTTGGTTAATTTCCAAGTGATTTTATATATAGAAACCTCACAAGATTATTTAGCACGAGCCGGAGATCAAAGCTGATACCACGGAACATAATCGAGCATGAATTTATATCAAGCGAAATATAAAGTCTCAAAATGCGAAAGAGATTGCAGTAGAACATCTAAAACTGGAGTATTTTAGCCAACTTAACTGCATTCAACAACTGGAATAACCTTTATGCTTTGCAGTAGATGTGGATCTGTGATAATCTGCTGACAATTAAAATTGCAACTATGGTAGCCTAAACAGGGGAAACATCTAGAAATTTAAACATTACCTAATAACCAAGTCCCATCAACCACAAAACAAAAACACCCAGCAATAATCAAGCACCCATTAACCATTCTACATCCTCGACAGCTCCAGCACATAAAGCACCATACAATCCATACATATAAAACCGTAAGCTGACAAGGTAATAAAGCAGAAAAAAGGTATCTCAAGGTCCATGAATATATAATTCACCAATGTCCACATGAGGATGACAACTAAAATATGAACTTAGATCTTGTCAATTCAATTTGATACCCCATCAGAGGGGTTAAACAAGTTATAAATTAGACTGAAGGGAGAGAAGGATCTGTAACAGAACCATTCTTAAGAAATTAAAATGGAAACGGCCCCAACCATTTCAACTTAAGACATACACAAAGGTAGCCCACCACAATACAGAAACTGCCCCAACAGTGATTTATCCAGTGGAGCATACATCCAAACAATAGAGTACCTAACAAAAATACAGACTAATATAATAGAAAAACTTGCTTGCTGAAAATATATATTAGGAAATATGAGAGACTTGTTAAAAGGCACAAAACTCATCAGAAGCCATAGAAAAACAAAAAGATTTGATCTTGACAACAACTGCTTCACTCACAGAGTCATCAGACTGAAAAATACACAAACAATAATCAAAGGAAGTGACACTCTCAGTAAATACTTTAACTCATCAATTATAACACTGCATAATTTCACCCAAAAAAGGTAACATGTATAGTACTAGCAAAGTGTCTTCTCCATCACATACATAGTATTGATGGGCAAAAAGGTGCGGAGATCCTGGAAGATGGTCAAACAAGAAGACAGGTGCAGAGGGTCCCGTGCGTAGACTTAAACCTGGTACTAATAGGCAGTTGAGTGCGGGAGAGCAAGTCGGCGTTGAAATAGTGAACATCTTGAACATTTTCCTCCTCCATTGCATCGAATATAGAACTGGCACGAGGAGTGTAGTTGCTGCTGCTAGGAAGTTGTTGAGGAGCATTGGATACGTTGAAAAAATTCAACACAACACGACTGGAACGATCACTGGATGGGAGATCAGTATAGCACAAGACGCACATAATTCCATCATCAATATCCATTTTAAAAAAGTACTTTGAGGTAGCTAGAGAGTCCTCTGGAGAATTTAAAGCATTGAGAAAATCTTCAGGCGGGTTTAGAGTTGGACGAAGGAAATGTTTTTCATAAGGGAGGCATTTTTGAGAAGCAAAAATGTCTAAATGTTGACCCCGAACAACACCCCCAAAGAATGTATCACCAAAGAGTTCAATTTGAGAATCGAAAGTGGGAGGAAAAGGCTGAGAATAGCGAGGATAGAAACTTTTCTGATCATAAAGTTGAGCATATGGATCAAAAACAGTGCTCCATCTGGAAGTCTTTAAATTGAAAGACATCACGGTTTGAGTAGTCAAACTGAAATAAACCATATCTTCCAAAATAATATGAGATTTAATGGAGGATCTCCACAGTGGCTTGGGCCAAAGGTCTGTCCAAATACCCTTGAGCGGAGAATAATATTCGAATTGATTAAATTCTTGTGGTTCGGGCGAACCGGTTTTCGCAATCACATATAGATTACCATTGTAAGAAAAAGCGAGAGGTTCGGATTTTATGCAAATCATGGGTGGGAGAGTAACCAAAAACTCACTTCCTCGCCTTTTTTCGAGAGGTTTTAAATTGAGAATATCTTTTTTGTTAAAAGCATACACATCATGTTTGTTTTCGCCAACTACATAGAAATTAGGTTCTATGAATGCAAAGGCACAGGCACAATTAGGCAAAACATGGCGACGGAAGAAAACAAGAGGTGATAATGATTCAAATGCAACTTTTTCACGAAATAATCTAATTGCATCAATCATATACAACACGTACCTCCCATTGTTTCTCCTCACCAACATAAACAAACGACGTCGTTCATCTTCTGACATCGAATCTTGCACCTGCCCTTTTCCTGTATCCATCGTTTCAATTAGGGTTTGTTTTCAGTGTGTTTGGGGTTTCTACTGTATTCACCAACAGCGGGGCTTTTAAACATATAGCTTCGGGCCGTAACCGTCAAATTCGAATACTCGTAATATCTGTTTTATCTTGTATACGTGTAATATTCGTTTTTCTCAAATATGAATATAGATATTTCGAACGAATATCGGATTTTTTAATTTTTTTTTGATGACCTTATTTTATTGACGATGATTTTAAAATATTTTTTACGATTAAAATCATAGATAATTATTCTCTTGTTCACATGTTCGAGAATTTATGATTACGTCTCATAAAACAGAGCATGTTAAGTGCGGTTTATCTTTATTCACATGATTTTAAATAATGATTCTTCACTAAGGGTTCTCTATGAAGTGTTATCTCATTTATATATATACAAACAAAAAGTCATTAAATACCGTGAATTTTAAATTTTTATGCTATGATAATATTTACGAGAAGGATCTTGTGACTTAATTTAGTCAATATTGAAAATATAAAATTTTCATGAGATAGAGAACATGACAAATATTTTGAAAAATATTATTTTACAAAGTAAACTATTAAAATGGGATTGGAGGGAGTATACAACTTCCACAAACCTCCCTTGCACCTTCATGTACAAATTTTACCTTATTTTTTAAAATAAAATTACAAATATAAATATATTTGATAAATTTCCGTTTATCAATTAATTAATATGTTGATTAATAAATAACTTTTTAAAATCCCGAGTATATTAATTTATCGAGGTTTACCTCTCAAAATTCGATAAGAAAATTCTAAATAAACACGTATCACACAATTTTCAAGATGTACATAAAGACATCATCCTTGCAAGAATCAAATCAAATAAATTATATAAATAATAAGCAAAGAAACAAAATAAACAAACCTTGATGGAATGAAATGGGGGTCACTGAGTAAAATAAAGACAACCTTTCTAGAATCCCAATCACTACTGAGAGCAGTTTCATGTTCGGGAAGGATGAAAGAATCCCAAACCAAATCGGAATCAGCAACTGACTGGAACAATTTAGATACAATCGAGTAACCAGGCTTGTGTTATCCAATCATCATATGGTCTTGGTAATATAGTTTTTACCTTAAACGCGTTGGAGGCTCAACTTCACGTTTTATATCAAAATATTTCCCAAATCATATACAATTATAAATTTTCTTCTCACCATTCTGATAATCTCCAATACTTCTATTAGTCATACTTTAATACCTCAAATATACACTTATCATAATCTACACATTGGGGCTACATCCGGTAGTCCAGTGATGATATCTATATGAGCTCTTACGCAATCTCGCATCTAGACAAACTCCTAACACTCACGTCTCTAAGTACTATAACTTAGTGCTCTGATACCATTTCTGTAACTCCCCAAATCCGGGGTCAGGAATCTGGGTCGTCACGCCATTTTTTCAATCATGTGTAACCTATATTGATTCCATAATCCAACGTTAGCTTCTGAAACCGACGTTGACCGGTATGTATCCTACAACCCTGTAATATTTTCTACCTATCTGTAAAATGAATGGTTGATAGATACTGGAGCTAATGTACATATTTGTGCTGATATTAGTTTATTTGTATGTTATCAACAGAGTCATAGCTTGATTGTGAAGATGGGGAATGTTAGTGCTGCTCAAGTACATGGAGTTGAAAACGTGGATCTGAAGTTCCCTCCAGGACATATTCTATCTCTGACTAGAGTGCATCATGTTTCCGACATGCGTAGAAATATAATAAGTGGAAGCTGTTTAGTTTCTAGTGGTTTTGAAATTTTTTCAAGTGTAATAAAGTAGTTCTTATTCATACTGGCACATTTTTTGGCAAGGGTTACCTGTCAAATGGTTTATTTGTTACTAATGTTGAACCTGTTTTGGGGAATTTGAATAATAACATTATTCCTTTTGTTAACTGTATTGAATCCTCGAATATATGGCATGCTAGACTAGGTCACTTAAACTTTGGTTCTCTTAAGAATATGATGAACTCAGAGTTGATTCCAAAATATACCATAGAAAAGAATTCTAAATGTCAAGTATGTGTGTCTGCTAAACAAATAAGGAAACCTTTTCATAACATTGTTAGGGATTCAGACTTGTTAGATTTAGTACACACTGATATTTGTGAATTTGGTGATGTATTGACCAAGGACTAGTTTAGATACTTCATTACTTTTATAGATGATAGTAGTAGATATTGTTATGTTTATTTACTTAGACATAAGGATAAAACACTTAGTAAATTCACTATATATAAAACTGAAGTAGAAAAACAAACTAGTAAGGTACTTAAACGATTGAGATCTGATAGTGGTGGTGAGTATACGAGTAACGCTTATAATGAATTTTGTGCAAACAATGGTATAGTTCATGAAGTTACTCCACCACAGCTGAGTCTAATGGGGTTGCTGAACGAAATAACAGAACATTTAAAGATATGATTAATAGTATGCTTATTAACTCTGGGTTGCCTAAATACATGCGGGGAGAGGCTCTAAATACGGCGTGCCATATTTTGAATAGAGTCCCTCTGAAAAACATGGATAAGACACCTTTGGAGTTATGGAAAGGCAGGATGACTAGTCTTAAGTATCTTCGTGTGTGGGGGTGCCTTGCTAAGGTGCTTGTTCCTGAACACAAGAGAAAGAAACTAGGTCCAAAAACTATTGACCGTATCTTTCTGGGTTATCTTGAAACCACTACAGCTATGAGATTTTTGGTATTAAAATCTGACATTGATGGTATAGTGGCAAACACGATAGTTGAATTTTGAGATGCTACATTCTTTGAGGATGTCTACCCTATGAAGACTGGAATACCTGAAACGATTTCTGAGGAAGATCCTACTCACACATCGAGTTCTGTTCCTAATCATGTGGAAAAGATGACAAATATGGGGGCGGAACCTAGTAGTAGCTCTATTCCAAAGGAAATATAGGAACCAAGGAAAAGTAAGCGTGCAAAGGTAGTTAAGGATTTTGGAAGTGATTTTTGTTAGGGGGAATACACACAAGTATAGAACCAAATAAACAATGCAAAACACACACTCAATATACGACGCAGAAAAACTCACGTCCCAACTTGTATTATTAATCAAAACAATTATCAATAATACAATCAATCTTACCAAACGCTATTCACTCAAGCGATACTTAACAATACTCAAACATACATAAAAACAATAACATGACTATGTATATATAACCATCACAAACTTACCCAAGAAGACATACCTAATCTGATTACAATAATAATTGTCTACCCATACAATTATTTCCTATTCCCATATAATAATATTTGTCAACACATACAATTATTACCCAACTCAATTATGATAATAATTATCTACCCATACAGTTATTACCCAATCCAATTATGTTTTCTATCATCAAGCCCATACTGCCTATTGGGTTTAAAACCAACAATCATCTCCTTCAACCCAATATGATTTCATGCACAACCGAATTAACGGTCACAATCAAGCCATCGATGTCGATCCGCCAATACCTCCCCTCGAACAATAACCTCTCCTTCTAATACAAAAAGATTTCTCTTATCTTTTCGACCTTTGAGTATCTCTAAATCTCCTTTAGTGACTTTCAACATACTGTTCTTCATCATAACAGTATATCCCAAATCAACTAATTTTACCCAACGAAATTAGATTTTGATTTAACTCCGGTATGTATCTTACTTGAGTTAACTTCTGAACACGACCGTTGTGACGTTTCATTGTTACCTCACCAATGCCAGCAACCTTTACCGTTTTACCGTTCGGTAAAGTTACCAACTTTCCCTCACAATTTTTGTAGGAAGAGAACCACTCTCTCCTACCACATATGTGATGAAAACATCCCGAGTCAAGCACCCATTCTTCTTTTGATCCCTTCTCTTCTTGAAACAAAAGAACATCTTCATCAGTTTCTACAAGCGAAACACTACCCCCTCGATTTTTCTTCAACTCTCTCAAGTCTTCTCTTTCCTTTGGACACATAAATTGTATATGACCCAATTCCTCACAATAAAAACACCTGATATTAGGGTTATGTTTCTTAACATACTTCTAGTTCGTGTCACGCGCACGCACCACGAATGCACTTCCATCAGATGTGTCACTCGATTCTTGTTTCATCAATCTTTCGGCCTCCAGAAGAACAACAATAGTCTCATCCAAATCTAACTTCATTTTCCCAACCAATAAAGAAGTCATCACAGTATTATACTTCTTCGGTAGATACACTAGTAGTAGAACAGCTTTGTCCTCATCCTTCAATTTTTCATCCAAATTATTCAACCGGTTGATTAAGCCATTAAAACGATTCAGATGATCTCTTAAATCTCCGTCTTCTTCCATGTTGAGCCCGAACAAATCTTTCTTGAGAAACAGCTTGTTGGCCAAAGATTTTGAGTGATATGTCTTCGTTAATTTCTCCCACAAATTCTTGGGATTGTCCTCTTCAAGAACATCATACTTGATTTCCAGTGCAAGGGCCAACCGGATCATTGATGTCGCACGTAACTTCATGTCTCCCCACTTTGTATCATCAACTTCAGTAGACTTCTTCCCTCCGAGAGTCACATATAACCCTCGTTGAATTAACAGATCTTTTACCGTGCTTTGCCACAAGGTAAAATTATTTCTTCCATTAAACAATTCAATCTTAAATCCCCCAACCTTCTCCATCATGAACCTTGGCTCTGATACCAATTGTTAGGGGAAATACACACAAGTATAGAACCAAATAAACAACGCAAAACACGCACTCAATATATGACGCGAAAAAACTCACATCCCAACTTGTATTATTAATAAAAACAATTATCAATAATACAATTAATCTCACCAAACGGTATACACTCAAGCGATACTTAAGTCAACAATACTCAAGTATACATCAAAACAATAACATGACTATGTATATATAGCCATCACAAACTTAACCAACAAGACACCTAATCTGATTACAATAATATTTGTCTACCCATACAATTATTACCCATTCCCATTATAATAATAATTGTCAACACATACAATTATTACCCAACTCAATTATGATAATAATTGTCTACCCATACAATTATTTCACAATCCAATTATGTTTTCTATCATCAAGCCCATACTACCTATTGGGTTTAACCCCAACAATCCTCCCCTTCAACCCAATATGATTTCATGCACAACCGAATTAACGGTCACCATCAAGCCATCGACGTCGATTAACCGAATTAATGTCATATATGAGAAAACCTCTTTTCAGGTTAACTTGCCCTCATCCAACTGAGCTATCATTCTTACAAAGTTTTCATCTGCGAACATAAAAATATAAGAAATAAAAAGATAGAATATAAAAATAACTTACTAATGAACTACCGAAGATTAGAAGAGCAGTAGAATTGCATAGACCTATCAAGGTCAATCATCTTTCAAAAGCCTTCAAACCTCCATTGAGGAGCTCACAGCCTTTAACAAGTAATTCTCGACTACAAATACAAACCTCAAAGGGCTCTGTAAATGTGTTGTACCACTTCCTGGAGATATCATATCAGTTCTGTTGTGAATATGTTGTGTACTTGATGATTACCTAAACAAAATATCTAAGTAGATTTTACTTAGTGAAATAATGTAGCACTCGACGGATAAGAATTATAGTCCCGACGGATAACTCATTATAGTCCCGACGGATGATTAACTTATTATCCATCGAGTGAGTAGCTTATGTAATAATAAATTTGTAGCACAGTGTTGTATGCACCTTTGTATAGAATCTGTAGTAGCATATAAGTCATGTTGACTATAACTACATATGCAGAATAGGTTGATTAACTGTACATAAGCAATGTCTTGTAATTCTGTATAAGTGAAATGAAGTCAAGTGCCAAAATAGCTACCAACGGATGCTTAACAAAGCTTCGACGGATGATCAAATGACTATCAACGGATGTTTGACATAGCAGTCGACGGATGATCAATTAAGTCATCGACGGATGATCTGAAAGTCGACAGATGATCACATCAAGATTCAAACATCAGTTGAACAGTGAAAGCTGACACACAGCCGTTGAGTTGTATACAAATACACGGTGGAAGCCCATTAACTGGGTAATAGAGGACGAAAAGCAGCAAAGATCAAGACTGTTAGATTTTATATTTGTTCAGTTCTTTTGACTTTGTAATCTTGGTAATATATAAACCAAGAGAGTAGCACATAGAAATAGAACTGAGATAGCTAAGAAACAACAACAGAGAAATCTTTGTAAGCACTATCTTTAGCATTTCCTGTGTTCTTAGCAGTTCTATTTTTGTAAGCAGCTGTGAGCATTTCTGCACACAGAGTCCTCTCGATATATTAAATATATCTCTGGTGGAATTGTTTAAATCCACCAGAAAGTTTTTAAAGACTCTTGTTTTTAATTACTTATGTTTTGATTCATTCAAGTTTACATTCCGCATTGTGCTAATCAAAACAAATATATCCATAATCGAGTTGAATATTTTTATTTCAAGAAAAAGGTTCAAGAATTCCATTCAACCCCCCTTCTGTAATTCTTGCTATATTGTTAAGGGACTAACAATTGGTATCAGAGCAAGCTCTTAATCTACAAAGAGTTTAAAGATCAAAACAATTCAGCAAGATGAACAAGAAAGATGTTGGAGTCAAGATTCCTTTTCTTGATAAAGATAATTACCATCATTGGAAGGTAAAGATGCATCTTCATATGCTTTCTCAAGATGAGGCATATGTGGACTGCATAGAAAGAGGCCCTCCTGTTCCCATGAGAGCTGCAACAGGAAATGAACCATCTTTTCCAAAGCCAAGGCATGAATGGTCTGATCCTGATATTGAACAAGTCAGGAAAGATAAAAAGGCCATGAACATTCTGTTCAATGGTGTTGATGCAGACATGTTTGATAACATCATCAACTGCAAGACTGCCAAGGAAGTTTGGGACACAATACAGATAATCTGTGATGGTACTGAGCAAGTAAGAGAAAATAAAATGCAGCTCATGATTCAGCAATATGAGTATTTTCACAATGAAGAAAGTGAGTCACTCACTGATATTTTTAGTAGATTCCAAAAGCTACTAAATGCTCTTAAATTGCATGGAAGAGTCTATCAGACTAAAGACTCCAATCTGAAATTTCTCAGATCTCTTCCAAAGGAATGAAAACCAATGACAGTCTCATTGAGAAACTCACAAGATTATAAGAAGTTTACTTTGGAGAGACTGTATGGCATTCTGAAGACCTATGAGCTTGAGATAGAGCAGGATGAAAGAATGGAGAGAGGAAAGAAGAAAGGAGGATCCATTGCACTAGTGGCTGAACTGGAAAAGGAGAAGGAAGTGAAGATGGAAGCTGTGGAATCAACCTCAAAGGCCTGTGAAAGCAAGGGTAAAGGGCTAGCTGCAGAAAGTGAAGATTCATTGAGCCAAGATGACATGGAGGACATTGATGAGCACCTAGCATTCCTTTCAAGAAGATTTGCCAAGCTCAAGTTCAAGAAGAATTTTGGAGCTGCCAAGCCAAATAGAAACATGGTGGATAAATCAAAATTCAAGTGTTTCAAATGTGGCTTGGCAGGGCATTTTGCAAATGAGTGTAGAAAGTCAGATTCCAGTAAGAAAAGATTCGAGTTTGTGGATTATAAGCAAAAATACTTTGATCTACTCAAATAGAAGGAAAGGGCTTTTATTACACAAGAGAATGACTGGGCAGCTGATGGTTTGGATGAAGATGAGGATGTCAGCTATGTCAATCTAGCCCTTATGGACAAGTCTGATGAAATAGAGACAAGTTCCTCAAGCAATCAGGTAATCACTACAAACCTTGCACATTTATCTAAAGCTGAGTGTAATGATGTAATAAATGCCATGTCTACAGAATTGTATCATTTGCGTGTTACACTTAAGTCCCTCACTAAAGAAAATGCTAAAATCAAAGAAAACAACTTGTTTTTGAGTGAGAGGAATAATGTGCTTGAGTCTCAGTTTGTTGAGTTTGAGAAACTAAAAATTGAGTGTAGAATTGCCAAGGAGGAATCAACTGAGTCCTTGAAAAAGGAAGAAATTTTAAAGAAGCAGCTCGATCGTGAACAGGAGGTGATTAAAGCATGGAAAACATCCAGAGATGTTCATGCTCAAATCACCAAGGTTCAAGGAATTGAGTCTTTTTGTGATGAAGCCTGGAAAAAGAATAAGGAGAAACTAGAACCTATTTTGGTAGATGGATTGCTGACAGATGTAGACTCGACGGATGATGAGAACTATCCGTCGGATAACAAAAAGTGTTATCCGTCGAATGATAAAAATCCTCATCCGTCGGCTGTGAGCAAACCCATTAGCAAAGTCAAATTAACCAAGCTAAATGAAAAGTATGGGTCTGTTTCCAAGAACTTTGTTTCAGGAGAGTCAAGTCAAGCCAAGAAAGGGAAGAAGGCTAATGTTGGTCACATGACTGTCAAACAGTTAAGTGACAGACTTGAGAAGATAGAGGTAAAAACAGAGACTAAAAGGAAAAACAATAGGAATGGTAAAGTAGAGATTAACAAACATAATAACTACACACCTGACAAATATGCTCCTAGAAAAATCTGTGTCAAATGTGGTAGTGTAAATCATTTATCTGTTAATTGCAAATCTGCCATGCCTACTCCCATGTCTGTTCAGCCTCAATTCTCTAACATGAATGCCATGCCTCCCATGCCTGTTAATGCTATGCCTACACAGAACATGAATGCACAGTTTGCTAATATGCCATTTGCACCTAATCCATATTATGCTGCATACAATATGCCTCAAATGCCATTTAGCATGCCTTACTGGAATAACATGTTTGCACCAAGCATGCTATTTCCTGTTAGCCATAACATGCATGATAATTTTGTTGCATCTAGTGGTTTCAAAGGCCCAACCCAAATGACTAAGGAAGAATCTGAAATTCCTAAGTCAAATGAGTTAAGACCTAAGAAACAGAAGAAGAAAGCTAACAAGGCAGGACCCAAGGAAACTTGGGTACAAAAATTAACTTGATTTGATTTTGATGTGTGCAGGGAAACAGAAGGAATCTTTGGTACTTGGATAGTGGTTGTTCAAGACACATGACTGGTGATTCTACCCTGCTCACAGAGTTTGAAGAGAGAGCTGACCCAAGTATCACTTTTGGAGATGACAGCAAAGGTTATACTGTGGGATATGGCTTGATTTCAAAGGACAATGTCATCATTGAAGAGGTTGCCTTAGTGGATGGTCTCAAACACAATTTGTTGAGTATCAACCATCTTTGTGATAAAGGCAACTCAGTAACCTTCAACAAAGAAACCTGTGTTGTGATTGATAATCAAAACAACAAAGTGGTTCTCACTGGTGTGAGAAGAGGAAATGTGTATCTAGCGACTTCAACTCAACTAAAGCAGAATCTGTAACTTGTCTTCTCAGTAAAGCAAGTCAAGATGAAAGTTGGCTATGGAACAAGAAGCTATCTCATTTGAACTTCAAGACCATGAATGAGCTGGTAAAGAAAGAGCTAGTTAGAGGCATTCCTATGGTGGAGTTTACAAAGGATGGACTGTGTGATGCCTGCCAAAAAAGGAAGCAGATCAAAGCATCATTCAGGAAGAAACTCGATTCAACAATTGAAGAGCCTCTACAACTGCTTCACATGGATTTGTTTGGACCAGTCAATATATTGTCAATCTCAAAGAAAAGATTTTGCCTAGTAATTGTAGATGATTTCTCAAAGTTCTCTTGGACCTATTTCCTAAAGTCCAAAGATGAGGCTAGTGAAATCATCATCAATCACATAAGGCAAGTTAACAATCATCCTGATTTCAAAGTTAGAAGAATCAGGAGTGATAATGGAACTGAGTTCAAGAACTATGTCATGAGAGCATTTTGTGAGGAAAATGGAATCTTGCATGAGTTTTCAACAGCAAGGACTCCACAACAGAATGGAGTAGTGGAAAGAAAGAATAGATCTCTTATTGAAGCTGCAAGGACAATGCTTGAAGAATCAAAACTACCAACATACTTCTGGGCTGAAGCTGTAAACACTGCATGCTACACTCAGAACATCTCTCTGATTAATCAAGTAAGATGCATGACACCTTATCAATTGTTAAAGAACAAGAAGCCAACTCTGAACTTTCTTCATGTCTTTGGTTGTAAATGCTATATTCTGATAAATCAAACTGATCAAAAAGGGAAGTTTGATGCTAAAGCAGATGAAGGAATTTTTATTGGATATGCTGTTGGTAAAGCATATAAAGTCTACAATCTAAGAACCAACATTGTTGTTGAATCTATACATGTTGTGTTTGATGATAAAAAGATTGAAGGACTAAAGGATGGAGATTACCATGAGAGCCTCAAATTCGACAGTGTTGAGATGGTCAATGATGAAAGTGATGATGAGAGTGATCAAGAAACAGTGTCCAAGGATAATGCAGACAAATCTACTACAAATGAAGCACAAAACTCAACATCCGTCGAGTTACATAACGCTTCATCCGTCGAAAGGCAATCTGTATTATCCGTCAGAAGACAACCTGCCTCATCCGTCGGTACTCAAAATTTACCATCCGTCGGGTTATCAAAAGGAGCAGGAAGTCAAGGCAGATCACCCATAGAAAGCACCCCAATCTCAATTCAAAGATCCACAAACTCAGGGGGAGTTTCTAGCAATCAAAACTCAATCACACATCAAGACAACATTGAGGTCTCTTCATCTAGGGCTAATCTACCTCAACGAAGAAAATTGACAAAAGATCACCCCTTTGAACTGATTATTGGTGATGTTTCTTCCAGAGTTCAAACCAGGAGAGCAACTCAAGAAGAATGTCTATACAGCAGCTTCCTGTCTAAGGAAGAACCAAAGAAGGTAGAAGAAGCCTTGTTAGATCCTGATTGGATTTTAGCTATGCAGGAGGAGCTAAACCAATTTGAAAGGAATAAAGTATGGAAGCTGGTACCCAAGCCTACAAGAAAGAATCCAATAGACACCAAATGGGTATTCAGAAACAAGATGGATGAAAATGGCATAATAGTAAGGAACAAAGCAAGATTGGTTGCTAAAGGCTATTGTCAGCAAGAAGGAATATATTTTGATGAAATTATTTGCTCCTGTTGCAAGACTTGAAGCCATCAGAATCTTCTTAGCCTATGCAGCCCATGCCAATTTCAAGGTCTATCAAATGGATGTCAAAAGTGCCTTTCTGAATGGAGATTTGGAGGAAGAAGTGTATGTAAGTCAACCTCCTGGCTTTGAAGATCCAAATTTCCCAGAGTATGTCTATTATCTACTGAAAGCACTTTATGGACTGAAGCAAGCACCTAGAGCCTGGTATGACACTTTATCAAAGTTCCTTTTGGAAAATCACTTCACAAGAGGTACTGTAGATAAAACTTTATTTTTCAAAAATGTGAATGGCTCTAGCATACTTGTTCAAATTTATGTAGATGATATTATTTTTGGCTCTACAGATGAGAAACTTTGTAAAAAGTTTGCCAAACTGATGCAAAACAAGTATGAAATGAGTATGATGGGAGAACTAACTTACTTTCTTGGTTTACAAGTTAAGCAAGTTAGTGATGGAATATTCATTAGTCAAACTAAATATATTTTTGATCTTTTAAAGAAGTTTGATCTAATGGATTGCACATCTGCAAAAACTCCCATGGCCACTGCAACTAAGCTTGAACTAAACAATACTGAAAAGTCTGTGGATATTTCAAGTTATAGAGGCATGGTTGGCTCACTTCTGTACTTAACAGCTAGTAGGCCAGATATAATGTTTGCTACATGTTTGTGTGCTAGATTTCAGGCTGATCCTAGAGAGTCTCATTCGATAGCTATTAAGAGAATCTTCAGATATCTCAAAGGAACATCAAACCTTGGCATTTGGTATCCTAGAGATTCTGGCTTTGATCTAACTGGTTATTCAGATGCAGGTTGCAGAATTGATAGAAAAAGCACAACAGGAACCTGTCAATTTTTAGGAGACAAGATTGTGTCCTGGTTCAGTAAAAAGCAAAATTTAGTTTCTACTTCTACAGCTGAAGCTGAATATATTGCTGCTGGCAGTTGCTGTGCACAGATTTTATGGATGAAAAATTAATTGCTAGACTATGGTTTTCAAGTTGAAAGGATTCCTATTTTCTGTGACAACACAAGTGCAATTGCCATCACTGAAAATCCAGTGCAACATTCAAGGACAAAGCATATAGACATCAATTACCATTTCATAAGGGAACATGTAATGAATGGTACTGTAGAGTTATATTTTGTTCCAAGTGAGAAGCAACTTGCAGATATTTTTACCAAGCCACTGGATGAATCCACCTTTTCTAGGTTGGTAAGTGAGTTAGGTATGCTTAATTACTCTTGAATTTATCTGAATTATTTTGCAAGTTGAAAAGTAGCCAGAAATTTAACTGATTTTTAGTCTTGGATGAAAATTTTGGCTAAGTCAAAATTTGCATCTCGACGGATGACCATTATCCATCGAGTTGAGTCATCCGTCGATATACAAATTGTAAATAAAAATTAATTACTTTTCTGGAGTACTTTAAAGCTCGACGGATATCAACTTATCCTCATCCGCCGAAGTGTCTAAATCTTAACCGTTAATTCCCTGAACATTATCCATCGAGTATACTTACAGTTTGTAAGCATTACACGACGGATAATGGGTGGAATTTTTACAGTTTATTTTAAAACGGCTATTTTAGACAATTTCTATTGGGTAATTTACTTCTCTTTATTATTTTTATCAGTTGATTTTGAGTAAAGTATAAAAGCTTATTTCATTCTAATCATTTTCTTTTATCATTCTCAAATTCAACTGTGTTACTTCATTCTCTCTCAAGCAAAAATCCTCTTTCTCTTCAAGCTTTTCTTCTCTAACAATGGCACCCGTAGTTAAGATCATGTCACAGACTGGGTTCATCTATGAGAAGAACAACTTTACTGCCTTAGTCAATAAGGGGATTCAACAATCTGAAGACTATCATAAGATGATGGACTTTGTGAACAACTGCACGTTAAGTTTTGCCATGCTGGAATCACCCACAATTTATTGTGAAGTTGTTGAGGAGATGTGGACAACAGCAATCTATAACTCTACTGACAAAACCATTACTCTAACCATCAAAGGTAATGATTTCTGTATCAATAGTGATGTCATAAAAGCATGTTTCAAGATTCCTGATGATAATGTAACTGTACCACACACTGACACTGATATTGTCAATATGCTCAATTCCATTCATTATGCACTTCCTACTGCAAAACTAAGTGAAATTAGAAGACTAGGTCTTAGGAAGGAATGAAGTTACTTGTGTGATGTATTAACTAAAGTATTTTCTGGAAAAATCAGTAATTTTGATTCTGTGAACATTTCCATGCTTAACATGCTATACATGCTAGTTACAGATAAATATTACAATTTCAGTGACCTTGTTGTGTATGAGTTAGGTTTTAAACTAGGTGACTTAGCCAAAAGAGGAAAGAATATTTACTATGCTAGATTTTTTATGCTTTTGGCTAACCATCTTTGTCAAGAGATTGAACTTGAGAACCCAAACAACAAATTAGCTTGTTGGGTTCAAGAGAGAAGAATCATTGCAGACTTGAACAGAGCCAACCATCACAAGGATGTGCCAATGTTCTATTTTCCTGTAATGTTGACACCTCAGGTAAGTGAGGTAAGTTCATCCAGACCCTCAACTATTCCAATCTATTCTATTTCTTTGACTTCAGGCATAGCTATGGCAACTGTGACAATGACCAAACAGTTGCCTACCAAAGCTGCCAAAACAACTGCAATTTCTAAATCCAAATCAAAGAAAACCCCCTCTGGTATCTCTCAAAAGGTACCAGTTCAAAAATCTACCAAAGCCAAAGAGGGGAGTGTGAAGGAGGGTAAGATAGGTGAGGGAAGGGGTGAACATCAAAGAAACCCCAAGGATAAGGTTGAAGAGTTGAGTGAATCCCAGCCTAGCCACACTGCAGTTTCCCAACAAACTGTAGTGCTTAAAAAGGACAAAAGCTCACTTCTAGATGCATCCTCCCAAAAGGATGTGGCTATTCTCAAATTCAGATTGATGTGGCTCCAATAAATGTGGAGTCACAACCAAAATCTCTCATAATAGAAGCCACAGAAACACAATACTCACCAACTAACTCACTGGAAGTGGACATCATAAACACTTCAATTCCTGATTCCCCTTCTTTAACTCTGTTGGGGAAGCCAAAATCTAGTGCAAGTGAGCATCATCTTTTAGATGATTTGTTGGCTCACTTGCCAATTCTTTCTGATTCTATTATGACATCTGTGCCTCAAATAACTTCAATCAACACAGAGTCAACAATAGTTTCTCTTCCCACCTCATTCATTTCTACTCTCTCGATGGATATTGCTCATCCGTCGAGTAGTGATTGTATCCCGACGGATAAGCTTAACAGCAGTTATCCGTCAGATATCTTTACCACTCACCCGACGGATATCACTTATCCGTCGAGTGTCTCTGCACAACTTCAAACTTCAATAATTTCAAGTGCAGAAGATTTGGTGGTAATACAATCACTCTTAGGACTGAGAGAGGAAAGTGCATTGAGTGAGAGGCTGGGTTGCTCCCAGGCAAAAGGAGAGGAAAAGAGTGAATCTCAGCAATCCATTCATTCAGGATTGGCAAAAGTGAGTGAGAGGAGTCCCACCTTAGTAGGTGAAGGTGAGGGTGTGAGGGTGGGGAGCCAGGGTGAGACCCTGATGCAACAAAAGAGAGAATATGAGAGAAAGGCAGGTACAGGAGAAATAAGGATGGAACCAGCCATTGCTAGTGAGTCAATGATTGTGGATGATGTTGAAAAGGAAAGACAATTTCAGCAACATTACAAAGCTGTAATTGATAACATTTCCTTGGATGCTGACACTTTTACTCACCCTGTTTCAGCCTATCAACTGTTGGCTGCTCAGGGCAATGTGGAGGCAGAGCAGACTTTGAATTTAGTGCACACCACAAAATATCTTCAAAGAGATAAAGCTGTTGTGAACAGAATGCCTTCTCAAGCTGGAGAGCCATCTGAAGAATTTGGAGTAAATTCTGATGATGATGACTCTGGTTCTTTGGATGGAAGTATGAACTTAGGGGGAGCTGAAGGCCCAAGTTCTGCTTTAAGTTTACCTAAATGGGCATGGGCAAAGGAATTTTCACTAGGGCAATTTGAAGTGTCTTTGGTAAAACAAATAATAGCTATTCAGCAAGCCCTTCAGGAAGCTTCAGATGCTGGTACCAAGGCTGTTCTTCAAGCTCACCTAGACTCTTTACATTTAATGAAGATCCAACACTCAAGACAGAATCTCAGTGTGGATGAATTGAAAAAGGATATAGCTGACTTAAAGACATATAACTCTGAGAAGCTGGATTCAATAATGCCATATGGTACCATGCATGATCTATTACTAAGATTAAGGAGAGAATCAGATTCTGACAAGAAGATAGCCAAGCTGGAGAACAGAGTTCAGGTTATTGAGAATTCAGTGGCTCTACTTCTTCAAAATCAACAGACTCAGACAAATCTTCTTATGCAACTGGCTAAAGCACAAGGCCTAACTCATCCACTTGATGATAACAAAAAGGGGGAGAGAGAATCAAGTAAGGGGGAGAAAGGACCAACTGAGGGGGAGAAACTTCTAGTTCAAATCAGCAAAGTAATTGTACCTTCAATTACTATCTCCAAACCACCAGTTGCAGATGGTATAGATCTTATAAATGCAGCAGCAGCAAATCTGAAAGATGCTGATAAAGGAGAGTTGACTCTGATCAACTGGAAAAAGATTGATGAGGAAATACAGAAAAAGTTTCAATTAGTCAAGGAACCAGATCAGTCAGCCATCCATCACTCTCATGTCAAGCCAGTCAATGTGAATGAGATGAGTATGAACTATCTGGAGAAAGGACAATCTTCCTACATCAAGACTACAAAGGCTGAGATAATTTTTAAACCAAGGGCAAACTATCCAAATTTATCTTTGAAGAACCCTATGGATTCTGTGTATGAGACACCCAAGCCTGATGAAAAGAAGCTTCTGTCAAGATCTATTCTCCTCTACAAAGATCCAGCTGATTCAGCCTCAAGAAAGAGAATTGCAAAGATATTCAGAAATGGGAAGGAAATTTGTGTGATAGCTGAACATCCACAATTTGCTCATGCAAAGGAAGAAGAAAAAGCCAGATTGAAGCAGGAAAAGAGGCAAGCTGCTCTAGATGCAAAGAAGTCTAAACAAAAGAAAGAACAGTTTGCTATCTTGGCCAAACTACAGGCTGTGAATTCTTCTCAACAAATTCCCTCTCAACCATCTCAAGCTACTGAATCAGAGAAGAAGATTGAAGAACAAAAGAAATCCCCAAGAAAGAAAGAACTGGCTAAAAGAACAAAAAGAAAGTTGGATGTTGTTGACAAGGAATTGGAAGATCAATTTCCAAAGGAATCCACTCAAGCTGAAACTCAAGCATCAAAGCCCTCTGTGGTATTTGAAGACATAAGGGTGGTGGACCCCTACATGAACATACATGGAGAGCCTATTGTGCCAAAGGATGAGCCAATAGAGTGGGATAAATTACCAATTCCTGACTTCAACTTGCCAATTCTTACTAAGCCAAGAAGGACAAAATCAAGGGCAGTCAAGAAAGTGAAGTTGTCACCTCTCAAATCCAAGTCAGCAGTCAAAGCTCAACCCAAGGTCAACAGGGGAGACTACTTGTACTTGTGTGACATTAAAGAATTCTCAGATCTAAACCTTTATCTGGAGGAGCTGGATGAGGTAAGGGCAATTGATGCATACAGAAACCTACCTGAAAGGTTGGTGTTCAAGTACAAAGGGGGAAGGGAGATTCAGTGGCCTCTTCACAGGATACTTCAAGAAAGCCAAGTTGTGTTGATCAAAGTCTATTCATCCTTCAAGAAAAACTTTGGGTTCAATGTAACTGCAAGAAGATTAGTATTGAAGAAGATTGAAGAGCTAAGGAGTGTTAGAGCCAAAGATGCACCACCCAAAACTCTTATCATCCCATACACAGGGAGAAGAGTGCATCTAAGGCCCTACTGGCTGATGGAATTCATGGATGACAAGGGTGTGAGAAGATTCTTCAGATTAGAAGAACAATTGAGTATCTCTAGCAATGAGACTCTCTTGGAAATGCAAGAAATGTTAGATCTCTCAGAATCTGATGAATTAGAATTCCACAGACAGCTCCAGAATCAAATTGAAGAAAACAACATAAAGTTTGGAAGAAGATCCAGACCTTCAAGAAACTAGAAAAATCTGCTCAGACTAGAGGAGCATCTTGAACTGACTGTGAGCCAAACCTTGTACATTTTTGTTTAAATTGAAGCACTTTCAATTTTATCTACTTATCTTTAAAGATATATGTTTAGGATGTTTTGTTATCATCAAGTATCTCTTAATTTATGGCTACAATTCCAGTAGACATAAATTGGGGGAGATTGTTGTGAATATGTTGTGTACTTGATGATTACCTAAACAAAACATCTAAGTAGATTTTACTTAGTGAAATAATGTAGCACTCGACAGATAAGAATTATAGTCCCGATGGATAACTCATTATAGTCCCGACGGATGATTAATTTATTATCCATCGAGTGAGTAGCTTATGTAATAATAAGTTTGTAGCACAGTGTTGTATGCACCTTTGTATAGAATCTGTAGTAGCATATAAGTCATGTTGACTTTAACTAGATATGCAGAATAGGTTGATTAACTGTACATAAGCAATGTCTTGTAATTCTGTATAAGTGAAATGAAGTCAAGTGCCAAAATAGCTACCAAGGATGCTTAACAAAGCTTCGACGGATGATCAAATGACTGTCAACGGATGTTTGACATAGCAGTCGACGAATGATCAATTAAGTCATCGACGGATGATCTGAAAGTCGACAGATGATCACATCAAGATTCAAACATCAGTTGAACAGTGAAAGCTGACACACAGCCGTTGAGTTGGATACAAATACACTGTGGAAGCCCATTAACTGGGTAATAGAGGACGAAAAACAGCAAAGATCAAGACTGTTAGATTTTATATTTGTTCAGTTCTTTTGACTTTGTAATCTTGGTAATATATAAACCAAGAGAGTAGCAAATAGAAATAGAACTGAGATAGCTAAGAAACAACAACAGAGAAATCTTTGTAAGCACTATCTTTAGCATTTCATGTGTTCTTAGCAGTTCTATTTTTGTAAGCAGCTGTGAGCATTTCTGCACACAAAGTCCTCTCGATATATTAAATATATCTCTGGTGGAATTGTTTAAATTCACCAGAAAGTTTTTAAAGACTCTTGTTTTTAATTACTTATGTTTTGATTCATTCAAGTTTACATTCCGCATTGTGCTAATCAAAACAAATATATCCATAATCGAGTTGAACATTTTTATTTCAAGAAAAAGGTTCAAGAATTCCATTAAACCCCCCTTCTGTAATTCTTGCTATATTGTTAAGGGACTAACAAGTTCTTAATGTCTTAGGGTAGGGGATAGCACGGTTCGGTTCGGCTCGGTTTTTAGATAAAATCGGAACCGAAATCGAAGATATTCGGTTTAAAAAATTGAAAACCGCAACCGCAACCGAATCATCGGTTTCGGTTTCGGCTTTAAAAGTCTTGGTTCGGTTTTAATTTTTGGGTTTCGGTTTTAAAACCGACAAAAAAAATTATTACAACTTCCATAAAAATAATTTGCTTGAATAAAAAAATCAACAACATTATATCACACATGAATTGAAATAAAAAGTGATATATTACAAAATAACATTATCCAGAAATCAAAATAAGTGCGATTAAATTCATTATACATAGTCTATTTCCTGCATTTTCTCTCCTCCCTTTCTGCCTCTGTCCTTTGCATTCAGTAGGAAGCATGACCTACTCGGAAATATAGCACTTGGATTCAAAAGATTAAATTGGACAATATACACATAACACAAACTTAAATTAGTAGATAAGTTTTTATAAATTTTAAATAAAAATGATACTTATGTCCTGGTTAATCCTAAAATAAATATTTATATTTTACGACACAGAAATATTAATTATTTTAAAAAAAAATACTAAGAAATTTATAATTTAATGAATTTAAATACTATGAAAATTAGGCAATCGCCAAGTTATCGTATCAAAGAAATAATAGAAGAAATCGAGGAACAACATCAAGTTAGTTGTTGATCACATTATTGAAAGTACATTTTGTTGAGAATTTATAATGAGTATACGGAGTATTAAATTTATATTATTATTTATATTTATTATTATTATTATATATAAAATCATTATTTTGACTATACTATATTATTGAATTTGAAGTATAAAAAATTCACATAATAATTAATATCAAAACAAAAAGTGCGCATTGACTATGATTGTTAACTTCGTTGTACTTGAACTAACTGCAATTCACAATAGAAGGACGAATTATCTGAAATAATATACCAAAATAATTTACAAATTACAAATCTAACTAATATTTTGTAAGAAAAATGATTTGTAAAAAGTTTAAACTTCATAATTTCAAGTCTTACTTTAGAAATTTCTATAAACTTGATCTCTAAGAGACAAGTAA
This sequence comes from Apium graveolens, assembly GCF_009905375.1. Taxonomy (NCBI): domain Eukaryota; kingdom Viridiplantae; phylum Streptophyta; class Magnoliopsida; order Apiales; family Apiaceae; genus Apium; species Apium graveolens. The sequence continues at coordinate 1,009,472 of NC_133648.1, forward strand.
ACCTTCGTGCTATTGTTACTGTTAAGGTTTTTACACTCAGCTCCTTTAATGATCCTTCTAACTGATTTTGTGGGCTTGAGTATTTCGTTTTCTTTTATTTGCAGAAAGCAAGTATAGACTTCTGATCAACAGGAGTATTGGGATTCTTTGATAAAGTAACTGATCAAACTATTTAATTTACAATCCAAATGTCATTTCACCATCTACACAATCTGCAAACACATGCAACCAAATTACAACTACGTTACATGGGTTGATGACCCAATCTGAAATTCTGAACCATATACGTTCATTCTATAACTGTATTCTCCTTTGACAAAATAAAATCAGAGCTACTTTTTGAATCCATCCCGAAGGCAAACTCCCTTGAAGTTGAATCATTGAGATTTTCCAAGCAGTAAGGAGACGTCGTTTATTGATCAGGCTCTCAATAATTCCAAGATGTGCACCAGACAACCATGTATCTGTTGGATATTCAAAGTATCCAACAAACCGCAAACCGTTGTTAATAATCTATACGAATACTTGTAATTAGAGCACTCAAATTATGAAAATTTAAGAGACATAATTGCAATCATTTGTTAACATACATCAGTTTTAAAATTAATGATAATATTGATACACATACTTACATCATTTCACAGGAGTCAATGCAATTGGGATGTCGGTGGGCTGAAAAACATCCCAGGTCACAATCTATTGTTAGTATCGCAAAAAGGGAGACCTTTATGAAAGTAGATAAATCTAACTGAACTTGTTACTTGTTAGCGCCTGTGCCTTTCTATTAGCTAAGCCTACATCAGATGAACATGAAACAATGTAATTTTTGTTCTCAATCAATTCAAAATGATGCGTAGAGTTCTCTTTGATATTGTATCAAGAATATATGCAGAAATAAATGAGAAAAAACAAAAATCCAGTCAGTGATGATTATGCATAAAAGAGGTATCAACAAAGTGTTCTCCGAACAAAGTTATTCAATGTGCCAAACACTCTGTAATATGGCTAAAAACCTAACAATTCACTTCTCGGTTCGTAATTCGCAGGTGGTGCGGATGAATCAAATGTTCCTAAAATAAAATGTGTGAAAAATACACTAATATATGTGACAAATTCGGTGACAATCCAAAACAATGAAACAGAGCAAAAAAAAGATTGTGTAAATAGCATACCTAAATATGATGAGCATGAAACATTGTGACATTTGTTCTCCTTATCAAATGAAGGGAGTCTAAAGTTGTCCATAAGCATGTTTAAAGATGGTGAATCTTCTTCGGTCAATACGAAACTCTGAGTTGATATACTTGCTCTCTCTTTTAATTTACAAAAATCATTATTATAAACATAACAAACTACGAAACTGCATCATGATTATACAATAGGTTCTTGGACTAACCATTTTCCGCGGAAGAAGGAGAAAATGGTCAAAGAAGAAGTCACTTCCGACCTTACATAATCTTAATACAGGTCGACCCACGTAATAGTCACGTGCTTTCATCAAACATGGACAATGCATAATCAAAATTATGAAAGAAATCATTATAAAAATCAACTTAGAATCAAATTTGTTTTAATGGAGAAATCAAGCGATACTAAATCGCTGTTATAAATCCTAGATCACTGAAAACATGAAAACACACAGTCAAACGAGATTGCGACATATGTGAATTAAACCGAAATCCAAATTTTTTTATGGCGAATTAAACAACTTGGGGGCTCCTAACTTGGCTCTTGTATGCTGTGATCTCTAACATCTTTTGCTTGTGTCCGGCTAATATCATTTGCTATTATAATAATAGAATAAACAAATGCATCATGTCCAACTTACCATCTTATACAAGAAAAGTCACTAAATTTAGAAGATTCTAGCAATCACCTCAAGCAGAACAAAGAATAGAGGCAATAAAAAGGCTTGCAAAAGATTATGTAAAAGATCATGTGCTCATTTCTGCAAAGGATATAAACTTACATAAAGGTACTGGTACATTACATTAATCTCCAGGATCACAAAACCTACAAATCATAAAATACGGAAACACAAAAAAAATCCGCAGCAAGTATGCAAAATAAAATATGTACACTAAATTCTAATCAGCAAAGTAAAATCAATATAAAAACTCTCTCATAATTTAAATATTCACATTGTTGCACAAAACAAATAAACTAAAATCTTATATGAGAAACTCATGAAGACCATAAAATACATTTAATATCTGCAACATTTTATCAATTGCACAGTATATTTAATTCAAGTATAAAATTATGTTATTGAAAATGAGCAAAGTGGCACTTTTTGAAAACACAGCATAAGTAATTATAGACCAAGTCTGAAACTGAAATACCAACTTGCAAAAAGAAAACTTACAGAAAAATGAACTTTCCAACTTACATACAATATTAAAAACTTGCAGCATGCTCCTTAAATTAAGTATAAATTTTTCGGTTCATAAGATATGCAAGTATGACAAAAATCATAGTAAAGTATACTTTTCCATCCATATTCTGATCATTTTCCTAATTACAAAAATATTCTAAAAATCATAGCAGCAATAATTAAATGTCACGGGGATATGATGAGTGCACAACCTTGTTTTGTTTCCCCATTAGCCAAAGTAGAATTGTCGTAGTGAAAAATTGTGGATTTGCTTCAGAGTCTAAAATATTGCAGCTCTGATTTTCCTTTCGCAACCAAATTCACTGCCTACATTCTCCCACTGTGCACTGCTAATTTCAGAAGCTGCCCTACTGCTATTAATCCTACGATTATTGGCTTTTATTTCATCAGTAGCAACTAGCAACCACATTCTGTTTCTTTGAAAACCGGAATGATGAAACCAGGCCTGAAGACTCCTCTCTACTTAAGTCATGATTTTTTTTCTTACCACTCAGTCAGATATTTGACACCGAAAAAGTGTCATTCTTGACTTTTCCAATCCCATTATTAACATCGCTAATAATTACTTTTCCAGTTAATTACTAGGATAAGTAAGTTACTTACTTATCTTACTTATCCTAGATAAGTAACTCCTGTTAATTACTTTTCCAGTTTTATAAGTAAGTTAACAATCCTAGATAAAGGATATAAACTCCGATGTATTGAATTAACTAGGATGGGCTTACCGGTGGTCATCATTGCAGATTTGATTGCAGCAGGACTCCAAGTTGGATAAAGGGTTTTTAGCAGGCCAGCGAGGCCAGCATGACATGGAAGTGCCTGGTAGTAAGTTAAAAAATAGGCTCTTGTCAAGTTGCTGATTTGATGGTCCGTAAGCAGCCATTATGCTCACTTCTGGAGCAGTGATGTCAGGCTGAACACATTAAGATTATTTAATCAGATTAAGTCTTAATAATCAGAATCATTAGCATAATTCAAACAAACGGTGATGATAACAAAACCTTGAGGATCTCTGGAGTAACAAGGTTTGGTCCATTTGATGAAAAAGCAGCCATGAAAGGAGCTGGCTTCGTATCTAATTGAGTTGTTGCACGGGTTATGTAAGCCACATGAGACCTGTCAACATTGGGTAACAATGAGAATTTACGGATATATCAATGTATATATAATTTATCCAGACCTGTACCCATCATACATAACAAATCAAATTGACTGATTATTAGCCTTGAAAACAACAGCTTTAACGTCTTTTGATTGTATAATGGGATAGAAATCCTTGCTTGGTAATGCTTTTATCGAAAGGCTCTCTCCCTTATTAAATTTCAAAAAAAGATGTTAGATCAGCTTCCGTTAAACTATACTCCCTCCGTCCCGGCCAATTCTTTACGTGTGGTTTGGGCACGGAGGTCAAGAAATATGTATAAAAAGTAGTGAAAAAAAGAAAGAAAAGTGGATGAAGTGATGGGACCTATTGATTTTTAATGTATAAAAGAGAGATAATGGAATAAAAGTAGTGTGAAAAAGGAGGAAAAGTGAGAAAGTGGTGGGACCCATTGATTATTTTTGATAAGTTTTGAAATGTAAAGAATTGGATGGAAATAGAAAATGTAAAGAAATGGTTAGTATAGAGGGAGTACATTGATCACAAGTGATACAACAAACTGAAGTTTAATACTTCTAGTCTCACCACTTGCTCATGAGTGGATAAGAAGAGTTATCCATTCCCTGTGTTGCTGTCAGTTGTTAATACAAGTGCCAGAATAGTATGCAAGCATAATATTTCGATTGATTCAACGCAGTCTTTTGCACATTACAATGAGTCAGCGCAAAGATAATCATTTGTATATTTATATAAAAAAAATCCCTGTTCACTTGGTTTCACATTTTTTCATCCTGATATTGCCTTCACTGAGATTACAATAACATGTTACAAATCTGTTTAGTGTTTATCAATAGCACACCAGCCATAACATAAGAAATTGATGGCAAGAAATAGGACAACTAACCTTGAACTGGATCTTGTTGCCAAGAGTAACATAATTGGGGAACTGGCGATCCATGATGCTGGCTCCCACCCTAAACTGCCATGGTGCTACATTTGCAACAGTACTAGCATTTGGTCCAGAATTTCCAGCTGCACAGACTACAAAGATTCCATGCTTAACAGCATGAAAAGAACCAATAGCAACACTGTCATTAAAAAATCCAACATCATCATTTCCAAGTGAAACAGACAGCACGTCTACACCATCGTCAATAGAAACATCAAATGCAGCTAATATATCTGCATCAAAGCAGTCAATACCACCATGAGGGGGCCAATTAACTTCGTAAGGAGCCACTCTTAATTTTGGTTATCCACCTTTTGCTGTCCCATTGCCGAAATCAAAAACACTTGCCCTAGGCACAAAACTACCACCGGCTGTTGATAAGGTGCGTGATCCTTGTCCTCCAGCATCACGCAGTGTCTTAGGCCGGATCAAGAGATCCAACTGCAGCAACATACCCTTTGTTAAAATATCTTGCTCCAACCAGCTTCCTTCATGATAGGAAATATAAGTCAGTATCCTGTCAAATTCTGAGCTAATTAAACATAATGCGAATTATAACTACAAGATTCCACGTGTTTAGTGAAAGGTAAAGGGTACTATACTCGATTTATGGCACCTAGCACCAATAAAGATCGGAGGTAAGAAATAATGAAATATTCTTAGGACTAAGAGACCACTAGATTAAGAGGAAATTTGAATAGAAATGATTGAACTTATTAATTAGTAACTGCTGACTACTGAATTATAAAGAATAAACTAGCCATTCGAAGAGAGAAAATAGAAATAATAAGATGGTACAGTCCTTCATGTCTATAGTAAAGAGGTTCTTGTGAAGGCCAAAAAAATTAAAGATTGGATAATGTTAATATACCTGTTGCAGTGAAAGCCAGAATCGACATCATTTTGGCAAATACCTTTCCTCTTTGATGGAACTGGTCCTAGTCCTTCATCACTAAAGCTCATTGATTCCGGCCAAACACCTGGACCATTTCCATTACGCAGATGGTGAACCTGAGTTAGCTGACAATAAACTTGATAACTGATATTTGTATCGTTGTTATTCATCAACTAAATTGTCGTGAAATTTGAAAGTGAATTTCTTGCTAACTATACATTGGCTTCTGGTGTACTAGTAAAAAACAGAACAGCTTGTCAATGTCTGCAAGTAACTTTCGAGTAATTTATATCAGAGTTTAGGCAAACTGTGTGGGGTATGAAGCTCCGCTGCCTGACTAAGTACACTCTGCTTCCTAACAATTAGAAAACTGAGCATATTTAGGGGCAACTTGTAATTTCAGTCAACTAAAACTGTAAACACTCTACATATCAACTTCAGTCCCTCAATCCCAGTCGGATAATATTCATGGGTCTGTCAAACTACAACTTGGCTCAAGAATATCGATATTTCTCGAGATAAAAGTACACTGATTGACGGCTATGTAAAAAGGGCAAGAAAACTATAGATTAATATACTATATTGAGATGATTATAAGATTGTTTTGAACTTTGTGTCGGATTTAAAACATTTTACCAGACACAACTATTAGTTTATAACACTCTACATTATAATTTCAGTCCCAGAATCCCAGTCAAACAATACTAATGGATCTGTCAAGTAAGTTTATCTTTAAGGAAAAGGACACAACTAGCAATTCAAACAACTGGACAAGTGTACTTGCCCTTCTCGAAAAAAGATCTACATTAGTAATGTAGTATAAGCATCCTATAGAGTAATAGTATATTTGGACTTCTGTGTCAGACTGAAACTATTTTCCAAACAAGACCATTAGTATAATATCCTCAAGCCAGTGATCCAACTTTCAAAAATTAGAAGACAACCGTTCAATATTGACTAGAAGTGCGCTTGACTAAATTTTTTTAGGTAGCTAAAATTTACTTCTGCTGACAAATTTTGCAGCAAGTTAGAGCAATTTTAGCTAAACGGCTCCTAGCTAATTCATCTAGTCTACAAACAAACTGAAATTCAAGATATTGAACTGGGGAAGGCACTAAGAAAATGATGCAACTTTGTATGAACTTTAAATATCACTAACAATAAGAATAGAGGAAAACTAACCAGTATCTAGGTTCCCAATGCTAGCATCTTCACCAAATCTGGCCTTTTCCCACATCAAGCCGGGGAGGATTACATCATCATCCTCGAGCCCCATGAATTCCCATGACCTGGTTGTATGCAATTTTCTTCCCTTGTTCAGAAAAACCGAGACTGCATGGGGATGCCCTGCATCAAGTGACATTATTTGCACCATTACTCAAAGAAATATGTGTTAAAAAAAACAAAACTATGTTCAAATGAAAAAAAAAACACAAGCATTTTGGTTTCCAACTTGCTATCCGAGCTGCTGCTTCATCATCAAGTGTTGCAGCAAAACCATTAATGTGTCTTGTATACGAGTAAAAGATTGCATCTTTGGCCTCCTCAGTCCTACATTTTCCAGCAAGTTCAAGCATATAAAGATTGCTTATCATTGTTAATATCAAAGAACTATGTAATAATTTTCAACTAGATTTGTTACTTTGCCAAGAATGACTGAAGAAACATATAATGAGACTCGGTCACTCGATCAAGATCAGCAGATGAGACACTTTGTCCATGAGAATGAGCTCCCATGTACACCACATAAGAGCGCTGACAAAGAAATTTCAAAAACTAATAATCAGAAAGTAATTCAAATACAGAAACAAAACCATAACATTAGAATGCTAATAAGGATGCTTACCTTTTCTGTGGCAAAGGTGGTGGTATGCAATAGTGATAAAAGAACAAGTGACAAGAAGATACAAAGGGAAGTAACAGTAGTTGCTCCCATTTCTCCTCCTTATGGTAGCAAGATAATGACACTTTTTAGGCCTAAATCTTGCTTCCTTCTTAGAAATATATAGTACTGTACAACATGGGGAAGAATCTAGTAATCGATCTCTCGGTATATTTTCCAATATTAATATTTTATCGAAACAAATTTCAAGTACACACTTGACTATCGCGTCAATACCATTATCGTCTTAAAGATCATTTAAGAAACATTGTTAAATAAAGTTTATCTCTCAGTTTCAACTTTGGAGGGAATGACAAGGCTATGTGGCCATGACCAGGAGAATCCTTTACCATTAACCACAGTTGACAGTTAAAAATTGTTAGGCTGGTCTAATCTGAATCTGAATTCTGTCAAGCTGAATGAATAAAAACTTGCCTATTGAACATTTATTAGCTGAGTGCATTTTTTAAAATGGTATTGTTGATTATATCTTTTGTAATTTAGATATGATGCTCTATTAATGAAAACATAATACATTGTTTTAAGTTGCTAAGTTTTTCAATTTTCTTTAAAATGGTATTATTGATTTTTAATTTAAATTCTTAATATCAAAATTTCTAGAGATGAAACTAAAAAAAGCTCTGCAAATAACACATTTAAGAAATGTAAATCAAGAAATCTATATAAAGTCAGTCAGTACATAGCTCTCTTAACAGACTAAAGAGAGAAAGTTTTGTTTGCATTTGCATTTGCAATCATCATCAAAAATCAGTACTCACACTGTGTGTAAGCTACAGAAAAATAAACAGGACTAAATTCAAGTGCTCTGACAAAAGAAGAATAAATAAACAATAGATCCTGATAGCTTAAAATTTTTAAATTGCCTTAACCACAATGGGACTCCTCACATAGTGCTTACCATCAGACCATATCAACTTCCCAAACACATACTCTTTTGCTGCACTTCTTTGTTTCAGCTTCAATGTAACTTTAAAGCTCTTCTCTTCACCAATCTTATTAAACTTCATGCTATCTGGCTCTACTGAAACTGTTATTCCAGGTGGCCTAACTATGCGTGCCTTGTACGTGCCTGGTGAACCTACATTCTTAACCGTTCGAGTCACTGTTATTGAGCCTTTAAGGTTAGGGACGGTGATGGAAGGATAATTGAAATCTGTGAGAATGACTTTTTCTGGACAACTATAAGGCTCTTCTGAGAAGAGTGTGATTTGACTTTGGTTGTAATTAAGGGAACATAGAAATGTGAGGTAATCATCGACAGTTAAGTCATAAACCAGTCCAGGATCCATAGCACGGTTTGGTTGCACATGTCCTGCTCCATATGAGAAAGGTGATGCCTTCAAGTGGGATGCATTGGTCATTGCGCGTAATTTGTTATCTTGTGTTCTTGCTGAATAGTAAAGAATTCATTAGTTCTTAAATTTTAGAAAAATTGTTATGTTTAAGCATTTAGTAAAACAATCCTAGGTAACAAAATATGACCTATAATGTATTGCAACAACTAGGAGATGCTTACCAGTGGTCATCATTGCAGATTTGATTGCAGAAGGACTCCATTTTGGATGAAGAGTTTTTAGCAGACCAGCAATGCCAGACACGTGAGGACATGACATGGAAGTGCCTGATACTGCATTAAAAAGAACTCGACGTTTGTCAAATTTCTGGTTTGTTGGTCCTTGTTCTCTTGTGTAAGCAGCTATTATGCTCACTCCAGGGGCAGTGATATCAGGCTGAACAAATTAATAAAAGATCATTACCACATTTAGTTATGTTAACCAGAACTTGTAAAATGTAAAAATTAGGGATGCTTGCAAAACCTTGAGGATCTCTGGAGTAACAAGGTTCGGTCCTGTTGATGAAAAAGCAGCCATGAAGGGAGCTGGTTTTGTGCCTAATTGAGTTGTTGGACGGGTTAAGTAAGCCACCGGAGACCTGTCAAATGTTGGATGAAGTTCAAAGAGGGATAGGACTAAATGACTAGATAATATAGCTATGCACTTGCCCAAAAGTTTTAAAAACACAATTTACTAAAAGCCTTGATATTTCTCCAGCTAATTGTCATACTTAGTTGATTTGATGTATTGATAGACGGCAAGGCCATCTGAGTACGTGATATGTGAGGCAGGGAGCACATGAGGGTCAGCGATTATTTCATTTCCAGAAAGGTCATTATTAGCAAGAATCATTGCCACAGCACCTGCTGAAAGAGCTTGTTGGCCTTTGTCAACCCTCGCAGTATCACCTCGAAGGCACACCAATATCTTTCCTTTCACCTTCTCAGAATCCAAAGATTCAGCTTTACAGAGTTCACTGCACGAATAAAAGGATCGCCAATAAGGCACTGTTATGTTCGCTTTACTTCAGTATTGAATATCATATATGCATTAAGCATTATTAGAACCAGACTACCAATAGCTTCTGTCCTTACGCGTCTTCTTCATATGCATCAGCAGCTTTGGCATCTTTCGATCTAATAATGGGATAGAACTTCTTGGTTGGCAATCCTTCTACTGAAAGACTTTCTCCCTAATAGAAAACGTATAACTAGATCAGCTTCTGTTCAAGGTGACATCTACAATGAGTCTAAGACATGAAAATTGAGTTCTGAAAAATATGACTAGGTTGAGGACAACTAACCTTGAACTGTATCTTGTTGCCAAGAGTAACATAACTAGGAAACTGGCGATCCATGGTGCTGGCTCCAACTGTAAATTGCCAAGGTGATACATTTGCAACAGTACCTGCTTTTGGTCCAGAATTTCCGGCTGAACAGACCACAAATATTCCATGCTTAACAGCATGAAAGGAACCAATGGCCACACTGTCATTAAAAAACCCAACAGCATCACCTCCAAGTGAAACAGACAGCACGTCTACACCATCATCAATGGCAACATCGAATGCAGCCAATATATCTGCATCAAAACACTCATTACCGCCCTCTGGGGGCCAGCAAACCTTGTAAGCAGCCACTCGTGCTTTTGGTGATCCACCTTTTGCTGTCCCATTGCCGTATCCAAAAACATTTGCCCCAGGCACAAAACTACCACCAGCTGTTGATAAGGTGTGTGATCCGTGCCCTTCATTATCACGTGGTGAGTCATAGGACGGATCCAGAGATCCAACTACAGCAGCATACCCCTTGTTAAAATATCTTGCTCCAACCAGCTTCCTTCATTATAGGAAAACATGAATTAGTGCCCAATCAACTTTCAAGCAAGTTCAACAAAATAAAATTGCAAGAAGTGTAACATATTGGCAAGTATAAGATTCTAGGTGTTGGATAAAAACCAGAAGGTAATACATAAGATTGTAATTACTAGTTGAAACAGAAAATGTCTACTTATTAAAGGAAAGTTACAAGGAATTAGAACCCTTTCATTAATAGAATTAGCAAAATGTATAATGCAACTGTTAGGCCTCTCTTATTAATAGAATTAGCAATACATTGTGTGGTGAACTCTTCCCTGTCAATAGCGCAAAGGTCTACGTAGAGGGCCACAACTGAAAAGCATTGGAAAAAGTGATTATACCTGTTGCAGTGAAAGCCAGGATCCACATCATTTTGACAGATACCTTTCCACTTTGATGGAACTGGTCCCAGTCCTTCATCACTAAAGCTCCCGGATTCCGGCCAAACACCTGGACCATTCCCAATACACAAAAGGTAAGGCTAAAGATAGTTGATAATTGACACCTTCAGCAGAACCAGATTTGTATGGCCTGGAATATGACCTTAAATTCCTTATTACTTCATACTTTATCTTCTGCAAATGTACTTTACTAACTTATAAGTAATTTCAGATAATTCATTAACAAAGAAGCACAGACACGCGCACATATGATGCTGCATTTGAGCTAAGCAAACATATTAGCATCTCAACGGGGGATTGCATTGCACGTGTCTGTAGTTTTCTTTCCATGAATTGAAAGATCGATTAGTAATGACCCTACTAATGTTCTTGTAAACACTACACATTAGAAGTTCAGTCCCACAATCCCAATCGACCAATACTTCTGTATCTGTGCAGTAATATAATTTTTTAAGGCAAGGATACACTAGAGATTCAGACAACTACATTGGTTATGTAGAATAAGCCAGGCATCTTAAAGAGTAATAGTATAAAACCGAGATTTAGATTACAAGATTGTTAATTTTAAACTTCTGTGTCAGATAAATATATTAGACAAGACAAAACTATTAGTATATAATCTCTCGAGTCAATGATCTAAATTTAAAATATTGGAATCTCTCAAAACAACTATAACAATGAGTCTCTTTGAATGTACTTCTGGCAACAAAAACAAATTTAACAAAACGGCTGATCATTCATCGTTTGGGTAAGAACATGTTGTAGGTTTATATCAACTTGAATTATTTCAGGAAAACTAACCAGTGTCTAGATTGCCGATAATTGCATCTTCTCCAAATCTGGCCTTAGCCCAGATGGAGCTGGGACGGACTACGCCACCATCCTCGAGCCCCATGAATCCCCATGACCTGGTTGTATGCAACTTTCTCCCCCTGTTTGGAAAAATTGAGACTACATTGGGATGCCCTGCATTAAGTGACATTAATTGCACCATTAGTTAAACAAATGTACTATTTTTCAATGATGTGAAAACAAATCACAAGCATTAGATTTTCAACTTACTAGCTATCTTGGCTGCTTCTTCATCATCAAGCCTTGCAGCAAAACCATTAATGTGTCTCGTATACGAGTAAAATATGGCGTCTTTGGCCTCCTCAGTCCTACATTATTAGCAAATTCAACTGATCAAGCATAACAAGGTTGCATATCATTACAGAAGGACTAACTACAGAATCTTACTAGATTCATTACCTTGCCAAAAATGACTGAAGAAACTTATAATGTGTCTCGGTCACACGATCTAAATCAGCAGACGAGACGCTCTTTCCATGAGAATGCGCTCCCATGTACACCACATAAGAATGCTACCAAAGAAATATCGAAAACTATTAGAAGGTATTATCCGAAAAACGAAGTATAATCATAATATTTGTTGCTAATAAGGATGCTTACCTTTTCTCTGGCAAAGGTAGGATAATGCAGTAGTGATAAAAGAATAAGTGATAGAAAGACACAAAGGGGAGTGGCAGTTGCTGCTCCCATTTCTCCTCCTTTTAGTCTACTTTCTAAGCTCAAATCTTGTTTTCTCTTGAATGATACTATATAACATGGGGTATATTGGTATATATAGTAGAAAGATATGTAACTTTTACTATTCTATTCTATTGCTTTAAGTATGCTAAATCTGCAATGCAGAAGTAATGCAGGCAATAGTCCTTTCCCTAATTTTGAACAGGGCTAACACAACATCCCACCGCTATAACCCGCGTAAGCCTTAATGTCCCGGTCTCAACCAGCTAAGCTATCCGAGATGGGTTACGTACAGAGAGAGCTGAGAAGATGTGAAGAATCATAAAAAGGAAAAAAAATGGTCCAATAAATGAGTGGAGAAATGAGGCACCATGAAATCAAAGTCAATCTCTCGGTCTAGGATGAGATAACATTGTCACATGCATGGGTATCCTTTTGCCATCAATCTCCACTTAGCTACACATCAATCTTTTTTTCTTTCAGTTTCTCCATCAATATTTACATGCCTTGACTAAAGACGAACAATGCCTTGACTAAAGACGAACAAGACTGATCCCGAAATTTTCCTGTTAACGGAATTTGACTAGGGACATGAAGCCTAAACAATTACTTTAAAACCTCGAGCTGAGTTAACCAGGATTGACCTACAATATAGTACTTAATTGTACAATTTTAGTGTGCACACATATACTCTTTTCCCGTTAAAATGCGCCTGACAGATTCGCAACTCACAGGCCACAGCCAATGTGGACCGTAGGAGGATCTTCCTTACAATTACAAGTTACAGGCTACAGCAACTTGTGTTTGTGCACTACTAGGTGGATATTACCAACATTATAAAATTTGGATTTCGGTTTTACTCGATAATGTTACGTTTTCACGATCTAAGTAATCGATCCATATTTGAGGCACTCGTTTTCAACATCCGTGAACTTTGAGATCGAGTACTCGATTAAATGTTCAAATATGAGTCGGTTGTTTTCGACTGTCGTCTGCATATACCGATTTTTAGAACACTCGCATCTTCTACTCAAATGAGAATTTCTTAAAATGAGAACCGATGATTTTCATTGTTAAAATTGTTGGTGATTTCACTAAATTTAAAAAATTTGTTTTGCAAAAAATCACAAATTTACTAAATTTGAAATTTCATATTTTCAAAAAAGTCACCAGTTTCAACTAGAGATACACAAAAGGCCCACAAGACCAGGTTTTGACTGTGCCTTAAAAAGTTCGGGGCTTTGATCAGGCCGGATTTTTTGGGCTTTGATTTTGACCGGGCCGGACCAGGCTTTCCGAAAATATCAGAGCCCGTTTGGGCCCTCGACGCGGGTTTCATCGAGCTTTGCCTAAAAATATAGGATCCGTAAAGACCCTAAGAAAGCCCAGATTTTTTCTACATTTCTAGTTTCAACTGCAATAATCACTAGTTCGCGAAGCGTGACCCGAGAAAAAAAATAGTCAACTATCTTCAAAGATTTATAGATAATTAAAAAAGAGATTTTAAAAAAAAATCTGAGAGCTTAATTGGACACTAGGGTACCTAGGGCTCTCCTAGATTATGTCACAACGGATACTTAAAATTCAAAAAAATGTAAACAAATTTATATAAATTGTCAGCACATGCAAATCCGCAAATGTATGATGTAAATAAATTTAATTAAGGTCACATGAATGAAATTAATGGGGGAACGACTTACTAAAAGGCTACTAAGATTTGTTTTAGTAAAAACATGTGTAGGTTGTCGCATGTTATTTAATTTCTTGAATCACAAATTTTGTTATATGAGTACTATCCGTTGTCCCTGGTTTAAATTTAAACAATTTACATATTTTATTTGTGTTTTATGTTTTCTCTAATTTTGGAATATGACAGTATTTTTGATATAAAAAATCATGATTAAGTACTAACTCGGATTATAATATTGTAATCCATTAAAAAATGATTATGCACAAAATAGAAAATTAATCGTACACTCCTTCTGTCGCACAATACAAATTTATTTTGGAAATATAATACATACTAAGAAAAAACGATTTTTCTCTGCTCATGAGCATATAATAAACGCTGAAATTTATAAATTTAATTCATTTTTTATTGATTTTTTTATATAGCGGTGGATCCTTGCATTCACAACTCCATGAATTTAAATGACCTATAATTATAAGTTTCCGCGTATATTATATACCATGTGCACATAATAAAAAACCAAAAAATGATTAATTTGATAATGTCTTTGCGCTTATATCCTTAATAAATGTATAAATCAACCCTCATTAATTGTTATATAATTTTTAAGATGCATCCTAAATTAAAAGTGAATATATATTATGGGCCAACAAATTTGTCAAATACTCCGTCTGTCCCTCTCAATTCTTACATATGAGTCATGAGAGGGATGGTTCGACACGTATTTTAAAATTTTTACATAGTATAGTTTTATAAATTATTATTAAAAAAAATATTCTGACTAAAAATTTAATATTTAAATTTTTATTGACAATTTTTTTTTAAAAAATAAATTATAAAAATACACTTTATAAAATTTAAAATACGTGTAAAATGAAAATGTAAAGAAATGAGGAGACGGAATTATTTACGGTGAAAAGTTTAATTGTGTAGGTTTAGAATTAGAAGAGAAACTACAGTGTAGAGTCTGCTATGAAGTGAAGAGCCCAGGCCCACGTCGAGGCCCAGCCCATATTTAACTTTAAGTCCAATATTAATGGACCGTATTTTGGTTCATTTTTCAACCTATAGGCTATATCTATTTAATATTTATATCTAATATGATCATCGAATATATAAATGTTCGTTCAGATTTTATCTAGATTTGAATTTGATTTGATTTGACTCGAATTCGAATTCATATTTGATTTAGTTCGATTGGAATGGTAAAATTTGTCTCAATGTTCGTTCAAATTATAAAATAGGATTCAAATTCCCTCGATTTAAAAGAAAGCTAGTATATTTGTTATTAACGAACTCAAATTATATGTGAAGCAGCCCTGTATGTGAAGCAGAGGCCCACATTAGAATATAGATCACGTTGAGTCATTCAATATGGTATCATAGCTCAAGTTAACGAGAGAACTCGGTTAGACCTAAAAATGAATTTCGAGTGAGGAAAGTATTAAAATATAGATCCGATTAAACATACACTAATACCTTAAGATTTTAGACGACTGATTTCTTAACAGTCATCTAATCTGTTACCCTATATTCAGACCTTAAAATATAAAAGAGTGACATGCATTCTTTTAAGGCAACTAGCAGACATGCTCTTGTCGTAAACCATGTTTCAAACTTATAATTTAAGACGACCTTATAATTTAAACCTATACCAACCAAATTAAGCATTATAATCCAAGAATATCTCTTATAATTTATAACAATGCCCTGTCTTATCATTTGTACGCTTGTACATTTGCCGTCCTATACAAACAGGTCAATTTTTTCGACTTTTTTAAATTTTTGTTCGATATATAGTTTACTGGTTAGCTGCAGCAAGAGCAGCAGCAATGGAAGAAGCAGAGAGTGCTGCTGCAGAGCAGACGCCAGAGAATAATGAGGAACAAGTCGTTGCAAAATCGACATGGAGCGAGTTCGTGGCAGAGACTAAGCAGATCAGTTTGATTTTTTTGCCTATGGTGCTTGTTACAACCACGCAGTACTTGTTAAGATTTGTGTCCACTTTGATGGTTGGCCATGTTGGAAAGCTTTATCTCTCCGGTGCTGTCGTAGCTATGTCTTTTACAAATGTTACCGGCTTCAGTTTCCTTGTAAGTTTGATCTTGTGCACTTGTGCTCATCATTTTGTTTGTGTAAACTACATTCATGTTATTGTGTACAGGAAACTCGATAAATGAATATTGTTAGTAACCTTAAGATGTCATAGGAGGGGAAAAAATTATTCATTTATCGAGGTTCTACTGTATTGAGTTGTGGTTAGTATGTGTAAACTACATTCTTGTTTTTGTGTACTGGAAACTTGATAAATGAATTATATCATTAGGACTGAAATTTTTTTGTTTATCGAGGTTAAAAATACACCATTCTTATTATTAAGTAACCGGTCCATCTCTAGAACCCGTGTCAGCAAAAGTCCTCAACATGATCTTATAGTCTTCAATACCTATTATGCTGGAACGGAAAAAAATATGTTGTATGAGTTGCATGTTATGAATCAATTCATATTTAATCTGTCAAAAAACAGTTTGGAATGGCTAGTGCACTGGAAACTTTATGTGGTCAAGCGCATGGAGCAAAGCAGCACAAAAAGCTTTCGTTGTACACTTATGGGGCAATAATATCTCTACTTTTAATTTGCATACCAGTAGCTATTCTATGGATATTCATGGAAAAATTCCTAATCTTAATCCATCAAGACCATCTAATTTCACATGAAGCCGGAAAGTTTTCAATCCGGTTGATACCAGCATTGTTCCCCTATGCTATTCTTCAACCATTGATTCGCTACCTGCAGTCTCAGTATTTGATTCTTCCTTTGCTCGTAAGCTCAATTGCAACTCTGGCTTTTCATGTCCCTGTTTGTTGGGCATTTGTATTTAAGTTTAATATGGGAAGTGATGGAGCAGCATTGGCCATTGGTCTATCATATTGGTTCAATGCCATCTTTCTTGGCCTTTATGCCATGTATTCACCCAAATGTGCTGCTACTCGTGCTCCATTTTCTATGGAGGTTTTCAGTACAATAAAGGACTTCTTGCGGCTTGGTATCCCATCTGCTCTCATGGTTTGGTAATCGTAATTCTTATACTTGCACAAGCTTCAGACTTTATCATATCTGTTTTAATGGCATGCTACCTAGGATTTGCACAGAATGCCATAATTAGGCACTAATAATGTTGCTCACAAACAAGTTCTACAAATGAAACCGAATGTTAGTACTTTTACTTCATAAATCTACAGATTTCTATCACAATAGTTAGATCAATTGTTACTTCAATTCATGTAAGAATGAGCTCTTTAATTTTTGAATGAATGCTTCCCTGCAGTCTTGAATGGTGGGCATATGAGGTAGTTATATTTCTAGCCGGGATTATGAGAAATCCCCAACTGGAGACTTCAGTGCTCTCAATAAGGCAATGCTTCTTAATCCCTCTGATATGAATCATATTCTAAATATGCTGATATAATGTGCATTCGCTGTTAACCAATCTTATGCATAACAGTATTACAGTTGCTGTCCTCCATTATTTTGCTCCTTTCGCGCTTGGTGTTGCTGCAAGGTGCGTGGACAACTTTTTTCCTAATATGTCAGAACATCTTTATGCAATTATATCATATGTAGTTAATAAATAGAATATCTTCAACGTTTGTAGCATTCGTGTTTCAAATGAATTAGGGGCTGGAAATCCAAAGGCTGTTCGGATGACTGTCTGGGTAGTTATGGTTCTTGGAATCATTGAAGTGAGCATATCGACGGTGGTACTTTTCTCCATCCGCCATGTTCTAGGACGTGCATTTGTGACCGATGACCAGATAGTGGACTATGTAAGGAGGATGACTCCATTTATATGTCTTACCATGATCTTAGACAGCATTCAAGGAATACTTTCTGGTAATCAACTCCATTTTTGTTCCTTTTTTCATCTACTGTGTAGTCATGACATGTAAAATTGTTGGCATTTTCCTTTTTTAACCATGTTTTGGTAGGAGTTGCAAGAGGAACCGGATGGCAGCGTCTAGGGGCTTATGTGAATCTCGGATCATATTATCTGGTCGGTGTTCCAATGGCTCTACTGTTGGGTTTTCGGCTGCATTTGAAGGCCAAAGGTCTGTGGATTGGTTTAGTAGCAGGAGCTCTGGTGCAAAGTATTCTTCTTGCTATCATAACAAGTTTTACAAATTGGAAAAAAGAGGTCATTTTTTTAAACTGACTTGTTAAATAGTATATTTCCATTTTGTTTGGAAAGAACAGGAATGAAGTGCATTCAAAAGTTGTTTACGAAAGATATGCAGCTAATGAATTTATATTTATAATTGTGTTACAGGTAGAGGACACGAGGGTTAGGGTGCTCGAGATGAAAGATCCATCTGAGAACTTGGATAAAAGTTGCCATTAAAATTCAGTGCATGTGGAGAAGAAGACCATTTAGTGAATGATATAATAATGTTTTTCATCTTTAGTAGCTACTACATGTATACCACAACAAAAGGTTATCTGTATGCTTGTTTTATTGCAAGAGTGACTCAAAAGAGAGTGTTTGATTGCACATCATGACAGGGTCCTCTGGTTCCTGTGTTTTACAGAAAAATTCACTTAGATCAGACTGAATATCTGGCTGCATAAACTTTGAAAAAACCCGAAACTAATTGATGATGAAGGAGGACACTCTAACATTATAGGTGCAACTAAGCTAACCAAAGATTAGAACAAGGGAAAATGGAACACCATATCAGTTATCCGGCCTATAACAGTCTCAGTCTTACCCCTAATCAAAAGAATAAAGAGGTTGTTTCCGAAAAATGACCCCAGTCTAAGGGGGATTGAGTTAGGCCAAGCCAACTCCTTTAAGTAAAGAGTAGAACAATTTACTATAATCATTAGCTCAAATAGCCATATGTATAGAAATGGTACTACCAAAAACAGGATTTAAAAAAAAATACATCAAGTGGTATCTACTTAGTATTATAACAAAAGAATACATGTCTTAGTGCTCTAAAAGCCTAAAAGTGTCCAAGTGCTCTGAGAAGAAGAAGGCCCTCTGCTTACTATATTTTAGTGAAAAATCTACATGTAAAAGATTTAGACTTTAAAAAGAAAGCACTTGGGTATGGTTATAAAACTTACATGAGAACTGGACTGAATGTCTGGGAATTTTGAAAAATCACAAGAATAGATGATAGTTAGGACATTCTTACAATTTAGGTGCAGCTACGCTAAGCAAAGAGCCTGACAGTATACTCAAATCATTAGCATTAACCAGTGCAATATTTTTTATAATCGTACTATTTGAAACAGATTTATAAATAAGCGGTATCTAAAATAAAATTTGGAAGCAGTAGTTAGCTACTGGCCTACTGCAAAAGAGGAAGCTATGGCAGACCAAGAGGGTTGTGTAGCAGTGAAGACACCAGAAAACGAAGAGAAAGATATGGTTGCAAAATCAACATGGAACGAGTTTGTAGCAGAGACCAAAAGGATCACTTATATTTTCTTGCCAATGTTGGTTGTTACAACCTCACAATATTTGTTAAAATTTGTGTCCACTTTAATGGTTGGTCATGTTGGAAAACTTAATCTCTCTGGTGCCGTCGTCTCCATGTCTTTTACAAATGTTACCGGCTTCAGTGTTCAGGTAAGTTCACTTGCAAAAGACAAGCGAATTTCTTCTTTGCTTAGGTTAGGTTGCATATCAGAACTAATTGGATATTTATCTTAAATACAGTATGGAATGGCCAGTGCACTAGAAACATTATGTGGTCAAGCGTATGGCGCAAAGCAGTACAAAAAACTTTCCACCTATACTTATGGAGCCATAATATTTCTACTATCACTTTGCATACCAGTAGCTATTTTATGGATTTATATGGAAAAACTGCTGATCCTAATACGCCAAGACCCTCTAATTTCACAAGAAGCTGGAAGGTTTTCAATCTGGTTAATACCAGCATTATTCTCCTGTGCTGTTCTTCAACCTTTGGTTTGCTACTTGCAGTCTCAGTATTTAGTTCTTCCTTTGCTTGCAAGCTCAGTTGCAACTCTGGCTTTTCATGCTCCCGTTTGTTGGGCTTTAGTATTTAAGTTTAAAATGGGAAGTAATGGAGCAGCCCTTGCTATTGGTCTATCGTATTGTTTCAATGCCATTTTTCTTGGCCTTTATGTCATGTATTCACCTAAATGTGCTGCTACTCGTGCTCCAATTTCTATGGAGGTTTTTAGTACAAACAAGGACTTCTTGCGGCTTGGTATCCCATCCGCTCTCATGGTTTGGTAATTGTTATTCTTATACTTACAGGATTTTTAGAAGTTTGCATTTCTATTTCAGTACTGTTCTTCCTAAAATCTGCAAAAAAATGTCATAAGCACTGAAGTCATAAAAAATATCTGTCCTAAAATATAACCAAGAGTTTGTACTAGTCTGTCACTAATTTAGTAATTTTTATCACATTGGTTAGATAAATTGTTGCTTCAATCCCTGCAAGAACGCGCTCTTTAATATTTCAACGAATGCTTTCCTGCAGTCTTGAATGGTGGGCATATGAGGTAGTCATATTTCTGGCCGGGATTATAAAGAATCCCCAACTGGAGACTTCAGTGCTCTCAATAAGGCAATGCTTCTCAATTCCTTTGACATAACTCATATTAAATATGTTGATATTATCCATTAGAAAAAAAAGTACTTGCTTCTGTTAATCAAGTTTTATCAATAACAGTATTATGGTTGCTGCCCTGCATTATTTTGTTCCTTACACTCTTGGTGTTGCTGCAAGGTGTGTGGAAAACTTTATTAACAGTATGTCAAAACAACTGTGTGCAACTATGTTATTTGCACTTATTGAATACAATATCTTCAACATTTTGTAGCATTCGTGTTGCAAATGAATTGGGGGCTGGAAATCCAAAGGCCACTCGGATGACTGTCTGCGTAGCTATGGTTCTTGGAGTTATGGAGGCGAGCATCACGACAGTTGTACTTTTCTCAAATCGCCATATTCTAGGACGTGCATTTGTTAGCGATAACCAAATAGTAGACTATGTAGGAAGGATGACTCCATTAATATGTATGACCATGATCTTGGACAGCATTCAAGGAATACTTTCTGGTAATCGACTTAATAATGTTTTTTTCTTTTGTTATACCTGATCTGTAGCCATTACACGTTAAAAGTACTGACATCTTCCGTTTTTAAGCATGTTATTTGTATTGGTAGGAGTGGCAAGAGGAACAGGGTGGCAGCGTCTTGGGGCTTATGTAAATCTCGGATCATATTATCTAGTCGGTATTCCAATGGCTCTACTATGGGGATTTCTGGTGCCTTTGAAGGTCAAGGGTCTTTGGATCGGTTTGGTAACAGGAACTCTGGTGCAAAGTATTTTGCTTGCTATCATAACAAGTTTTACAAATTGGAAAAAAGAGGTCATCTTTTTAACTGACTTGTTAAGAGTATTATTTCCATTTTGTTGTGAAAGAACTGGAAGGAAGTGCATTGAAATCTATGGATTCCACAAAATTTGTTTCACGAAAGCTATTCAGCTAATAAATTTATAGTTTGTCTTACAGGTAGAGGACACGAGGGTTAGGGTGCTCGAAATGAATGTTCCAGCTGAAAACTGAGATAAAAGTTGCTATATGCTTGTTTTCAAGAGTGGCTCAAGATTGTTTGATTGCACTTAAAGAGAAGATCCTCTGCTTCCTTTGTTTTACAGTAAAATTTGCATGCCAAAGCTTTAGACTTAAACAAGAACACTTGTATATTGTCATAAAACTTATATCAGAACTAAATGTCCTGCTCCATGAATGTTGCAAAAACACAAAATTAACTGATGTTGAAGAAGTACCATCTTACATTATGGAACATCGATATCAGTAATCCCGCTAGTGGGCTCAGCCTTATCCCTAATCAGAAAGGATATGCTTGTTTTGTCATCTTCACTAATGTGTAACATAACAGAAGATTTATTTATATGCCTGTTATGATTGCAACAGTGAAACAAAAAAGTGTCAAATATCATAAGAGCATAAGAGCATGTCTTAATTCAGTAAAAAGAGAAAATGTCTTAGTGCTCTAAAAGCATAAAAGCATGTCTGAGTGCTCTGAGAAGAAGAGGGTGCTCTGCTTACTGTATTTTAATGAAAAGTCTATCAATAAAAGATTTAGACTTTATAATAAAAACACTTGCATATGGTCATAAAACTTACATTAGAACTGGACTGAATATCTGGCAATAAATTTTTTGAAAAATCACAAGAAAAATTGATAATTAGATCATTCTTACATTTTAGGTGCAGCTGCTCTAAGGAGCGTGAGAGTATAATAAATTCATTAGTATTGAATAGTGCTACATTTATGAAATCTTACTATTTCAAACAGATTTGAAAATAAGAGGTATCTAAAAGAAATATTGGTGGTAATAGTTAGCCATTGCAGAAGAGGAAGCTATGGCAGACAAAGAGGGTTGTGTAGCAGTGGAGACACCAGAAAAAAGAAGAGGAACAAATGGTTGCAAAATCAACATGGAACGAGTTTGTTGCAGAGACCAAAAAGATCACTTATATTTTTTACCAATGTTGCTTGTTTCAACCTCACAGTATTTGGTAAGATTTGTTTCCACTTTAATGGTTGGTCATGTTGGAAAGCTTTATCTCTCTGGTGCCGTTGTCTCCATGTCTTTTACAAATGTTACCGGCTTTAGTGTTCTGGTAAGTTTACTTGTAAAAGACGAGCAAGATTTCTTCTTTGCATAAGTTGCCTGTCATAAGTAACTGGATATTGATGGATATTTCTTTTACAAACAGTTTGGAATGGCCAGTGCACTGGAAACGTTATGTGGTCAAGCGTATGGCGCAAAGCAGCACAAAAAACTTTCCAATTACACTTATGGCGCCATAATATTTCTACTTTGCATACCAGTAGCCGGAAGGTTACTGGTATGCAAAGTTCTGATTCTACTACACCAAGACCCTCTAATTTCACAAGAAGCCGGAAGGTTTACAATCTGGTCTATACCAGCATTATTTTCCTGTGCTATATTTCAACTGTTGGTTTGCTACTTGCAGTCTCAGTACTTCAGTTCTACCTTTTCTTGCAATCTCAGTCGCAACTCTGGCTTTTCATGCCCCTGTTTGTTGGGCTTTAGTATTTAAGTTTAAAATGGGAGCAGCCCTTGCTATTGGTCTATCATATTGGTTCAATGCCATTTTTCTTGGCCTTTATGCCATGTATTCACCGAAATGTGCTGCTACTCGTACTCCATTTTCTATGGAGGTTTTTAGTACAATCAAGGACTTCTTGCGGCTTGGTATCCCATCTGCTCTCATGGTCTGGTAATTGTAACTCTTGTACTTAAACGTGTTTTAGAATTTTCAATTTTGCATTTCAATTTTAGTAACATGCTTATAAAAATCTACAAAAAAATGTAGACTTCAGTGCTCTCAATAAGGCAGTGCTTCTTAATTCCTCATATATAATTCACATTCTAAATATGTTGATATTGATCAACAATCCATTTGAAGAAAAAAACTTACTTTTGTTAATCAAATATATCAATAACAGTATTGCGGTTGCTAGCCTACATTATTTTTCTCCTTTAACTTTTGGAAATGCTGCAAGGTGTGTAAAAAACTTTGTACAGGACATGTCAAAACAACTGTGTGCAACTATATCAATTGTACTTGCTGAATAAAATATCTTCAACGTTTGTAGCATTCGTGTTTCAAATGAATTAGGGGCTGGAAATTCCAAGGCTATTCAGATGACTGTCTGGGCAGCTATAGTTCTTGGAGTTATTGAGGTGAGCATTGCGACGGTTGTTGTGAGCGATAACCAAATAGTGGACTATGTAAGAAGGATGACACCATTAATATGTATGACCATGATCTTGGACAGTATTCAAGGAATACTTTCTGGTAATTGACTTGATAATTTCTTTCTTTTGTTTCACCTGATCTGTAGCCATTACACGTAAAAAGTATTGTTATTCGTATTGGTAGGAGTGGCAAGAGGAACGGGGTTGCAGCACGTTGGGACTTATGTGAATCTCAGATCATTTTATCTAGTCGGCATCCCAGTGGCTCTACTATTGGGCTTCCTGGTGCATTTGAAGGCTAAGGGTCTTTGGGTTGGTTTGTCAACAGGAGCTCTGGTGCAAACTGTTTTGCTTGCAATTATAACAAGTTTTACGGATTGGAAAAAAGAGGTCATGTTCATAATTGACTTACTAACATTCTATATTCCTAATTTTGTTTTCAATGAACAAAAAAAAGCATTTGAATGTATGAATTCCACAAAATTCTCGCACAGTCAACAGTCATATACTGGTTTCCAGAATGTGAAACATGAATCAACGTGAGCATTTTAGCTAATAATTTTGTAGTTCTTATTACTGGTAGAGGACACGAGAGTTAGGGTGCTCGAAGTGAAAGTTCCAGCTGAGACGTGATAAATATGTCGCCATTTTATTCATTTGAAGTGAAGAAGAGGACCAGGAATGATGATAATATGTGCCAATTTTTACTCTGCTCTTCAGTGTTTTACTGGAAATTTTACATGTAAAAGATTTAGACTGGGAAATTTTTATATTTGAACTGAATATCTTGGCTGCATAAATTTTGAAAACACAGAATAATAAGAGATTCTTGCATTATTGCATTCTTGTTTTGAAAGGTAAAACATTCAAACTAGTATATAAAAAACAATATCCGCATTTAAACTAATTATATCTATTGACTTTATTAGACTGGGTGGATAATGTTAGATTCTAAGAGATTTCATATAAATCTTTCGGCATCTCAATGTGATAAAAAGACCCAAACCCCGTGTTTTAGGCTTGTTTTTGTTTCTCGCTTTGGTTAGAAATATAGATTTGTGTTACAGCAGAAGAGAAAGCCATGGCAGAGGAAGAGGGTGGTATGACAGTGAACACACTAGAAATCGAAGAGAAACAAATGGTTGCAAGATCAACATGGAAGGAATTGGTAGCAGAGACCAAAAAGATCGGTTTAATTTTCTTACCAATGTTGCTTGTTTCAACTTCCCAGTATTTGTTAACATCTGTGTCCACTATGATGGTTGGCCATGTTGGGAAACTTTATCTCTCTGGTGCCGTCGTCTCAGTGTCTTTTACAAATGTTACTGGCTTCAGTGTTCTGGTATGTTTACTTTGAAAAGACAAATGAGATTTCATTTTTTCCCACAAATGTAATTCTAATTGGATATTGATTTTTTCTAAAACAGTATGGAATGGCCAGTGCACTGGAAACATTATGTGGTCAGGCTTATGGCGCAAAGCAGCACAAAAAACTTTCCTCCTACATGTATGGGGCAATGGTATCTCTACTTTTAATTTGCATACCAATAGCTATATTATGGATCTTCATGGAAAAACTTCTGATCCTAATCCATCAAGATCCCCTAATTGCACATGAGGCCGGAAAGTTTTCAATCCGGACAATACCAGCATTATTCCCCTATGCTATTCTTCAACCTTTGGTTCGATACTTGCAGTCTCAGTATTTGGTTTTTCCTTTGCTTGCAAGCGCAGTTGCAACTCTGGCATTTCATATCCCAGTTTGTTGGGCATTTGTGTTTAAGTTTCGTATGGGAAGTGATGGAGCAGCACTAGCTATTGGTGTATCATATTGGTTCAATGCCATCTTTCTTGGCCTTTATGCCATGTATTCACCAAAATGTGCTGATACTCGTGCTCGTATTACTATGGAGGCTTTTAGAACAATCAAGGACTTTGTCAGGATTGGCATCCCATCTGCTCTCATGGTTTGGTAATTATGATTCTCATACTTTTATAAAATTCAGCATTTTGCATTTTTGTTTTAGTATCATGCTCCTCAAATTAGCATGGAATGTCATTTCTAAAATCGACTTAATTTGATCAATACAATACAACTGTCCTATAAATGCATGTTAAAGTTTTCACCTTTACCACTCAGATTTTAATTTATTTTGCTTTTTTTGTTTCGCGAGTTGTTCTTCTTCATAGATTCAGTGCTCTGATACTTAAAATGTTGCATTACAGTCTTGAATGGTGGGCGTGTGAGATAATTATATTTCTGGCTGGGGTAATGAAAAATCCCCAACTGGAGACTTCAGTGCTTTCTATAAGGTAATACTCAGTTCTTCTGTAATATTTTTGAAATGATAATTTTATACATTTCAACAGAACAGCTTGTCACTTTTGTGTGAATTAAATCCTATTTCTTAAACAGTATAACAATCGCTGTCCTGCATAGTTTTGCTCCCTACTCTCTTTCAGTTGCTGCAAGGT
Source organism: Apium graveolens (assembly GCF_009905375.1). Taxonomy (NCBI): domain Eukaryota; kingdom Viridiplantae; phylum Streptophyta; class Magnoliopsida; order Apiales; family Apiaceae; genus Apium; species Apium graveolens. The sequence continues at coordinate 1,035,812 of NC_133648.1, forward strand.
GTGTAAGACATTCTGTACACAATTTGTAAAAAACAAATGTAGGCAATTATATTATATGTACTTAAGGTATCTTCAATATTTGTAGCGTTCGGGTTTCAAATGAATTAGGGGCCGGAAATGAAAAAGCTGTTCGGAGAACTGTCTGGGTAGTTTTAGTTCTTGGTATTATAGAGGTGAGCATTGCAGTTGCAGTGCTTTTCTCCCTGCGCTATGATTTGGGACGTGCATTTGTGAGCGATAACCAAATAGTGGACTATTTGAGGAGAATGACTCCGTTTATATGTCTCAAAATGTTCTTAGACAGCATTCAAGCAATACTTTCTGGTAATCAACTCACTCGATTTTTCTCTTTTAGTCAAAATGTGTAGTTCTTCCCAGAAAAAAAAATTGTCGTCTCATTCTTATTTACTGGTAGGAGTTGCAAGAGGAACCGGATGGCAGGGTCGTGGGGCTTATGTGAATCTCGGGGCATATTATCTAGTCGGAATACCAGTGGCTCTGCTGTTGGGATTTTTGGTGCATTTGAGGACCAAGGGTCTTTGGATTGGTTTACTAGCAGGAGCTACCGTGCAGGGTGTTCTGCTTGCTATTATTACAAGTTCAACAAATTGGAAAAAAGAGGTTATGTTTTAAACTGACTTTTTAACATATCATATTTCATTTTATTTTACGCGCATTTGAATTTATGACACAGCAAAATCCTTAAAAGAAAATTGCAGGTCTCAGAAATGGTATGCAAAATGTGAAACAAACATATACTTTAGCTAACTAATTCATAGTTTCTGTTGCAGGTACAAAACACGAGGGAAAGGGTGGTTGAATGAAAGTTTCGGCTGAGAAGTGAGAAATAGTTTTGCCATTAGGCTCCCTGCACGACAGCAGGTGGAGGAGATGACCAGTGAGGCTCCCTGCACGATAGCAAGCGGAGGAGATGACCCGTTACAGAGTGATATTGTCATGTTTATGTAATTTTAGCTGCTACATGATTTTATTAGCTGGATTTCAAAATACGAGGTATTCAATTTGAATTTTAAATATTCTGTTAAAGATTTTATGAAAAAAATATCTTCATTAGTGTATTCAACAAGGATTTTATGAAATCATTTAAAATCTGATGGTATTCAATCAAGATTAAAAAAGTTTCGGAAACTCAGTCCAGATCTGAGAACTAGCGGTATTCAATATGAATTATAAACAAAAACACTTATGGGCTACATTAATTTTGGAAAATCACAAGAATAAAGATAATTTTTAAGGGACCATCTTACAGCTAATAGTACTAATTAATTAGTTTGGCATTGTCTGCAAATATGGTTGCTCATAATTTGGAACTCTCTTGCTGCTGATGTTTAGTAACGCTTTTGTTGATGTCAAAAAACAAATAATTAGTTTGGCATTTTCTCGCTTTGGTTAGGAATACAGTAATACACTTACACAATTACTAGGTCGCTAAGCATACAGAGGAAGCTATGGCAGACGAAAAGGGTGGTGTGGCAGTGAAGACACTAGATAACGAAGACAAACAAATGGTTGCAGAATCGACATGGATCGAGTTTGCAGCAGAGACCAAAAGGATTTGTTCCATTTTCTTACCGATGTTGCTTGTTTCAACTTCACAGTATTTGATAAGATTCGTGTCCACTTTGATGGTTGGCCATGTTGGAAAGCTTTATCTCTCTGGTGCCGTTGTCTCCATGTCTTTCACAAATGTTACTGGCTTCAGTGTTCTGGTAAGTTTTGTTCGAAAAGACAAACAAGATTTTGCTGAATGTCTTAAGTAACTGAATATTGATTCTGTTAAAAACAGTATGGAATGGCCAGTGCACTGGAAACATTGTGTGGTCAAGCGTATGGCGCGAAGCAGCACAAAAAACTTTCCAAATACACTTATGGCGCCATTATATCTCTGCTTTTACTTTGCATACCAGTAGCTATCTCATGGACTTTTATGGAAAAACTTCTGATCCTACTCCACCAAGATCCCCTAATTTCACACCAAGCAGGAAAGTTTTCGATCTGGTCAATACCAGCATTATTTCCTTACGCTATTCTTCAACTATTAATTCGCTACTTGCAGTCTCAGTATCTGATTCTTCCTTTGCTCGTAAGCTCAGTTGCAACTCTGGCATTTCATGTCCCAGTTTGCTGGGCTCTGGTTTTTAAGTTTCATATGGGAAGTAATGGAGCAGCACTTGCTATTGGTCTATCATATTGGTTCAATGTCGTCATTCTTGGACTTTATGCCATGTATTCACCGAATTGTGCTGAGACTCGTGCTCCTTTTTCTATGGAGGTCTTTAGTACAATCAAGGAGTTTTTCCAGATTGGTATCCCATCTGCTCTCATGATTTGGTAATTATACTTCCTATTTCCTTATATTTTTGTCGATATTAGTATTTTGCGTCACTATTTTAGTATCATTTTGTCGATATTAGTATTTTGCGTCACTATTTTAGTATCATGCTTCCTAAGGAATGTCATAATTTCGCAACTTTGTTGCTGCACAAAATGTCATAATTGGGAAATATTGTCGTTACCTACGTGGCTACGCCACGTAAGGAGAGGTCTAAAGTTGTCAAGCTACCAGTTCTCCTAAAACCGATTTTAAAAGGAGTGCCTAATTTGTTCACATATCTTCTTCAGTCAATTTTCTCAAAAATTACTACTGAAGTATTAACTATTGCTCTAATGTTTTTCAACAAAAATGTTTTCTTGCAGCCTCGAATGGTGGGCCTGTGAGATAGTCATACTTCTGGCTGGGGTAATGAAAAATCCCCAACTGGAGACTTCAGTGCTCTCAATTAGGTAATGCTTCTTTCCTTTGTGTTGTTGGTATTTTAGGACAAGCCAATTGAACAACTGCTCACTTCTTTTCTTATTTACTTAACAGTATCACTGTCGCTGTCCTGCATAGTTTTGCCTCAAACTCTCTTTCAGCTGCTGCCAGGTGTGTCAGGCTTTCTTTCAGAATTTATGAAACAAATGAATGCAATTTGTAGTATGGACTCAATGTATCTCCAATATTTGTAGTATTCGGGTTTCAAATGAGCTAGGGGCTGGAAATGCAAAGGTTGTTAGGAGGACTGTCTGGGCAGTTTTGGTTCTTGGATTTATAGAGGTTGGCATTTCAGCGACAGTAGTTTTCTCCCTGCGATATGTTTTGGGACTTGCATTTGTAAGCGATAATGAAATAGTGGACTATGTTAGAAGAATGACTCCATTGATATGTCTGACAATGATCTTAGACAACATTCATGGGATACTTTCTGGTAATCAACTTACTGGTTTAATTTTATTCTTTTTTTACAAAAATGTATGCGCTTTCCTAAAATGACAGTCTCCTCTTTCCTTCTTTAATCATGCCTTATGTATTTGTAGGAGTCGCAAGAGGAACCGGGTGGCAGCGTTCTGGGGCTTATATTAATCTCGGGTCATACTATCTAGTCGGAATTCCAGTGGCTATAGTATTGGGGTTTCAGGTGCATTTGAGGTCCAAGGGTCTTTGGACCGGTTTGGTAACAGGAGGTCTAGTGCAAAGTATTCTGCTTGCTATTATAACAAGTTTATCAGATTGGAAAAAAGAGGTTCTGTTTCCTAAACTGACTTTACTTAGAATTTATATTTTATTTAAAGAACGTAGTAAAAGCACTTGTGATTAGGTAGAGCGACAAATCATTGGGAAAGTGTAGGGTAAAAAGGGCTCTGCAAAATGTAAAACATACATATAGATTGAAAATTAGCATTTCATCTGACGAATCTGTAGCTTCTCTTACAGGTAGAAGACACCAGGGTAAGGGTGCTTGAAATGAAGTAAAAGAAGGTTTGTCATTAGGCTCTTTGCACGCCTGCAGCTGAAGGCAATGTCCAGTTACCGACTGAGAATAAAATGTTTATGTAATCTTCGTTGTTACATGATTACTGTGAACATGTAGAAGGCTGTAAGAAGACTACCAGAGATGTTATGTTTGTTTAGAAAGTCAGACACAAATGGATAATTGGCATTCTGCAGCATCTTTTAGTTTTCTTTTTTCAAAAATTAAGGTCTTGAGAATTATAATATGTGATGCCTCTGAAAGGCCAATCAGAGCATAGTTTACTGATTTACAATGAATTGATCAAGCTATTTGTTGAATAACATTAGTAACCATTATTCATCTTCAACCTCAAGATAACAAACCTTCTAATGGTGACGATTTTGTTACGATAGACTTGGTAGTAGGATAGCCATCTGATAATCAATTTTATTATACTGAAGAATTTTTAGGTAAGAGAACAAACAAGAAAACAGGAACACTTGTATTTGTTTAGAACTGAATATCTGGGGCTACATAAAACTGGAAAAATCACAAAACGAATTTATAATTACAAGAACAGGTTTACATTTATGTGCAGCTAAGCTAATCAGCGAATAGAACAATTTGCTGCAGTTATTAATGTCGTACACGGATTCAAGTGATACTCAAGCGTCTACTTGTTACACGGATTCAAGTGATACTCAAGCGTCTACTTGTTACACGGATTCAAACCCAGAAGTCTGAAGATACACTTTCAAAGAAAAATAAGATTAATTCTGCACTTCCAACATTCTTTCTCAACGATTACATCTGAGCCATCAACAACAAAAACAACTTTTTTTCTTGTCATCTTTAGCCGGACCAACACTGATTAAATCTGCACTCCCCAAATTCTTTCGCAACGATTTAGCAAATTGGTCTGTATCAATTTCATCTCCAATCACCTCCAATTTATCCTTGTTTTCTCCTGTTACTGCTACTGATTCCACCCCTACATGCATACACAACATCAATCATCAAATCAAACGGAACATATGTACACTCAAGTGTTAAGGCCTTCCTCTAATACCTTAAGGTTTTAGTGCGATTGATTACTTAACATCGTGTTACCATGCCACTTACTAGATCCGCACCTAGACCCGGGCAGAAAGAGTATTTTCGAGAAAGCACCCAGGTTTCTTACCAAGAAAAGCAGCTGCAATCTTCAGGGCCTTGGCCTTAAACTTCTTGGGGTCTGACATGTCCACCCTGAACACCACCTTTTGCTGCAAAATCAAAAAAACAAACATATTTTGGATAAGATAACTGCGTATATATGTAGTATACAAAAACTTTGTTACATTGTTACTAGCTACAAGAAAAACTGAAGGTAAGATCTGAAGTGAACACAAACATGCACCAAATTTATAGGAGAAGCCCTACAAAGGGTTGTCAGTGAGGGTGAGATGTAGAGATGATCTCAGCGGTGCAACTTTTTATTACACCAGAACCAAGCCTTACATGCGATTTGATCAAATTTTCAAATCGTAACTGTGTAATACAAAAACTGCATAAACCATATCACAAAAATCCGGTACGATATGGTGCAGTTCGAATGTTATTTAAAAGGATTATTAATCCTATTCGATATAAGAAAAAAATGAATTTTCATTTTTCCCGATTAATCATCCGATAAAAAATGATCACTGCGAGTAAATTAATATTTCATGCTTACTACATCAAATAATAAAAACTGCAGGCATCATTTGATTTTCATAAGCATATTATGTGGAAAAATTGTATCTATAAGCAACCACAAAAAATTACTCCAGTAAACCTATTCATCTCCTCAGCTGTGGTCAATGCATATATTTCTTAATGTCAGTAGGTATACATGTTGATATTCACAATCAACCTACACATGCGGTTTGATGAAATTTTCAAACCGCAGTCGGTAATACCAAAAACTCATAAACCATATCACAAAAATACGGTATAATGTGATGCGGTTCAAATATTATATATGAGAACGGATTTATCCCATTGGAGATAAGATAAAAATTAATTTTCATTTTTCCCGATTAATCATCCGATAAAAAATGACCACTGCGAGTAAATTATTATTTCATGCTTACTACGTTAGATTATAAAACTGCAGCCGTCATTGTAATATTCACTTACAATAAGCATATTATGCGGAAAAAATGTCTCTATATGCATCCACAAAAAATTAGCAATACGGTAAACATATTCATCTCCTCATCTAGGTGAATGCATATTTTTTTTGCAGGCGTTATTTAATATTCGCTTACAATAAGCATATTATGTGAAAAAAATGTCCCTGTACGCTCCGCAAAAAATTAGAAACATTTTCGTCTCCTGGGTCAATGCATATATATTTTTTAAAGCAAGGGTCAATGCATATTTCTTAATGTTAGTAGGTATACATGTTGATATTTACGATGCACATCTCTTAACATTATTATGATAGTAGATGAGTATATATATGTTGTAAATCTCACTAACAAATATAGCAATATAGAAGCAAGTATATAAAGAATTTAGCAAGTTTAGGCCAAGACCACAGTTAACAAAACAAAACATGCAGGTAAACAAAATCAGTAACTGAAATAACGAAGAGAGAAAGAAAGATGTACCCGGAACCATAGCTTTTAACAGTGACTGAAATAAAGGTTCACAGATACAAAATGCCAAGAAAAATGATCACAGCTGAGTCGCCAGGCCTTGCTCGAAGTCCTGGCTGCTCTTGAAGAGAATATTGCCCCTACCTGCTGCGTTTAGGATGCGCACAATATCTCCACCAGGATAAAACAGCTCGGAGTTTATGTTAACAGCAGCAACAAAAGCTCCACTTCGACCAGCACCTCAGTCGCCGGAAAATATCAGCACTTCAGGACTTTTGGGAGAGAAATGCAGAGAGGTTGAAGAGAAGAGAAGAGAATGTAGTGTGTATAATATATTCACTTTAACCTCTATTTATAGGAGAGGAAAAAATGAAACTGTCCACACACTTAATGTCTGAATTAAACTGCTTCATTAATAAAAAATCAAAACTGATCAGATTTTGAATTTAAATTACTTGTAACAGCTTTTCACATTAACACCTCAGAACTTAAGTTAATTTCTGATCTGATATAAGTTCTGATATCAGAACTTAAGTTAAGTTCTGAGATATCATATCAGAACTTAAGTTCTGATTTTATTCATCAGTTACAGATCAGATTATATTATTTGTCCAGGTTCAAGGTATTTAGACTAAGCCCAACAATTTATAATAATCCAATCATTGATAAATAAATTCGAATTAAAATTAATTCTCAAATAAATAAAATCCTCGCCCAGGTCGCCTCGCGTACGCGAGATGCCGAGACATTCGCCCAAATCGCCCTTCGACCCGGTCCGGTCCGTGGCGTGGCGGGGCGGGGCGCGCGGGTGTGTGCGCGTGAAGCACACAACAACACAATGGACCATCACACACCTTAGTAGTTGTATACTACTCATGTGGGTAATACCATATAAAGCACACAACCTCCTTTATTTATTTCAATGTGGGACAAACATTCTCAAATTTTTCCAAGCTTTTCCAAGCTACTTTCAACTCTCATTTCATATGGATTTCATTAAGAAAATTCTTAAAACCATACATGAAAATTTAAGTTCAAATATTATTGAACAATTTTCAATCATTAGATTTTAGGATTAACATCAAGAACATAATTAAATTAAGCTCTAAAATCCTAATTTTCTAATAATCCCCCACAAATCCATACAGAAATGCGATCAATTTCCCATCATGACTTGTTTTTCAGAGTCGGTACCCTTCCGGGTTTGAACCCTCCTAATTCCTCTACTTCAATGGCTATCGGACTCGGATGGAATGTTTCACCTTGAATCTTAATCCGTTTAGTATAATCATATTCCATAGACGACGACAAGTCAAAGGTTATGGTGCCAATCTACGGCTTTGAGACATTAATGGTCATGTCTCGATCCTGTTCATCGAATGCTTCAAGGATTAACCCTATCCTCTAATTGCGACCACACAATTACATTTGCTTAGCTGGGCATCTCCAGAGATATACTGCCTCTATCTCGTCAAATGACTTGATCCCATTCAGAGTTTTAACACTCTTGCTTTTCTGGCAGTGTCAGTACCTTCTAGGTTTACAGGGGATAGACTCAGATACTATAGTATTAACTATATAGCAAAGGTACTACCAATTCATCCTTACAGCTTGTTATTACCCATTGAATACACTTCGAGGGATCTCCTCTCATGTGTATTGGGTTCCCACTGTTGATGAATTATGATAGGTTGACAGTCCCATCCCCAACCTTGACTTAAGGACCACTACAGGTTCCAGTCCTTTAGTAAGAGGATCAGCTATATTATTCTGAGTTCCTATGAACTCTATAGCTATGATCCTATCAGTCACTAAACCCCTTATAGACTTGAGTCTAACTTGGATGTGTCTCTTAGTTTTAGCATTATGCTTTTTACTGCTAATCTTGTCGATAGTTGTTCGACTATCACAGTGAATAGCAATAGCAGGAAGCGGTCTGCTTACTACAGGTATTGCAGACATAAGTCCGTGTAACCATTCAGCCTCCGTCCCTGTGGCATCAAGTGCACACAACTCAGCCTCAAAAGTAGACCGAGTAACTATAGTCTGTCTGCTTGACTTCTAGGATATTGCTCCACCAGCCAAGGTGAACACGTATCCAGTCACTCCATTGGAACCAGACTTCTTAGCTATCCAACTTGCATCACTGTACCCTTCAAGCACACCAGGAAATCTCCTGTAGTGTAAACTAAGGTACATTGTGCCTTTTAGATATCTAAGTACTCTATCAAGAGCATCCCAATGAGTTCTGTTTGGACAGCTTGTATATCTAGCCAATTTAGACACAGAATATGAAATATCTGGTCTAGTACAGTTAGCAAGATACTGCAAGCTCCCAATAATCTGAGAATACCTTAACTGAGACACAGGCACTCCTGAAGTATTCTTGACAAGGGCAACTTTCGAATCATAGGGTGTACTAGCGATTCTACACTGTGAATAACCATATTTCTCAAGTATAGATTTCTCTATATAATGAGATTGAGTCAAGGTTATTCCTTCAGTGGAATGAATCAGTTTGATTCCAAGAATCACACTTGCCTCACCATATCCTTCATTTCAAAATGCCTTTTCAAGAACTCTTTAGTCTCGTTAATAATCTCAATATTGGTTCCAAACAGTAAAATGTCATCCACATATAGGCACAAAATAACACACTCATTACCTTTAACTTTAGTGTAGACACACTTATCACTTTCATTAATCTTATAACTGAAAGGCAATACAGTTTCATCAAACTTTTTATGCCAATCTCTGGGAGCTTGTTTCAAGCCATGGATGGATTTGATCAACTTACATACTTTCCTTTCATTGCCTGATGCAACAAATCCTTCAGGCTGATCCATATAAATCTCTTCTTCAAGTTCACCATGAAAAAAAGTTGTCTTTACATCCATCTGATGGACGATAAGACCATGGACTGAAGCCAATGCTATAAGTTATAAGCATTCGGATTGTTACCATTCTTGCAACCGGAGAGTATGTATCAAAGTAATCAATTCCTTCATTTTGCTTAAAACCCTTAGCTACCAGTCTAGCTTTGTACTTTTCTATTGAGCCGTCAGGGTTCAACTTCCTTTTAAAGACCCATTTGCACCCAATAGTAGAACACCCAGGAGGGAGATCAACCAACTCCCATGTTCCATTAGAAATAATAGAGTCAATTTCACTCTTGACAGCGCCCTTCCAGTGCCTTGACTCAGAAGAATCCATAGCTTGCCGGAAAGTTAAAGGTTCGTCCTCGATATTGTAAGTGATGAAATCACCTCCAAAATCCTTGACTACCTTTGCACGCTTACTTCTCCTTGGTTCCTCTAGTTCCTTAGGACTAGAGCTACTACTAGGTTCCGCCCCCACATTTGTCATCTTTTCCACATGATCAGGAATAGAACTTGATGTGTGAGTAGGATCTTCATCAAAAATCATTTCAGGTATTCCAGTTTTCATAGGGTAAACATCCTCAAAGAATGTCGCATCTCGAAATTCAACTATCGTATTTACCACTATACCATCTACGTCAGATTTTAACACTAAAAATCTCATAGCTGTAGTGGTTTCAAGATAGCCCAGAAAGATACATTCAACAGTCTTTGGACCTAGTTTCTTTCTCTTATGTTCAGAAACAAGCACCTTAGCAAGGCACCCCCACACACGAAGATACTTAAGACTAGTCATCCTGCCTTTCCATAACTCCAAGGGTGTTTTATCCATGTGTTTCAGAGGGACTCTATTCAAAATATGGAAAGCCGTATTTAGAGCCTCTCCCCACATGTATTTAGGCAACCCAGAGTTAATAAGCATACTATTAATCATATCTTTAAATGTCCTGTTCTTTCGCTCAGCAACCCCATTAGACTCAGGTGTGTATGGTGGAGTAACTTTATGAATTATACCATTGTTAGCACAAAATTCATTAAAAGCATTACTCGTATACTCACCACCTCTATCAGATCTCAATCTTTTAAGTAGCTTACTAGTTTGTTTTTCTACTTCAGTTTTATATATAATGAATTTACTAAGTGCTTCATCCTTATGTCTAAGTAAATAAACATAACAGTATCTACTACTATCATCTATAAAAGTAATGAAGTATCTAAACTGGTCCTTGGTCAACACACCACCAAATTCACAAATATCAGTGTGTACTAAATCTAACAAGTCTGAATCCCTAACAACGTTATGAAAAGGTTTCCTTATCTGTTTAGCAGACACACATACTTGACATTTAGAATTCTTTTCTATGGTATATTTTGGAATCAACTCTAAGTTCATCATGTTCTTAAGAGCACCAAAGTTTAAATGACCTAGTCTAGCATGCCATATATTTGAGGATTCAATACAGTTAACAGTAGGAATAACATTATTATTCAAATTTCCCAAAACGGGATCCGCATTAATAACAAATAAACCATTTGACAAGTAACCCTTGCCAAAGAATGTACCAGTGTGAATAAGAACTACTTTATTACACTTGAACGAAATTTCAAAACCACTAGAAACTAAACAGCTTCCACTTATTATATTTCTACGCATGTTGGGAACATGATGCACTCTCATCAGAGATAGAATACATCCTGAAGGGAACTTCAGATCCACGTTTCCAACTCCATATACTTGAGCAACACTAGCATTCCCCATCTTCACAGTCAGGCTATGACTCTGTTGATAAGATACAAATAAACTAATATCAGCACAAATATGTACATTAGCTCCAGTATCTATCAACCATTCATTTGACAGATAGGTAGAAAATATCACAAGTTTGTAGGATACATACCGGTCAACGTCGGTTTCAGAAGCCGTAGCCTCACCAACAACCATGTTCACTACAGGCCCACTTGCGGTTCCAAGCACAACATTTGCTTGCGCTACCTCGGTTTTCTTCGCTTTCTTCGTAGGGCGGTCCTTACTCCAGTGCCCAACCTGCCCACAAGACCAGCATGGTTTGTTTGCCTTGGGTTTCTTGGCCTTGTCCTTGTCACTCTTAGGTTTATTACTATTAGCTTTCTTAGCAAAAGTCTTCCTCTTTTGTCCTACAGTTGTTATGTTTACCTTTGAGGTACCGTGTTCAGTTGGCATCACATGTCCCTGTTTGGACTTGTGTTGTTCTTGCACCGAGATGTCCAGCATAAGGTTGGTCCAGGTGATCTCTCCTTTCTGTCTTTTCAGGGAGAGAGAGAACTCTTCCCAAGACTTCGGGAGTTTTTCAATCACACTCATCACCTTGAACTTCTCCGGGAGATTCATTCCAGACTCCTTCAAAGCATGCACTATTATCTCGAACTCATGCACCTGCTCAGTCATGGACTTATTGTCCACCAGCTTGAACTCGAGGAACCTTGCTACAGAATACTTTTCTAGACCTTGTGAGTCAGTATTATGTGTCTGGTCCAGCTTCTCCCATAAGAGTTTTGCGGAGTAGGCATCAGAAGAATAGACATCAAACAAAGTGTTTGTTAGTGCCGCCAGAATTGCTGCCCTAGCCACTCCATCCTTCTCAGCCCACTTCGCAAAAGCCTTAACTGTGTCAGCCTTCTCTTGATCCACTACTGGTTTCTCATATTCCACAACCGGCCACAGACCCTTTATAGTCAACCACAACTTCATCCTTTTCTGCCAGCGAGAAAAGCCAATGCCACCGTTGAATTTCTCCGGTAAACCGGTTAGTTCAACAGCCTGTGGGAAACTATAGGTGGTCCAATCAATGGCCCCAACAGTTGCACCCGAACTGCTACCACCACCAACGATAACCTCACTTTCGTTAACCATTATGCTAAATTCTATATAACTAATATTCTCTTCAAGAATGTTGTAAATCTCACTAACAAATATAGCAACATAGAAGCAAGTGTATAAAGAATTTAGCAAGTTTAGGCCAAGACCACAGTTAACAAAACAAAACATGCAGGTAAACAAAATCAGTAACTGAAATAACGAAGAGAGAAAGAAAGATGTACCTGGAACCATAGCTTTTAACAGTGACTGAAATAAAGGTTCACAGATACAAAATGTCAAGAAAAATGATCACAGCTGAGTCACCAGGCCTTGCTCGAAGTCCTGGCTGCTCTTGAAGAGAATATTGCCCCTACCTGCTGCGTTTGGGATGCGCACAATATCTCCACCAGGATAAAACAGCTCGGAGTTTATGTTAACAGCAGCAACAAAAGCTCCACTTCGACCAGCACCTCAGTCGCCGGAAAATATCAGCACTTCAGGACTTTTGGGAGAGAAATGCAGAGAGGTTGAAGAGAAGAGAAGAGAATGTAGTGTGTATAATACATTCACTTTAACCTCTATTTATAGGAGAGGAAAAAATGAAACTGTCCACACACTTAATGTCTGAATTAAACTGCTTCATTAATAAAAAATCAAAACTGATCAGATTTTGAATTTAAATTACTTGTAACAGCTTTTCACATTAACACCCATTAAAACCCACATTATTATCAGAACTTAAGTTAATTTCTGAGCTGATAATAATCCAATCACTGATAAATAAATTCGAATTAAAATTAATTCTCAAATAAATAAAATCCTCGCCCAGGTCGCCTCGCGTACGCGAGACGCCGAGACATTCGCCCAAATCACCCTTCGATCCGGTCCGGTGCGTGGCGGGGCGCGCGTGCGTGTGTGCGCGCGCGCGTGAAGCACACAACAACACAATGGACCATCACACACCTTAGTAGTTGTATACTACTCATGTGGGTAATACCATATAAAGCACACAACCTCCTTTATTTATTTTAATGTGGGACAAACATTCTCAAATTTTTCCAAGCTTTTCCAAGCTACTTTCAACTCTCATTTCATATGGATTTCATTAAGAAAATTCTTAAAACCATACATGAAAATTTAAGTTCAAATATCATTGAACAATTTTTAATCATTAGATTTTAGGATTAACATCAAGAACATAATTAAATTAAGCTCTAAAATCCTAATTTTCTAACAATATATTCATCTCTGCACATCAGACACCCCATGCTTTTCACGTGCTTATTAATATACGCTACAAGTGCACTCCAGATTGCGACTATAGTGACGAGTTGATTATCATCTATTTGCAAAAAAAATATAATTTTTTTAATTTTTTTGCAAAAATAAGCATACTTAATGCAACCAGATACAATCTCAAATAAAACAAAAACCGAAAAAAGGTTGCATATTAGATTATTTTTTATTACAAACCCTTTTTTTACTAATATTTTCTTACGATATTAAAATTGCAAAAAACTTAAAATATACGTAGTATTTTTTATCATCTCTGATTTTTATCCATATTTTCTTAGAACCAATGATAATGATGTAATTTGCATACTTTAGAAAAAGGAATTGGTTGTAAAGTATGTAGTTCATTTATCAATTTTCTTTTCAAATTAAGAAGATATGAAGTAAAGTTTTAAAGTGAAAGTTTGGGCCTTTGGGGTACTAAATTAATAGACTGACTAATGCCCTGGATTCCAAAGGTATACAGGTTTTTTTTTCCTAATCGATTACATACGCACAAGTCGAACTCCTAAACTTCAGCAACAAGTTGTTGTCACTAATAAGTAATAAGCGGCTTTTCTGGTTAACATATACTCCCTCCGTTCCTTTCAATTGTTTACATTTTTTAGAAAGTGTTTAACACGCATTTTAAGGGGCATATAAAGTATAGTTCTGTAATTTTTTTTTATAATTTTATTTTTCTGAATAAAAATTAAAATATTCAACTTTTATTCAGAAAAAGAAAATTGTAAAAATAAATTACATAACTATACTTTTTATGCACCTTAAAATACGTGTCGGACACTTCCCCAGAAATGTAAATAATTGAAAGGGACTGAGGGAGTATTTATTAATTTTTTCCAAATTTGTAAAATAACCTTGGTTCAATATCTTATACACATGGTGTTCATTTGCCTAAACATTGAAGCTATAATTACCAAAAAAAATACATATTAAAGCTATGACTGTAATTAGTAGTTCACAGTCTGCAGATTTTTTTCGGTTTTGCTCAGAAAACAGAGTTCTGGTTGATTAGCAATGCAAAACATGATGTGAGTCTTGCAAATGTATATGCAGTAACTTATCTTATGATTAATTCAATTGACCAGTTAATGATTGAATTTTTTAACTCGTTCTCAACATCTTTTTTGAATGAATGAGTTTGCGTTAATATAATTTACATATTCATTTTGCACGATATTGTTTCTGGGCTCATCCGCCGTAAACTGTATCCAATGAAGGTACCAAATGTATTGAACCAATAGAATACTCCCCATAGTCCTGATAAGTTTAGTCAAATAAGAGTCCTAGTCTTTAGCATTATTGGCTAGTGGACGATAGTTGATTTAGTAAAAGTTTGTTTCCTTTATTCTAGTTGTAGTGGTAGTTTCCTTATTTTTAGATATAGGTGATTGTAGTTTTCTCTTTAAATATGTTGCATTTTCAGAAGGAATAAATAAGTTATTTGCTTTGAGTTCATATTGTAGTTTACATTTGGTATCAGAGCGAGTGGCTTGAGAGATCTGAAAAATATTACTAAACACTTGAGGGAGTACAAGAGATGAGTTCAGAAGCAAACTTTGCAGTAGCCTCCATTCCGAAGTTTGATGGTGACTACGATCATTGGAGCATGGTCATGAAGAATAACCTTCGTTATAAGGAGTATTGGGTTGTTGTTGAAAAGGGTTATACTGAGCCAGCTAGTAGGGATGGATTGACACCAGCGGAAATAACGAGCTTAGAGGAGATGAAGCTGAAGGATTTGAAGGCTAAGAATTACTTGTTTCAGTCACTTGACAAGTCAATTCTGAAGACAATCACTCAGAAGGAGACATCTAAACAGCTCTGGGATTCTATGAAGGTGAAGTGTCAAGGAAATGCTCGAGTAAAGAGAGCTCAACTCAATCGTTTACGCCGGGATTTTGAGGTCTTAGCAATGAAGCAAGGTGAAGCAATCACTGATTACTTTGGTAAAGTAATGACGGTTGCAAATGACATGAGGAATTATGGAGAAGATGTGGATGATGTCAAGATCGTTGAGAAGATTTTGAGAACTCTTACTGATAAGTGGAACTATATTGTTTGTTCCATTGAGGAAGCCAAGGACATAGATCAGCTGTCTGTGAATGTCTTACAGAGTTCTCTGCTCGTTCATGAGCAAAAGTTTAAAACGGGTGGAGAAGATGAGCAGGCCTTAAAGGTAACTCATGAAGACAACTATGGTAGAGGAGGACAACGAAAAACTTGTTTTCGAGGAGGTCGAGGACAATGCAGAGGTAGGGGTCGTCAACCATGGAGTAAGGCAACAATTGAGTGTTACAAGTGTCATAAGCTTGGACATTTTCAGTACGAGTGTCAGGCAAATTATGCAGGTATGGAAGAATCTGAGGAGATGGTGCTAATGGCATATATTGAGACGCTTGAAGATGATAAAGATGTTGTGTGGTACATTGACTCCGGGTGCAGCAATCACATGTGTGGTGATTTATCTCTCTTCTGTGATGTAAAGAAAGGATTCAGCAAGGTGGTCAGATTGGGAAACTCTGCAACTATGAATGTTGCCGGAAAGGAAAGTGTTTGTTTAACTATCAAAGGGGTTAATTATATTGTACGAGATGTGTACTATGTGCCTGGTTTGAAGAATAATCTTCTCAGTGTTGGACAGTTGCAAGAAAAAGGCTTGGCTGTACTAATGAAATCAAATGAGTGTCGCATTTATCACAACACAAAGGGCTTGGTATTTCAAACCAACATGACAGAAAATCGGATGTTTGTGTTGACATCAAAAGCCAAACCAATCAACAAAGAAAACAAGGAAGAGGATTATCTCCAAGTTATCACTGAAGACGTGGCTTATCTCTGGCACCGAAGATTCGGTCATCTTAGTCACCAAGGATTGAAGATGTTATAGAAAAAGGGGATAGTAAACGACTTGCCAAGTTTCTCAGCAGGTGAAGTTGTGTGCGCTGATTGTTTGAAAGGAAAGCAGCATAGAGATGTAATTCCAAAGAAAAGCACATGGAGAGCATCGGTAAAATTGGAACTGGTTCATGCTGACATTTGTGGCCCGATTTCTCCAGCTTCAGAAGGCAAAAAGAGGTACTTCATTTGTTTCATTGATGACTATAGTAGAAAGACGTGGGTTTATTTTCTTACTCATAAGTCAGATGCATTCAGTACCTTTAAGATATATAAGGCTCTTGTTGAAAAGGAAATGGAGAAATCCATTAAATGCCTAAGAACTGATCACGGAGGTGAATTCACATCAGGTGAATTCAAAAAAATTTGTGAGAAGAATGGGATCAAGCGACAATTAATAGCTGCTTATACACCACAGCAGAATGGAGTTGCGGAGCGAAAGAATAGAACCGTGATGAATATGGTGAGGAGTTTGTTGATTGAGAAGAATGTTCCAAAAAATTCTGGGCAGAGGCAGTAAATTGGGAAGTCTACGTTCTTAATCGATGCCCAACAGCAGCAGTGAAAGAATCAACGCCAGAGGAAGCTTGGTATGGGGAGAAGCCTTCAGTTGGACACTTAAGAGTCTTTGGTTGTATAACACATGCTCATGTACCTGATGCTAGACGAACAAAACTCGAAGATAAAAGTAGTTGTTGTGTTCTTTTTGGTGTAAGTGAACCAACAAAGGCATACCGATTATTTGATCCAATTTCCAATAGGATTATTATCAGTCGGGACGTTGTCTTTGACGAAGATAAACAATGGGATTGGGAAAAGAACACTGAAGAAGACAACATTTTTGATTTGGAATGGGAAGATGAGACAAGTGAAGAAAGGGAGGAAACAAATACAGATGGAGAAGAGGAAACAAATGCAGATGGAGAAGATGAAAATACAGATGAAGAAAATGCAGATTTCGGTGGTGGAAATGAAGAAGAAAATGCAGAGGACTCTCCACTAATAGAACCTCGAAATAGAAGAACACCGGGATGGATGGATGACTATGTTTCTGGAGAAGGTTTTTCTGAGGAGGAGGAAGAGGTACAGACTCACTTAGTTTTATTTGCTACTGCTGTTTATTCCGATCTTACTATATTTGATGAGGCAGTAACAGACAAGAAGTGGAGGGAAGCTATGGATATGGAAATGAGGTCAATTGAGAAGAACAACACGTGGGATCTCATGGAGCTGCCAAAAGGAGCAAAAAATATTGGAGTCAAATGGGTATACAAAATAAAGTTAAATGAGCTTGGAGAAGTACAAAAATACAAGGCTCGTCTGGTTGCCAAGGGATATGCACAGGAATACGGAATTGATTATAAAGAAGTTTATGCTCATGTAGCTCGTATGGACACAGTTCGAATGATTCTAGCTCTTGTTGCACAAAGAGGGTGGTGTGTATTTCAGCTTGATGTAAAATCAGCATTTCTTCAGGGAAAGATAACTGAGAATGTGTATGTGGAGCAACCAAGGGGTTATGAAAGAAAGAATGAGGAGCAGAAGGTCTATAAGCTTAACAAAGCTTTGTACGGGCTCAAGCAGGCGCCGCGAGCGTGGTTCAGCAGGATTGAGTCATACTTCAAAAGGGAAGGTTTCAAGAAGGAGGATAGTGAGCAAACGTTGTTTACCAAAGTCGAACAAGGTAAATGTTTGATTATTAGTTTGTATGTTGATGATTTAATATTTACTGGAGATGATGAAAGAATGATATGTGAATTTAAAGAGTCTATGATGAAAGAATTTGATATGTCAGACTTGGGTAAGATGAGGTATTTTCTTGGCATTGAGGTGGTTCAGTTCAATGGTGGTATATTTATCAGTCAAACAAAGTATGTAATGGAGGTGTTGAGGAGGTTTGGAATGGAGCATTGCAATTCTGTTGAAAATCCAATGGTTCCAGGAATTAAAATCTCTAAGGATGAAGATGGTGTGGAGATGGATGGTTCGTTTTACAAGCAGCTGATTGGAAGTCTAATGTATTTAATTGCAACAAGGTCAGACATAATGTATGCAGTTAGCTTACTTAGCAGGTACATGTCAAGACCTACATCAATTCACTATGAGTCAGCAAAACGAATTCTACGTTACCTGCAAGGAACAACAAAGTTTGGTATTCTTTACAAAAAGGAAGGAAATCATGTATTGATTGGCTTTACTGATAGTGACTATGCTGGATCGATTGAGGATAGAAGAAGTATGTCAGGTTATGTTTTTATGCTAAGTGGGGCTGCAGTAGCTTGGTCATCTCGAAAGCAACCCATAGTAACTTTAAGTACGACAGAAGCTGAGTTTGTAGCAGCTGCAGGGAGTAGTTGTCAAGCTATATGGATGCAAAGGGTACTAAAGAAGATAGGCTACAGAGGTATTGAAAGTACTCTGATTTTTTGTGACAATAGCTCAATAATTAAGCTATCAAAGAATCCAGTAATGCATGGCAGGAGCAAGCACATTGATGTGCGCTATCATTTTCTAAGGGAACTTGTGAACGATGGAGTTGTGTAGCTTCAGTTTTGTGGAACAAGAAATCAGTTAGCAGACATTCTTACTAAACCGCTGAAATTGGAGACATTTCGGGAGCTGAGAAAGAAGCTTGGAGTTTGTGAGATTTCAGGAGTTAACTAGCTGCAAATGCAGTCTAGTTCAAGGGAGGGAATGATAAGTTTAGTCAAATAAGAGTCCTAGTCTTTAGCATTATTGGCTAGTGGACGATAGTTGATTTAGTAAAAGTTTGTTTCCTTTATTCTAGTTGTAGTTGTAGTGGTGGTTTCCTTATTTTTAGATATAGGTGATCGTAGTTTTCTCTTTAAATATGTTGTGTTTTCAGAAGGAATAAATAAGTTATTTGCTTTGAGTTCATATTGTAGTTTACAAGTCCTCCCTCTTTGAAGAATGAACTCAGCACCAGAGAAACATCCTCGAGAGTCAAGACTATGAAGAACATATTATTGTTGAGGATCAAGGATTTGCAAAGAAAGTTACAAGGCTTGAGAGATTTTTTCACACCAGCAGCTATACCATCGAGGAGGTGCTATCATCTATTAGTTAGCAGTTCTAGTCCAAGATAGATCCTGTAGAGGAATGGACGAACAAATCTACATTTGCAGGGACTGGATTCAGTTCTGAAGGATCATATAAATGGTAAGTTACAAAAAACATTATTTTTGCTTAGATATAATAAATCATCTAATCCAAAGGCCTCATGTATGTTGTTAGTAGAGGGTTGTTGCATCACGCTAATGCTATTGTTTACGGTGGTTAAGTGGGAGAATTTACATGATTTTAAGTAATTAGTTAGCTTCTTCTGTTGCTTCATTTTCTATATATACATATGTTCAATGATCATTTCCTTCAACATACTCAAATCAAGTGCTCACACCAATAACAAGTGGCAACCACACCAGAGTACTTGCATAGCTACTACTCGATATTTTTACTTCCAAAACATCGTCAATTCATAGAAACAACTAGACCAATCCGCAAAGTAACGTTGCAACTCATTCATCGTTTCTCTCCCGCTCTCTCTTTTCACATCGTTGATAGCTTCAAGAAATTCTTAAGAGATAAATTTGTTGATCACGATGATTTTTATTGAGGTATCGGTGGAAACTAAATTTTATTGATATTCGTCTTCCTTCGTTTAATTTTGAATACTTTGCATCTCTCTTGATTATATTTGATTCTTCTTTACTCGTAAGCTCAGTTGCAACTCTGGCTTTTCATGTCTCTGTTTGTCGTTTGCCGTGCTCTAGTTTTTAAGCTTCAAATGGGAAGTGAAGGAGCAGCACTTGCTATTGGTCTAACCTGGTTCAGTGTCATCCTTCTTGACCCGAAATTTCTATGGAGATGGTCAAGGGTCAAGGACCACTTATTTGAATTTCTAGTTCCGTCCCTGCATTTGAGGGTCAGGGTCTTTGGATCGGTTTAGTAACGGGAGTTCTGGTGCAAAGTATTCTCCTTGCTATTATAACAGGTTTATCATATTGGAAAAAAGTGTAGAATTTTAACTGATTATATATACATAAGTACATATATGTTTACTTCTCACTAGTAAAACACAAATCACACACAGATTTGCACACCAAAAGACCTGTTTTTTCATTAATCAATGATACAAAATATATAGAAATGAACTAACGTACTGGTAGCTATAAATCAGGAAAACTAGTAATGGGCCTAACAACTCCTACTAATCCCCTGTCACTTATTATGAGTCCTACAATTTCTCCACTAACAGCATGACTAAGTCATCAACTGAACAAATCAAATAAGAAAACATTATTAATTTACTACAAATAAAAATAAGTTTAAGATTATTTTTCAATAAGATTATTTTTCAACAAAAAGAGGTTATGTTTTGTAAACTGACTTTTTAACGTATAATTTTATATTTTATTTAAAGAACGTAGTTAAAGCGCTTGTGAATAGGTAATGCGATAAATCATTGGGGAAGTAAAGAGGGGAAAATGTTCTGTAAAATGTAGAAACATACATATAGATTGAAAATTAGCATTTCATCTGACGAATCTGTAGCTTCTCTTTCGGGTAAAATAGATGAAGGTAAGGGTGCTTGAAATCGAAAGTGAAAAAATCTTTTGCCATTAGCTCCCTGCACGACTGCAGCCGAAGGCAATGTCCAGTTACCAGAGTGCTATAAAATGTTTATTGTAATTTTTGCTGGTTAACTGGCATTTCGCAGCATCTTTTAGTCTTATTTTTTCGCAAAATTAAGAAGTAGACATGTAATGCCTGCAATTTAGAGGATAGTTTACTTAATAACACGAACCCTTTCAAATAACACTGATTTGATCAAGTTTTCTGTTGAAAACATCAGTAGTTACTATAAATAATCTTCATCCTCCTGACAAACCTTCAAACGGTGACGATTTTGTTGCGATAGATTGGTAGTAGGATAATGTCATCACATAGTGTTCAAGCTGATTTGTGCCCGTTTGGGAAATTTTAAAATAAGTAGCTTATGACTTAAATTGAATAAGGACTTGTAAGTGATAACTAAATGAATACTTATAAGTTAAATAAGTGTTTGGATAATTTTACTTTATAAGTCAGAATTTTTTTTACCTGGATGAATCAAAATTAATATTTTTTAAATTTGATTGTCTTAATTCATTAAATTTAAATTAGATTAACATTTAAAAACATATATTCTAAAACTAAATAAAAAAGCGAAAAATAGAAATAAGTTGAGAAAAAATATGTCGCTACCAACATTCAACTTATCAGCTTGCTCATAATTTAGTAATTCGACTTATAAGTTGAATCGACAAACACTCGTTAATAAATTATTACGGACTTATAAGTTATAAGTTAACTTATAAGTAATATCCAAACAAATCCATTATTGGACGAACATCCAAATAAGGACTTTCCCCCAGCAAAGTGTTAATTTCTAAGTTAGGTGCTACACTAGATTCATTGAATTGCTATAGAGCTTTAACAAGTCCATTTTTGTTAATTTGCTCCAGCATTCCTTCTTATACAAATAATTTAATATTAAATAATGATTGTATATTTAGAATTTTTTTGTATATAATTTCAAGTTAGGTTAAAATAGTATAAATAGTATATGATTGTTGAAATCTTATTTATAAATAATAAAGTCAATGTATGTTATTGCTAAGATTTGAACCTGAAAACATATGTGTATCTTTATAAATAATAATATAAATATTTTTTGTTAACGGAATTCGAACCTGAGAGCTTATATGTATCTTTATAAATAATAATATAAATATTTGTTGTTGACGAGATTTGAACCTTATAACTAATGAAGTGTATTTTTTTAGTATATGGATCTAAGGGCTTTGTTTATTTGATGAAAAATATCTGACGGTCGTGATAAAAGAAGTATAACCAAAATAATGGGTTAACCAAATTATAAATTATATGTAGTATAGATGTGTGCTTGTAAGTCAGCATGTTTATCAGTATCTGTATCCGGATCTACATCCAAGAATTTTTAAATGATATATCTAAATCCGGATCCGACAGATACTATCCGGATACGAATAATATCAAGATCCGATAATATTCAGATTCGAGTATCAATCTAATTTTATTATTATTATTATATTAAGAATTCAAAAAAAATACAAAAGATAGTGAAATTTTAAATTATTGTTTAAAAATCAAGTTAGGATTTAGAGACGAAACATTAAAAATTTGGTTGTTGGTTCTTGGTTACTCAATCTAGATGAGAACCGTTAGATATAATTTTAAAAATTATTATTCAAATAGTATAAGATCGAATACTACAAGTAACATATTATTAAAATTATAATTTATAATATATAATGATAAAAACGACCGTGCATTGGTTATATATATCTATACTATATTATAGACGAAACATTAAAAGTTTGGTAGTTGGTCGGTCGGTACTTGCTGAAATTACTTAATTACCCTTACTTAATTATTCTAATTCAAATTATTAGGTCGATCAATTATAATTCTAATTGATATTGAAGCCAACTTCATATATTGTTTTACCAATTTCAATTCTATTTTATATTGAACTCTGTATCATTATAATTTATATTAAATTCAACTTCTTCTATCAAATTATATTTTAATTCATATCAAGTTCTGATATTATTCAAATTTGTTACTTCGGGCTAAATTAAATTCAGAATTTCAAATGAAATCCAGTTTCCCAAACGGATAATAAAAGAAAATTGCAGGTCTCAGAAATGGTATGCAAAATGTGAAACAACTATATACTTTAGCTAACTAATTCATAGTTTCTGTTGCAGGTACAAAACACCAGGGAAAGGGTGGTTGAATGAAAGTTTCGGCTGAGAAGTGAAAAATAGTTTTGCCATTAGGCTCCCAGCACGACAGCAGGTGGAGGAGATGACCAGTGAGGCTTCCTGCACGATAGCAAGCGGAGGAGATGGAGAAGATGACCCGTTCCAGAGTGATATTGCAATGCTTATGTAATTTTGGCTGCTACATGATTTCATAAGTTTTTTTTGGATGTCAAAATACGGGGTTTTCAATTTGAATTTTATATACTCTATTAAAGTATAGGTGCATTCAACAAAGATTTTATGAAATTATTTAAAATCTGATGGTATTCGATCAAGATTTAAAAAGTTTCGGAAACTCAGCCCAGATCTGAAAACTAGCGGTATTCAACATAAATTATAAACAAAAACACTTACATGAATGTGTTGGGGTACATAAATTTGTAAATTCACAAGAATATAGTTAATTATTAAGGGACAGTCTTACATCATAGGTGCAGCTAATCTAAGGTAATAGTACTAATTAATTAGTTTGGCATTGTCTGCAAATATGGTTGATCATAATTTGGAACTCTCTTGTTGCTGATGTTTAGTAACGCTTTTGTTGATGTCAAAAAACAAAAAGTTTGTTTGGCATTTTCTCGCTTTGGTTAGGAATACAGTAACACAATTACGCAATTACTAGGTAGCTAAGCATACAGAGGAAGCCATGGCAGACGAAAAGGGAGGTGTGGCAGTGAAGACACTAGATAACGAAGACAAACAAATGGTTGCAGAATCGACATGGATCGAGTTTGCAGCAGAGACCAAAAGGATTGGTTCCATTTTCTTACCGATGTTGCTTGTTTCAACTTCACAGTATTTGATAAGATTCTTGTCCACTTTAATGGTTGGCCATGTTGGAAAGCTTTATCTCTCTGGTGCCGTTGTCTCCATGTCTTTTACAAATGTTACCGGCTTCAGTGTTCTGGTAAGTTTTGTTCGAAAAGACAAACAAGATTTTGCTGAATGTCTTAAGTAACTGAATATTGATTCTTTTAAAAACAGTATGGAATGGCCAGTGCACTGGAAACATTGTGTGGTCAAGCGTATGGCGCGAAGCAGCACAAAAAACTTTCCAAATACACTTATGGCGCCATTATATCTCTGCTTTTACTTTGCATACCAGTAGCTATCTCATGGACTTTTATGGAAAAACTTCTGATCCTACTCCACCAAGATCCCCTAATTTCACACCAAGCAGGAAAGTTTTCGATCTGGTCAATACCAGCATTATTTCCTTACGCTATTCTTCAACTATTAATTCGCTACTTGCAGTCTCAGTATCTGATTCTTCCTTTGCTCGTAAGCTCAGTTGCAACTCTGGCATTTCATGTCCCAGTTTGCTGGGCTCTTGTTTTTAAGTTTCACATAGGAAGTAACGGAGCAGCACTTGCTATTGGTCTATCATATTGGTTCAATGTCGTCATTCTTGGACTTTATGCCATGTATTCACCGAATTGTGCTGAGACTCGTGCTCCTTTTTCTATGGAGGTCTTTAGTACAATCAAGGAGTTTTTCCAGATTGGTATCCCATCTGCTCTCATGATTTGGTAATTATACTTCCTATTTCATTATATTTTTGTCGATATTAGTATTTTGCGTCACTATTTTAGTATCATTTTTTCGATATTAGTATTTTGCGTCACTATTTTAGTATCATGCTTCCTAAGGAATGTCATAATTTCGCAACTTAGTTGCTGCACAAAATGTCATAATTGGGTAATATTGTCGTTACCTACGTGGCTACGCCACGTAAGGAGAGGTCTAAAGTTGTCAAGCTACCAGTTCTCCTAAAACCGATTTTAAAAGGAGTGCCTAATTTGTTCACATATCTTCTTCAGTCAATTTTCTCAAAAATTACTACTGAAGTATTAACTATTGCTCTAATGTTTTTCAACAAAAATGTTTTCTTGCAGCCTCGAATGGTGGGCCTGTGAGATAGTCATACTTCTGGCTGGGGTAATGAAAAATCCCCAACTGGAGACTTCAGTGCTCTCAATTAGGTAATGCTTCTTTCCTTTGTGTTGTTGGTATTTTAGGACAAGCCAATTGAACAACTGCTCACTTCTTTTCTTATTTACTTAACAGTATCACTGTCGCTGTCCTGCATAGTTTTGCCTCAAACTCTCTTTCAGCTGCTGCCAGGTGTGTCAGGCTTTCTTTCAGAATTTATGAAACAAATGAATGCAATTTGTAGTATGGACTCAATGTATCTCCAATATTTGTAGTATTCGGGTTTCAAATGAGCTAGGGGCTGGAAATGCAAAGGTTGTTAGGAGGACTGTCTGGGCAGTTTTGGTTCTTGGATTTATAGAGGTTGGCATTTCAGCGACAGTACTTTTCTCCCTGCGCTATGTTTTGGGACTTGCATTTGTAAGCGATAATGAAATAGTGGACTATGTTAGAAGAATGACTCCATTGATATGTCTGACATTGATCTTAGACAACATTCATGGGATACTTTCTGGTAATCAACTTACTGGTTTAATTTTATTCTTTTTTTACAAAAATATATGCGCTTTCCTAAAATGACAGTCTCCTCTTTCCTTCTTTAATCATGCCTTATGTATTTGTAGGAGTCGCAAGAGGAACCGGGTGGCAGCGTTCTGGGGCTTATATTAATCTTGGGTCATACTATCTAGTAGGAATTCCAGTGGCTATAGTATTGGGGTTTCAGGTGCATTTGAGGTCCAAGGGTCTTTGGACCGGTTTGGTAACAGGAGGTCTAGTGCAAAGTATTCTGCTTGCTATTATAACAAGTTTATCAGATTGGAAAAAAGAGGTTCTGTTTCCTAAACTGACTTTACTTAGAATTTTATATTTTATTTAAAGAACGTAGTAAAAGCGCTTGTGAATAGGTAGAGCGACAAATCATTGGGAATGTGTAGGGTAAAAAATGTTCTGCAGAATGTAAAACATACATATATAGATTGAAAATTAGCTTTTCATCTGACAAGTCTGGAGCTTCTCTTACAGGTAGAAGACACCAGGGTAAGGGTGCTTGAAATGAAGTAAAAGAAGGTTTGTCATTAGGCTCCCTGCACGCCTGCAGCTGAAGGCAATGTCCAGTTACCGACTGAGAATAAAATGTTTATGTAATCTTCGTTGTTACATGATTACTGTGTACATGTAGAAGGCTGTAAGAAGACTACCAGAGATGTTATGTTTGTTTAGAAAGTCAGACACAAATGGATAATTGGCATCCTGCAGCATCTTTTAGTTTTCTTTTTTCAAAAATTAAGGTCTTGAGAATTAGAATATGTGATGCCTCTGAAAGGCCAATCAGAGCATAGTTTACTGATTAACAATTAATTGATCAAGTATCTGTTAAATAACATTAGTAGCCATTATTCATCTTCAACCTCAAGATAACAAACCTTCTGTTAGATATTTTAGTGTAATTGGATTAACTAGTTGACCAATGTGATTGTAATATTTCATCAAACAAGTCGGGAGAGTGCGGAGTGCATGCTTGTTTGAGTTTATTATGATTTTCGGTATTGGCGGAGGTTGGTGTTAATGTGAAAAGACATGTCTTTTTGACACAACCGCATATCTCAAAGGATGTGTCTTAGGACATGTATGAATGTGTCTTAGGACATGTCTTTTGGACATGGATGTGTCTTAGAACATGTCTTTTGGACATGTATGGACGTATCTTAGGACATGTCTTTTGGACACCTATATAATACTTGCAACAGATTTGGTCATGGATATATAGAAAAAAAAATAAAAGGTTGGTTGTTGAATTCACACAAAATTCATCATTCTCTGTTCTTATATTCTGATTTTATCCGGTTGAAAAGTTTGGATAACCACCAAATTGTTTCAATCTGAAATTGTTTGTCAAGACTTCAGAATAATCCAAGTTATCCTCTATTTTATATACAACAAAGATTGAAACAAGTTTATTTTCTGAAGATGGCGAACAACGAATCTGTAAAAGACATGACTAGCAAGTTTGCAAAACTAGACAAGTTTGAGGGACATGACTTTAGAAGATGGCAAAAGAAGATGCATTTCTTGTTAACCACATTAAAAGTTGTGTACGTTTTGAGTACTCCAATGCCAGAAATGATTGAGGAGGAAACTGTAGAACAGACTAGAAGACGCTGCAAATGGGAGAATGATGACTACATCTGTCGGGGTCACATCTTGAACGGTATGTCTGATTCTCTTTTTATATATACCAAAATGTTGAGTCTGCAAAAGAATTGTGGGATTCCCTTGAATCCAAGTACATGGATGAAGATGCTTCTAGCAAAAAGTTTCTGGTTAGTAATTTTATTAACTATAAAATGGTTGATACTAGACCGGTCATGGAACAATATAATGAACTGTTAAGGATTTTGGGACAGTTTGTTCAACACGACATGAAAATGGATGAATCCATTTTGGTTTCCAGTTATTAGATAAAATGAATATGCAAATGACACAAGTAATTAGCTAACTTGGATACTCAACTCAAAGGCTGGTGGATTACTCTCTTAATTTGAAAAGAAATTACACAGTGATATTTAAACTATCAAGCTAAGTGTCACAGCTAAAAACCAGGAGCATACTCCCGTTAGTGCCACACGACTCTCCTACCCAAACTCAACTACCAGAGACCTATTCTTATGCAACTACGTACAGGTGTAGCTGACTTATTCTAATGCAAAATACAATTAATAAAATAATATGTTTAGATTAATATATAATCCAACATATTCCCCCTTAATCTAAACGTGTTTGAGGTTTTTAACTCCAAGCAACTCGCGCAACTTTTCGAACTTGGCAATGGACATTGGCTTCGTTAAAACGTCGGTTCTCTGCTCGTTGGTACTGATGTATTTGATAACAATTGAGCCCTTCTCTACGCACTCTCTAATAAAGTGATAACGCACGTCTATGTGCTTACTACGACCATGGAAAACAGGGTTCTTAGCCAGGTCAATGGCTGACCTGTTATCTATATAAATTGTTACAGGTCCAACTGGTGCATCTGTAATGTTGCTGAGAACTCTCTGTAGCCAGATTCCCTGACAAGCTGCTGCAGTGGCAGCCATAAACTCAGCTTCGCATGAAGATAGAGCTACGCACCGCTGCTTCTGTGACACCCATGTAATCAGCGACTCATCCAAGTAAAACGCCATGCCCCCCGTGCTCTTCCTATCATCTAAATTTCCTGCTAAATCACTATCTGAGAATCCTGACAGTAGATAATTTCCACGACCCTTCACATATGTTAACCCATATTCTAGTGTGCCTTTGACGTAACGCAGAATTCGTTTTGCAGCACTCATATGTAACGTCGTGGGTCTCTCCATATACCTGCTTACCACTCCAACTACGTAGGCTATGTCCGGTCTGGTGTGAACCAAGTACCTCAGCCCTCCTACCATGCTCTTAAACTCTGTTGAGTCAACTGGACTGCCCTGTTCATCCTTGTGCAGCTGAAACTTTGGGTCCATTGGGTACCTAACTGGACTACACTCAGTCATACCAGATTTTTCAAGAATTTTCTTTGCATAAGACATTTGCTTCAACTCAATAAAACCACTTCCCTGAGCTACTTCCAGGCCAAGATAGTATGACAATTTTCCGAGATCACTCATCTCGAATTCATTGTTCATCTGTTTCTTGAATTTTGTGATACTTGTTACGCTTGAACCGGTGATGAGCAAATCGTCGACATACACCCCGATTATAAGTGACTCATTTCCTTCACGCCTTGTATAAACAGCCTGCTCAAAAGGACACTTGACAAAGCCTAATTTTTCAAGACATTTATTCAATTTAGCATACCAAGCCCGTGGGGCTTGTCTTAAGCCATATAGCGCCTTGAACAATCTGTAAACCTTCCTTTCATGACCTTCTATCACATATCCCTCCGGTTGATTCACGTAGACTTCCTCTTGCAATTCTCCGTTTAAAAACGCTGTTTTCACGTCAAGATGGTGAATTTTCCATGCATTCCTTGCAGCAAGTGCTATCAACAAACGCACTGTCTCTAATCTAGTAACCGGAGCAAAGACCTCCTCATAGTCGATGCCACACTTCTGCACATAACCTTTTGCGACTAAGCGGACCTTGTGTTTTACAATGTCTCCGTTGGTATCCCTTTTAAGTTTGAAGACCCATTTTAAGTCTATGGCCCTTTTTCCTGGTGGTAATTCTGTCAGCTTCCACGTTCCATTTTTCTCGATGGCATCAAGTTCAGCCTTCATAGCACCTCGCCAAACCTTTTCTTTTACCGCTTGACTATACTTCACTGGTTCATCCATTTCCAGCAGTAACAGTTCATCAGCAAGCTCCACTTCTTCCGTGCAGTTGTATATTTCATTGAGTCTCCTGAATTTTGTTGGCTCGCTGCTTTCACTGGACATTGTCTGTAGAGTTTGTGAGCCTGATTCAATCGAGACTGATCTGCTTGGCAAACCACTTTCTGTGCTCCCTGTTTCATGACTTTCACTGAGATCTGCAACTTCATTCTGCGAAACTGGTGTACTCGGCAAACCACTTTCTGTGCTCCCTGTTTCATGATTTTCACTGAGATCTGCAACTTCATTCCCCCCATCTCCTGAACCTGTTTCGGCTTGATACCCAGTCACTGTAAACATGCTTCCTTGTTGCTGGCTTTCTTTTTCCTTTCCCTTCCACTGCCAACCTTTTGCCTCTTCGAAGATAACGTCCCTACTAACATGTATGGCCTTTGTGTTTGGATCGAACAATCTGTATGCTTTTGTCCCGGGTTCTCTTCCCAAATGAACAACCATTTTACTTATGTCGTCTAATTTTTTTACGTGCACACTTGGCACTTTCATATGAGCAATGCACCCGAACACCTTCAAGTACTCGATCTGTGGTTTCTTCTTCGACCATGCTTCGTATGGAGTTAATTCTGTTAAAGCTCTCGTTGGCAACCTGTTTAGCAGAAACACAGCATGTCTGACTGCTTCACCCCACATCCATGAAGGCTTATCTCGTTCTTTTAATAAGCTCCTGGCCATTGCCACCACGGTTCTATTGCGTCTCTCCACGACTCCGTTCTGCTGTGGGGAATAGGGAGCCGTGAAGTGCCTGGTTATTCCAACATTTTCACAGAACGCTGAGAATTCTTTAGAGCAAAATTCACCCCCTCTGTCCGTTCTCAGCACCTGTATCACCTCCTTTGACTCATTTTCGACCAATGCTTTGAATTTTTTGAACATACTCAAAGCCTCATCTTTTGTCTTTATCATAAACACCCACATGGCGCGGCTGAAGTCATCAACCAATAGCAAGAAGTATCTATTCCCAGCTGGAGTTGATGGCAATATTGGGCCACAAATATCTCCGTAAATCAGTTCCAAACGCTTTGTAGCAATGAACCCAGTTTTAGATGGGAATGGGCGTCGGGCTTGTTTTGACAATAAACATCCATGACAGCTTTCCTTTGGGTAAACAATGTTTGGCAAGCCATGTACCATTCCACTTCTGGACATAAGACCCATTGCCTGAAAGTTTACATGGCCTAGGCGTAGATGCCAGAGCCATGATTTTTCTTCTGTTTTTGACAACAAGCAAGCATTTCTGTTTTCCTCGATAACCAGTTTATACAAACGATTATGAGACTTCTTTACTTTTATAAATAACTTTCCATTCTCATCATATATCCACAAATATTCACCGCTTAAAATTACTTTGTTACCACTCTCAGATAATTGGCCCAAACTAATTATGTTATTACAAAGTGTAGGGATAAAGTATACCTCTTGCAGGGCTCGTTCCTCTCCATTCTTGCAAGTGAAGTGCACTGTCCCTTTTCCTTTTATATCAACTGTGGATCCGTCCCTGAACCGCACCTTGCCAGTTATTCCTTCGTCCAAGTCTCGAAACTTCGATCGTTGCCCGGACATATGATTACTCGCCCCGTTATCTAAGTACCAAACATTTGATTCTCCAGTTTGGCTGCCAATATTCGACTCCATCTTTGGGTTCACTCCACTTTCATTCAACAGAACCGTACCCTTTTCTTCGCTTCCACACTCCAGTACAAGAAGTGCAGGCTCATCATCTGTTGCCTGGGTCAGGTTCACCTCAGAATTTTGTTCTCTATTTCTCTTTGGTTTTCTGCACTCTACTGCATAGTGTCCGAAGGCATGACAGTTGTAACACCTCAATTTGTTTCTGTCACGTGGTCCACGTCCATAATCTCTACCACGATTCTCATTACTGGTTCGAGCCACTCCTTTGTTTGCCTTTTTCAGCCATTCCTCTCGTGACAACAGCAACTGTCCTTCACTGGCTTCTCGCTTTGCCCACTCCTCTTCAGTAAGTAACAGTGGTTGCCCTCCATTGGTCTCTGTCTGTCCCTTTAACCTCTCCTCGTGAGCCTTGAGTGAGCCCACGATTTCTTCCACAGACATAGTATCCAGATTTCCAAACTGTTCAATTGCTGAAACAATTTGCAGGAACTTTGTTGGCACTGCTCTCAGTAATTTCTTGACCACGTATGTTTCTTCAATTACTTCGCCTAGTGCTCGAATGTTCGTCACCACACCATTTAATCTCGAACAAAAGTCATCAAGTTGCTCTGTCTCCTTCATGGTCATTGACTCAAACTCAACTTTAAGAGTTTGAGCTTTTGCCTTCTTCACCTTATCAGCTCCTAAGCACATGGTTTTTATGGCATCCC
The DNA here is from genome assembly GCF_009905375.1 of Apium graveolens. Lineage (NCBI taxonomy): Eukaryota > Viridiplantae > Streptophyta > Magnoliopsida > Apiales > Apiaceae > Apium > Apium graveolens. Next base: position 1,067,643 of record NC_133648.1, read on the forward strand.
AAGCTTCTCTCGCCGTTTTCTTCTCTGCAACAGATAACAATGTCTCCTCGGGAATTGCTTGATAAATTGCTGCCATTGCGATCTTGTCTATTCTCTCCTCTACTGCTGCATTGGATCCTTCTGCTCGATTGCTCCCCACACGCCATGCGCTTGCATGAAAACTCTCATCTTTAGTGCCCATGTTGTGTAATTGGTTTTTGTGAGCATTGGGTAGGTTAGGCCAACTGTGTTTTCTTTTGTTTTGCTGGGTTCCATGGTTACTAATTTTGGCATATACTTGGGCATTCACCAGGGTTACTTACTGAAGCTCTGATACCAGATATTAGATAAAATGAATATGCAAATGACACAAGTAATTAGCTAACTTGGATACTCAACTCAAAGGCTGGTGGATTACTCTCTTAATTTGAAAAGAAATTACACAGTGATATTTAAACTATCAAGCTAAGTGTCACAGCTAAAAACCAGGAGCATACTCCCGTTAGTGCCACACGACTCTCCTACCCAAACTCAACTACCAGAGACCTATTCTTATGCAACTACGTACAGGTGTAGCTGACTTATTCTAATGCAAAATACAATTAATAAAATAATATGTTTAGATTAATATATAATCCAACACCAGTGTTATAGACAAACTGCCACCCTCGTGGAAAGATTTCAAACACACCCTGAAACATCAGAATTGAACTTGGAAGTCACTTCAGAATTGAAGAGGCTTTAAGGGCTCAAGAAATTGAGAATAATCCTAAGGGAAAGAATCAAGTCGGTAACTCTTCTGTAAATATGGTTGAAGATGGTGGATCTTCTAAGAATTCAAACAAAGACAATGGTAAGAAGAGGAAGTTTAAAAGAAATAACAATACTTGTTCCAACAAGAAACCAAAATTGGCATGTTGGAAGTGTGGCAAACCTGGTCATTTCAAGAAGGATTGTCGGGTTGGTAAAGGCAAGCATAACGCTGGTCCAAGTGGATCTAAGGTTCCAGAAAAGCAACAAGGTCAGATTTTAGTACAAAATTATAATTATGGGCAGAATTATGTGTCACTAATCTCTGAGGCATTTTATGTGCAGGATGATAATGTTGCATGGTGGATTGATTCTGGAGCAACAAGTTATGTGTGTAAGGATCTTCGTTGGTTTGAAGATTTTCAACCAATTGAAGATGGATCTATGTTAAAGATGGGAAATATTGCAACTGAACCAATAAAAAGACTAGGAAATGTAAAGCTTGTTTTTACTTCTGGAAAATATGTATTATTAAATAATGTGTTGTATGTTCCTGGAATTCGAAAGAATCTCTTGTCTGGTGTTGTATTGAATAATTGTGGTTACAAACAAGTGTATGAAAGTGACAAGTATATCTTGTCAAAGCATGGTACTTTTGTTGGCTTTGGTTATTTATGTAATGGCATGTTTATGTTGAATGTTAATGTCTCATTTGATGATGAATCTGCTTGTATGGCTTCTAATAGTGCTAGTAATAATTCGAATAAATCTAAATTGTGGCATGCTAGACTGGGACATGTACTTTATAAAAGAATAAAGGATATGTCTAAAATGAGTCTCATACCAAATGTAAAACATGTATGTTAACTAAGATAACCAGAAAGCCTTTCAAGGACGTAAACAGAATATCTGAAGTGTTGGAACTGATACATAGCAATTTATGTGATTTCCATGCTACACCTTCGTTGGGAAATAAAAAATATGTCATTACATTTATTGACGATGCATCTAGATATTGTTATGTTTATTTGTTGAATACTAAGGATGAAGCTCTTGATAAATTTAAAATCTATAAAGAAGAAGTAGAGCTACATAAAAGTACTATGATTAAAAATCTGCGTACTGATAGAGGAGGTGAGTATTATGATCCAGTATACTTTCAATCTACTGGTATAATACATCAAACCACTGCTCCTTATACACCACAACAAAATGGTGTGGCAGAAAGGAAGAATAGGACTTTGAAAGAGATGGTTAATTCCATGTTATCCTATTCGGGTTTGAATGAAGGTTTTTGGGGTGAGGCTATGTTAACAGCCTGTTATTTGTTAAATAGGATTCCTACTAGGAGGAATAAATTTACCCCTTATGAACTTTGGTATAAAGAGCCACCAAAATTGAGTTTTCTGAGAGTTTGGAGATGTAGAGCAGTTGTAAGGCTCACTGAACTCAAAAGGAGAAATTTGGGTGAAAGAGGTTTAGATTGTATTTTTGTGGGGTATGCTGAGCATTCCATTGCATATAGGTTCTATGTATTAGAATCTAATGATTATGTATCTGTGAATACGATTATCGAGTCAAGAGATGCTGACTTTGATGAAAATAGATTTACATCTATACCTAGACCAAGAGACATGATTCAGAATTCTTTCAGTAGGAACCCGGTTCAAACTGAAGATGTTCATGGACCTTCTGAAGCAAGGGGAAGTTTTAGAGCTAGAAAAAACAAATCATTTGGACCTGATTTTCAAATTTATTTGGTTGAAGGTTCAAGAGATGAGATTGAGATTGAGTCTGAGTACCGATATTGTTTTATTATTGAGGAGGATCCAAAAACATTTAATGAAGCAATGACATCAAGGGATGTTGCATTCTGGAAAGAAGCTATTCAGGATGAGATGGATTCTATCATGAATAATAACACATGGAAATTGAGTGATCTACCTCCTGGCTGTAAAGCATTAAGAAACAGATGGATCTTCAAAAGAAAAATGAAAGTGGACGGTACCATAGACAAATTTAAAGCCAGATTGGTTATACAAGGCTTTAGACAAAAAGAAGGGATTGATTACTTTGATACTTATGCTCTTGTTGCTAGGATTTCTACTATCAGGTTGTTGATAGCTCTTACATCTATACACAACCTTGTAATTCATCAGATGGATGTAAAAAATGCATTCTTGAATGGTGAATTAGATGAGGAGATTTATATGAAACAACCGGAAGGGTTTGTTATGCCTGGTAGTGAGCACGAGGTGTGTAAATTGAAGAAATCTTTGTATGGTCTTAAACAAGCACCAAAAGATTGGCATCAAAAATTTGATAGTGTGGTTTTGTCTAATGGTTTTCTTCTTAACCAAGCAGACAAATGTGTATATAGCAAGTTTGATGCTTCTGGTAAAGGAGTTATAATTTGCTTATACGTAGATGATATGTTGATTTTTGGTACTGACCAAAATCAAGTGGATAAAACCAAGAATTTTTTGTCATCTAATTTTGACATGAAAGACTTGGGAGAGGCTGAGGTGATTCTTGGTATAAAGATCACGCGTACGAAAAATAGTATTTAAATTTCTAAATCTCATTATATTGAGAAGATTCTGAAAAGATTTAACTTTAATAATTGTTCTCCAGTTAGCACTCCTATTGATCCTAGTCTTAAGCTAGTATCTAGTAAAGGAGTTGTAGTATCTCAACTTGAATTCTCAAGAACGATTGGTAGCCTCATGTATGCCATGATAAGCACTAGCCCAGATATAGCCTATGCTGTTGGTAAGCTTAGTAGGTTTACTAGCAAATCAAGTTCACATCATTGGCAAGCTTTAAGCCGAGTGTTCAAGTACTTAAAAGGAACCATGGATTATGGTTTGACTTATACTGGATTTCCTTCGGTTCTTGAAGGTCATTCGGATGCAAGTTGGATTTGTGATAAAGAAGATCATTCTTCCACGAGTGGTTGGGTATTCCTTCTTGGGGGAGGTGCTATTTCTTGGGCATCAAAAAAACAGAGTTGCATTACTAACTCAACAATGGAATCTGAGTTTGTAGCATTATCAGCTGCTGATAAAGAAGCTGAATGGCTAAGAAATCTGATTTATGAAATTTCATTGTGGCCTAAACCGATATCTCCCATATCTATCAGATGTGATAGTGAGTCTGCCTTGGCTAATCCTTATAGAGAAGTGTACAAAGGCAAGTCTAGAAACTTAGGTGTTAGACACAGCATGATTCGAGAGCTTATCATGCATGGTGTTATATCAGTGGAGTTTATAAGAACTCAACATAATTTAGCCGATCATTTGACCAAAGGGTTGAGAAGAGATCTTGTGTACAAATCGGCTATAGGGGTGGGATTAAAGTCCATCTAAAATTTCTCATGTTGAGATACCCAATTCCCATCTAATATGACATTAGATGTTGAATTCAATGCGGAAAGCTTAACATCTAGAGATTGGAACACATTAATAGTATCATCCCAAGGTATGTGTTCAGACCTGCAAGTTGAGGAGGTTGAAGTTTATCTTCTTAATAGTTCTTTTGAAAAATTGCATATGCAGGTGCAAGAATAAAAGAGCTACCTATGTGAGCATGAAGTTTAGCCGCTTCAAGAAGTTAGGACTTGACTTTATTATGCTTATGAAGGATTAGGACACAAGGCTAGTAAAAGATAGTGTCAAGTGAGAACATTTGAGAATGTAAATTTATGCGTATATTATCTTCATTTATTCATTATGAATAACAGAGGTTCAATCAGTTGTGATACCTTGATATTCGAATATCTGGAATGTGTAATATACTAATATGAAATTCAATCGTCATGATATTTCATTTATGTATAAATTTGTTGTTTGTAGTGATTTTGTTTAGTTAATCATGGATTACGCTAAAATGGGGGAGGATTGTTAGATATTTTAGTGTAATTGGATTAACTAGTTGACCAATGTGATTATAATATTTCATCAAACAAGTCGGGAGAGTGCGGAGTGCATGCTTGTTTGAGTTTATTATGATTTTCGGTATTGGCGGGGGTTGGTGTTAATGTGAAAAGACATGTCTTTTTGACACAACCGCATATCTCAAAGGATGTGTCTTAGGACATGTCTTTTGGACATGTATGGATGTGTCTTAGGACATGTCTTTTGGACATGTATGGATGTATCTTAGGACATGTCTTTTGGACATGTATGGATGTGTCTTAGGACATGTCTTTTGGACATGGATGTGCGTGTCTTAGGGCATGTCTTTTGGACACCTATATAATACTTGCAACAGATTTGGTCATGGATATATAGAAAAAAAACAAAAGGTTGGTTGTTGAATTCACACAAAATACATCATTCTCTGTTCTTATATTCTGATTTTATCCGGTTGAAAAGTTTGGATAACCGCCAAACTGTTTCAATCTGAAATTGTTTGTCAAGACTTCAGAATAATCCAAGTTATCCTCTATTTTATATACAACACCTTCTAATGGTGACGATTTTGTTACGATAGACTTGGTAGTAGGATAGCCATCTGATAATCATTTTTATTATACTGGAGAATTTTTAGGTAAGAGAACAAACAAGAAAATAGGAACACTTGTATTTGTTTAGAACTGAATATCTGGGGCTACATAAAACAGGAAAATCACAAAACGAATTTATAATTAATAAGAACAGGTTTACATTTATGTGCAGCTAAATTTGCTGCAGTTATTAATGTCGTAGAGGTAGGTAGTTAACGTTATACTCAAGCGTCTACTTGTTACACGAAGTCAAGTGATACTCAAGCGTCTACTTGTTACACGGATTCAAACCCTGAAGTCTGAAGATACACTTTCAAAGAAAAATAAGGTTAAGGTTGCGTTTTGTTTTTTTCCAAAGATTTATACACTTCAATAATTCGTAAGAGACGGATCATTTATACACTGATTAATTCTGCACTCCCAACATTCTTTCTCAACGATTACATCTGAGCCATCAACAACAAAAATAACTTTTTTCTTGTCATCTTTAGCAGGACCAACACTGATTAAATCTGCACTCCCCAAATTCTTTCGTAATGATTTAGCAAATTGGTCTATGTAGGATGCAATCAGTATTGACTCTAATTTCTTAAGAAGAATTAAGCCTGTTGAAGTAGAAAACAAATATGAACAAAGCTTTTCTTTTCAGGACTCAAGAAGAGATATTACTTGTATTAATAAACTGAGATACAGGGGGTATTTATAGGTTCCATCAAACCATTTACACCCTACAACATAATTAACTAGACATAATCTAAGTCGTTGAACCACATACTAATACAACCAGAAACTACCCAACCAGAAACTAGGAACTGTTTTTATTATACTACTGGACACCATAACCAGTAACCAGAAAATTGGTAGCTTTTAGTCTGAAACTTGGACTACTGGGGACTAGTATTGATTTCTAACGCTCTCCTTCAATGTTAGTCCCCATTCTTCTTAACCATTCCAAGCTGACTGCGAAACTTCTCATACTTTCCAACACTTAAGCTCTTAGTAAACAAGTATGCAACTTGTTCATCTGTCGCAATTTGTTTCATTGCAATCTCTTCTAGCAAAACTTTTTCTCGAAGAAAATGATAGTGTACTTCAACATGTTTTGTTCTTGCATGAAATACTGGATTTTCAGCCAACCGAATTGCTGATTGATTGTCACAGAAGAGTGGAATTTTCGCGTCTACTAGCTGATGTAAATCCTGCATTAGCTGGATTAGCCATATGCTCTCTTGAGCTGCCATTGCTGCTGCTCGATATTCTGCTTCTGTTGTTGACAGAGACACTGTTGGTTATCTCTTACTACACCAAGAAACAACTCCAGATCCGAGCATAAACATATACCCTGTAGTTGATCTACGAGTATCGTAATCTCCTGCATAGTCAGCATCACAATATCCAAGTATATTGTAATCTTTACCTTTCTTGTACAACAGACCATAATCTATTGTACCCTTTACATATCTAAGTATTCTCCGAACAGCTTCCAAATGAGACTTCTTTGGATTTTGCATGTATCGACTCATCACTCCAACTGCATAAGATATATCAGGCCTAGTAAGAGACAAATAAATTAGACTACCAATTATTCTTCGATACATTGTTGAATCCTTCAGGTCTTCCCCTTCGTGTGCACATAATTTTACATTTGCTTCCATGGGTGTTGAAATTGATTTACAATCAAGCATTCTAAACCTTACTAGCAAGTCTCTAGCATACTTCTGTTGACACAATAACAAACCATTTTCAGTACGATTAACCTACAATCCCAAAAAATGCTTGAGCTCTCCAAGTTCTTTCATCTGAAAATAGACTGATAAATTTGCTCTTGTGCGAAGAATTTCTTCTTCGTCATCTCCAGTAATAATTAAATCATCTACGTATATCAAAACCACTGCTAGTTTGCCTTCTCTTATTCTAACAAATAAGCTAGAATCTGACTGTGCCATTACATAACCACTTTGACTTAAAAATTCAGCAATCTTCTGTACCATGCTCGTGGTGCCTACTTCAATCCGTAGAGAGGTTTTCTGAGTTTGCAAACAAAATTCGGATGAGCTCTACTTTCAAACCCTTTTGGTTGATACATGTAAATCACTCGATCAAGCTCTCCATGAAGAAATGCGTTCTTTACGTCCATCTGCCACAAGTTCCAATTTTTGTTAGCTGCCAATGCAAGTAGAACTCTTACAGTTGTAAGTTTTTCCACTGGACTAAACGTTTCATCGTAGTCTAGTCCATATTGTTGAGAGAAGCCACGAGCTACTAATCGAGCCTTGTATCTTTCAATTGACCCATCCGGACGTCGCTTTATTTTGTAAACCCACTTGCATGATATTGGTCTCACGTCGTTGGGCTTTGACACTAATTCCCAAGTTTGATTTTCTTTAAGTGCATCAATCCCTTCTTTCATGGTTGTCGTCCATTCTGATTTTTGCGATGCTTCTTCGAACGTCTCAGGTTCCATTTCTTCAACTATTGCAGCATTAGCATATTTGACATTTTGCCTTCGAATTCTTGTCGACCTTCGTAATGGAGTTAATTCTTCTGTTCCACCAGAATTTTCTTCATGTGGTTGATATACACCACTTTGCCAAGGATTTTGTGTCACAATTTGATCATCAGTAGCATCATCATCTACATCTCCATCCGAGCCTGGCAGAATTTGAACAACCTGCTCCTTTATCTTTTGTTCTAGCCTTCCTTCAAATTCTTTTGAGTCAGGTAATGTTTCTTTCTCCGAGGTCCACCATGAAGACGCTTCATCAAAAACCACATCACGTGAAGTATAACATCTGCCATTTGTTGGATCACAGCACTTCCATCCTTTACGTTGGTTGTCATACCCCACAAAGATACATCTAATTGCTTTTTTATCGATCTTGCTACGTAAATGATCAGGAACAAATACATAGCATACACATCCAAATACTCGAAGATAACTTACAACAGGTTTCTTTCCCCAAAGCTTTTCAAAGGGTGAAGCGAACTCCAGCCTTGGTTGTGGCAGTTTATTGATGACATGAGATGCCGTTGATATAGCTTCAGCCCAAAATATTCCAGGCACGTTGTTAGCATGTAACATACTCCGACATATTTCTGCAAGATGCCGATTCTTCCTTTCTGCAACTTCGTTTTGTTGGGGCGTATATGCACAAGTAAATTGATGACGAATTTTATTATCATGTAGATATCGTGAAAACTTCTTTGAGTTATACTCTCCTCCATTGTCTGTACGCAAGCATTGGATCTTGTGGACTGTCTCCCCTTCAATCATCTCTTTAAATTCCTTAAATTTCAGAAATGTTTCGGATTTTTCTTTCATAAGAAAAACCCATACATATCTAGAAAAATCATCAATAAATGTTATCATATATCGCATTCCGCCAATTGAAGGTTGTTTAACAGGTCCAAATACATCAGAATGTACTAACTCTAATGGCTTCTTTGCTTTAAACTTTGATTTTTCGTATGGCAGTTGATGTGCTTTACCATACTGACATCCTGCACATACAGTATCTGTTCTCACGCTAAGTTGGGGAAGTCCTTTGAGCATTGATTTCTTCATCATCACATTTAGCTTGGAATAACTAACATGACCCAACCGCATGTGCCACAGATCAGCTGTCTCATTTTTCCTTGTCTTGTCTACGTATGCAGATTCCGCAGACATAACGTAAACAGATTCCAACCTTCGTCCCTGCAATGTTGGTTTTTCCGAGATATTAAGGTCTTGAAATACCTTAACATCTTTTGGACCCAAGACAACATAGTGACCTAATGAAGTTAACTGTGCCACAGATAACAAATTTTTCTTCATTCCAGGAACATGATAAACATTCTGAAATGAAACTTCATTCTGGTTATATCGTGGTTTAACATCTACTTCTCCGGTATGAGCTATTGGTAATTTTGAGTTGTCATCTGTTACCACCACCCGGTTTCCCACATATTCAGACACGTTTTGCATCTTATTTTTATCACCTGTCATGTAATTTGAACATCCGGAGTCTACAGTCCAATCATTCTCATAATCAATCTTCTCTTTTGTTGTCATTATCGAAGCTGGTACATCTTTAGCCAATAATGCTTCTGCATCCCAACTATCTTCTTCGTTAGTGCTAGAAGTAATTATATTGCTTTCCAAAGACTTCTCTTTTGACCAACAATCTTTTTCCATATGGCCCTTCTTTCCACAGTAATAACATTTTCCATCAAATCGCTTTATATTATCACGATGAAAGGAAACCTTTCCTGGACGGAAACCTCTCTCTCCCTGCTGTCCAGCTTTCTTGAATCCATTTCTGTTGTGCTGCTCTAAACTGCCTCTGCTTTGGTTGGTGTAGAGTGCTTCATCTTCACCTTTCAGCGAGACTCCCTCCATTTGCTTTGTCATAGCCTCTTGACCGGCTAGCAAATTTTCAAACTCAACTATAGATGGTTGTGTTAGCCATCCTTGCACAGCACCAATGAAACTTCTGTATTCTGATTTTAAGCCATGGATAATTATTCTCTTTATCCTGGCTTCTCCAATAGTAGCCGTCGAATCTAGATCTGAAATTTCACGGCATATGGACTTCACCTTGTGACAATATTGAGCAATCGTCATATCTCTTTGTGCCATTGATAGCAATTCGTTTTCCAGCATCTGCAATTTAGTATCATTCTTTTTCGAAAACAGTGTTTTAAATGTATCTCATGCTTCTTTTGGTGTTTTTGTGTCCCGAATATGCTCCAACATTTCTTCCTCAATCGTGGTCTTGAGAGCAAAATTGCTTTGCCTGCTTTAATTTTCCACTTGCGAACCGCATCCTCTGTTGTTGGCTGAGTTACTACAGTCCCTCCGACAACCTCCCACAAGTCTTGACCTTGCAAGTATGACTCAATACAAGTGGACCATGTATTGTAGTTTTGAGTGTTAAGCTTCTTGATTCCGCCCACCATTTGAAGGTCACCCATCTTGTAGTTCTGATTATTGCTACTTTACAAGACTTAACTCCTCACAAGACACACAAACTGTTTATCACAAGTTTGCAATAATCTCTATAATTCTTTTCTGAATGTGGAGGATCAGTTTAAACTGCAACCACAGAGCATAATCAGAATTTCTAAAGATATTACAACCTTTGCTCTGATACCAATTGTATGATGCAATCAGTATTGACTCTAATTTCTTAAGAAGAATTAAGCCTGTTGAAGTAAAAAACAAATATGAACAAAGCTTTTCTTTTCAGGACTCAAGAAGAGATATTACTTGTATTAATAAACTGAGATACAGGGGGTATTTATAGGTTCCATCAAACCATCTACACCCTACAACATAATTAACTAGACATAATCTAAGCCGTTGAACCACATACTAATACAACCAGAAACTACCCAACCAGAAACGCCTTTATTATACTATTGGACACCACAACCAGTAACCAGAAAATTGGTAGCTTTTAGTATGAAACTTGGACTAATGGGGACTAGTATTGATTTCTAACAGTCTGTATCAATTTCATCTCCAATCACCTCCAATTTATCCTTGTTTTCTCCCGTTATTGCTACTGATTCCACCCCTACATGCATACACAACATCTATCATCAAATCAAACGAATCATATGCACACTCAAGTGTTAAGGCCTTCCTCTAACACCTTAAGGTTTTAGTGCGATTGATTACTTAACATCGTGTTACCATGCCACTTATTAGATCCGCACCTAGACCCGAGCCAGAAAGAGTATTTTCGAGAAAGCACCCAGGTTTCTTACCAGGAAAAGCAGCTGCAATCTTCAGGGCCTTGGCCTTAGACTTCTCGGGGTCTGACATGTCCACCCTGAACACGACCTTTTGCTGCAAAATCAAAAAAACAAACATATTTTGGATAAGATAACTGCGTATGTATATATATGTGGTATACAAAAACTTTGTTGCATTGTTACGAGCTACATTGTGGTACCTTCATTATGTTGGTAATGGTATATAGTTTACTTTTGGAGGATAATTATTGTAAGAAAAAACTGAAGTTAAAATCTGAAGTGAACACAAACATGCACCAAATTTAGGGCTGCAAATGAACAGAGTTGTTCGTGAACAAAACTCGGGATCGACGCGTTTAATTGAACTCGGCTCGGTTTGTTTTTTTTAAATGAGCCGGTCTTGAACATGAAAATGAGGTCGGATAAATAAACGAGGTGAGCCGAACTTTTTGTATGTTCGGCTCGGACTCGGCTCGTTTAGTTCGGACTCGGCTCGAACTCGGTAACTCGACTCGGATAAAGTTTATATATATTATAGATAATAAATTATTATTAATCACTGAAATATTTTTACTGGTACATTTTTCATCATTTATTAATAATTTAATTAGTTTAGAGATTTTGTTTATTTTTCTAAATTTAACACTTAGTTTTTTCGTAAATAATTATCAAATTGTTATCATGATACATTTATCTCCAATTATTCATATTTCATAAACATCATTAAATAACATAATAAAATTTGACATCATCATTTTAAAAAGTAATGCACAATTTATAAAATTACGAATGTCTCAATAATTAAAAATAAAATTGGATATATTTTTAAAAATCGTCATGAAAAATAAAATTATATAGCTAGATTAAAAAATAAGTGTAAAGTGTGAGTGTGCATATATAGTTTCAAGGTAAAACTAGTAGTTGATCTCGATACAACTTGTAAAATAGTTAATTAAAATTTAAGATTATTCGATTGAAAAATATATTCAAAATATTAGTGTACAAACTCGACTCGACTCGAGTTCGGTTGTTGGTGAACAAACTCGTGTTCGGCTCGGGCTCGACTCGTTTATAAACGAGTCGGGCTTGAACATCACTTTTCGCTCGGTTATTAAACTCGGATCGGCTCACTCATTTTAAAAATAAACTAAGCTCCTCTCGGCTCAGACAGAACTTGACTCGACTCTTTTCGTTTGCACCTCTAACCAAATTTACAGGGGAAGCCGTGCAAAGGGTTTTAAGTGAGAGGGAGATGTTGGGGTGACAAGAGGGAGATGCAAGGGTGACCAGAGGGAGATGCAGGGATTGCCATGTAGTCGGTGCGTTTTTTTATTAAATCACAACCAACTCACGCATGCGATTTGATGAAATTTTGAAACCTGGTAATAAAAAATCTCATAAATCATATCACAAAAATACGGTATAATGTGATGCGGTTCAAATATTATATATGAGAACGGATTTATCCCATTGGAGATAAGATAAAAATTATTTTTCATTTTTCTCGATTAATCATCCGATAAAAAATGACCATTGCGAGTAAATTATTTTTTCATGCTTACTACGTTAGATTATAAAACTGCGGCCGTCATTGTAATATTCACTTACAATAAGCATATTATGTGGAAAAAATGTCTGTATATGCATCCACAAAAAATTAGTAATACGGTAAACATATTCATCTCCTCATCTAGGTGAATGCATATTTTTTTTTGCAGGCGTCATTTAATATTCGCTTACAATAAGCATATTATGTGGAAAAAATGTCCCTGTACGCTCCGCAAAAAATTAGAAACATATTCGTCTCGTGGGTCAATGCATATATATTATTTAAAGCAAGGGTCAATGCATATTTCTTAATGTTAGTAGGTATACATGTTGATATTTACAATGCACATCTCTTAACATCAATGGGTATAGATTATGATAGTAGATGAGTATATATATATATATTCATCTCTGCACATCAGACACCCCATGCTTTTCACATGCTTATTATTATAAACCACGGAAAATGTTAAATCCAGAGCTTGTTTTTAAGATCCAGAGCAAATGAGTTATGATACCTGAATGTACATCAACAATTTCAGGAAATTTTAATACGAGGGTAATATAGTCTTTTAACAGTATATTTACTCTGAAAATTGAAAAACAGCTCTGGATTTAATATTTCCCTAAACCACTGGTGCACTCCAGATTGTGACTATAGTGACGAGTTGATTATCATTTATTTGCAATTTTTGCAAAAGTAAGTTTTTAGCAATTTCACCTAAAACAAAAACCAATTTCAGATACAGCAAAAAAATAATTTAAGTTAAAAACATAAAAAAGATTATGGGCCTCCGACTCCTTTTAAGGAGCTTATATCACTTATAAATCGGCAGTAGCTCATGCACGAGTGTTTGTTATCCTAATTTATAAGTTTAATGTTAGTAATGATGAACTTTTTTTAACTTATTTTGATTTTTTCACCTTTTTATTGGTTCTAAAATATATGTTTCTAATATTTAATCTAAATTAAAGTTTACGAATTAAGATAATTATATTTAAAAATTATTTATTTTAGTTTATTTAAGTAAAAATAATTATGAGTTATAAGCAAAATTATTCAAACACTTATATAACTTATAAGTATTTATATACTTATCACTTATTATATCTTTTTAAGGTTGTTTTTTTGTTGAAACCTCTATTCTTGGGAATGTTTTCATATAATAATAAACATGAGTTTGTTTTCTTAGTTAGGTGCTACACAAGATTCATCGAATTGCTAAAGAGCTTTAACAAATCCATGTTTACTGTTTTGTCTAATTTCAGTTTGTATTATTATTGCTCTTTAGAATCGGAAGCTCTGAATCAGATCAGCTGCATGTATGGTATTCTTGTTCATTTGCCTAATTGTTGAAGCTATGACTGTAATATTAGTTCACAGTCTGCAGATTTTTCTCAGCGTTGCTCAGAAAACAGAGTACTGGTTGTTTAGCAATGCAAAACCATGATGTGAGTCTTGCAAATGCATGATTAAAAAATTCTTATAGTCATATTTATTTTGTCAATTTTTAAGGAAGTTTTAAAAGCAAAATCGAACCGATAAAAAACGAATAGAGGTTTTTAAATCGAAACCGAATCGATGATTTTGATTGCAGTTTCAGTTTTAAATTTCAAAAAACGAGGACTTGTGATTTCCTGTTTCGGCCGCCCCGAATCGACCAGTGTTCTGCTTTAATAGGCAATTAACTTAACTTATGATTAATTAGCTTGGGTACCCGTATGACCGTACCCCCAACCTCTTGGTAATTAAAGTTGAGGGTTCGAAGCCTATCGGAGGCATGAATATGTAAGAATTATAATTTTTGTAACCGACCATCCGATTTTATTATTTTTAAAGTGAAGCTCTTTTTACTCGGTCTTTTTTCAACCATGTGTCCATTTGCACATAATAATCGCGGAAATGTATAAATTTTGATCATTTTAATTGATGTATTTTTTGTGTATTCAGGAATTATAAATTTCCGCGCTTATTGTGTGTCTGTGTCCACAGACACACGATAGAAAATTCGAATCACGTAGTATCCAAAGGCCTTATGTATGTCGTTAGTTGAGGCCTTGAGGGTAGTTGCATCACGCTAATGCTATTGTTTATTGTGGTTAAGTGGCAGAATTATCATGATTTCAAGTAATTAGTTAGCTTCTGTTGCTTCATTTTCTATATATACACATGTTCAATGATCATTTCCTTCAAAATTCTCGAACCAAATTCTCACACCATTAACAAATGGCAACCACACCAAAGTACTTGCATAGCTACTTCTCGATATTCTTACTTCCAAAACATCGTTAATTCATAGAAATTCATCGTTTCTCTCCCGCTCTCTCTTTTCACATAGTTGATAGCTTCAAGAAATTCTTAAAAGATAAATTTGTTGATCACGGTGATTTTTATTGAGGCATTGGTGGAAACTAAATCTTATTGATATTCCTCTTCATTTAATTTTGAATACTTTGCATCTCTCTTGATTATATTTGATTCTTCTTTCCTCGTAAGCTCAGTTGCAACTCTGGCTTTTCATGTCCCAGTTTGCCGAGCTCTAGTTTTTAAGCTTCAAATGGGAAGTGAAGAAGCAACACTTGCTATTGGTCTAACCTGGTTTAGTGTCATCCTTCTTGACCCGAAATTTCTATGGAGATGGTCAAGGCTCAAGGACCACTTATTTGAATTTCTAGTTCCGTCCCTACATTTGAGGGTCAAGGGTCTTTGGATCGGTTTAGTAACAGGAATTCTGGTGCAAAGTATTCTCCTTGCTATTATAACAGGTTTTATGTTTTGTAAACTGACTTTTTAACGTATAACTATATATTTTATTTAAAGAACGTAGTTAAAGCGTTTGTGAATAGGTAATACGATAAATGATTGGGAGAGTAAAGGGTAAAAAATGTTGTGTAAAATGTAAAACATACATATAGATTGAAAATTAGCATTTCATCTAACGAATCTGTATCTTCTCTCTCAGATGAAGGTAAGGGTGCTTGAAATCGAAGTGAAAAAATCGTTTGCCATTAGGCTCCCTGCACGACTGCAGCCGAAGGCAATGTCCAGTTAGCAGAGTGATATTAAAATGTTTATTGTAATCTTCGCTGGTTAACTGCCATTTCGCAGCATCTATTTGTTTTAATTTTTCGCAAAATTAAGCAGTAGATATGTAAAGCCTGCAATTTAGAGGATAGTTTACTTAATAACACGAACCCTTCCAAATAACACTGATGAGATCGAGTTTTCTGTTCAATAACACAGTTAATATAAATAATATTCAACCTCCAGATGACAAACCTTTAAACGGTGATGATTTTGTTGCGATAGAATGGTAGTAGGATAGTCATCTGATTATCCTGATTTTGTATGTCGCCACGTTCGTCATCCAGATATATTCATAACCATCACATGTAATCATCACCGGGATTAAGTGTTGTAGATGATGTCATTACGTTCTGTTGAAAACTGCCCGGATATAATATTCAACTGCCCAGATATAAGTGCAAGAGTTTTCAACTTGAAATAAGAGCAGATGTATGAAGACATTGATACATTATTGGACGAAGATCCAAATAAGGATTTTCCAACCAGCAAAGTGCTAATTTCTAAGTTAGGTGCTACACTAGATTCATTGAATTGCTACTTAGCTTTGACAAGTCGAGTTCATCATCTGTCGTTAAAGGTACTAGGTTCGATTCTCGTTCATCGAAAACGGATACTTATTTGTGAGGCTAAAAAAATAAAATATAATAAAAACAAGTAGATGGTTGTTAATTTGCTCCAGCATTCCATCTTACAAGGCGTTTGGAAATTTGCATTTTATTTCAAATGACTGGATTTTAGTTGTCATTTCAAATTCTCATGTTTTTACTAATATGTGAATATCCTGGATTTCAAATGAAATCCAAATCTAAATTCTCAAACAGCTTATTTGATCAAATCCAGAATTTCAAATGAAATCCAGTTTACCATATAATGCAACCACAAATGCAAATTTGAAAAAATCCGTTGAAAATTACATTTAGTTGCCAAATTAGTTGTTCAGGTGGTTGCAAGGTGGTTGCAAATGGCGAAAAATTAATGTCTCTGCGGGGCCAATATTAATGCCACAAAAACAACCATGAAATCAACTAAAAATAACCCCAAAATCAACTAAAAGCAATCAAACCTACCTTATACGCATAAATCATTCCTTCAATTAATCCAACCATAGTCGATGCAATTGCAACTTGATTAGCTAGTTTCGCAAACTGGCATTTTCCAGACTCACCCATATAACTAACTTTTCCAAGAAGATTAAATATATGAGATAATGTATCTATAACCTTCTTATCCCCTCCAGCAAATATCGAAAGAGTCCCGTTACAGGCCCCACGGTCATCGCCGGAGACCGGAACGTCGATTGAGAAGCAACCTTTGGCGGCAGCATTTTCTGAGATTTCGACGGCTATAGAGGGGTCAGAGGTTGTCATGTCGACGAGAATTCCACCGGAATTAAGGCCCGAGAGAGCGCCGGAAGTAGGGTGGAGCATGACGTGGCGGATGTCGGAAGGGTAACCGACGAAGGAGAAAACGACGTCGGATTGAGAAGCGACGGACGAGGAAGATTAGGCCTAGTTAGCACCCGGGTCAAGTAGGGGGAGAAGTTAAAAAAGGAATGAGAAGATGAAGATGTTTTTTTGTAATTTAATTGTTTGTATGTTTAAAAAGATAGTAAATTTGCATGATTTTAAGTAGGGTATTAGAATTGTAAATAAATATTCAAAAGTTGTTATATTTGTCAAATTCTCTAAATTTTAAGCAGTACTCCTTTCGTCCTTCTCAATTGTTATTGTTTCTGGGAGAGTGTCTGACACGCATTTTAACTTTTTTTAAAAAATTTATTTTTCTGAATAAAAATTTAAACATTCTATTTTTATTTATAAAAAGAAAATTTATAAAAAAAAATTATAGAACTATACTTTCTATTTATCTTAAAATGTGTGTCGGACACTCTTCCAGAAACGATAACAATTGGCAGGGACGGAGGGAGTATATAGTTATATACATATACATACATACATACATATATTAGTTTAATATTTAAATTTTGGATTTGGATAGGGTGAGTGACCAAAATACCCACCATTTGGGAAGATTTGCCCAAAATACCCACATGCGGGGAAAGTGCCCAAAATACCGACGAAATACGCATTATCATCTTGCGTATTCTGATTTTCAAATTTTTTACAAAGAATACGCATGCCAGACATTCGTATTCACTGTCAGAATACGTATTTGTAAAAATTTTGAAAATCAGAATACGCATCTCTAAAATGCGCATTTCATCGGTATTTTGGGCATTTTTCCCGCCGGTGGGTATTTTGGGCAGTTGAAGCTGAAAAGTGGTGTATTTTGTGCATTCTTTCATTTGGATATTTTCGGATACAGATAACATTCACATTTTTCCGGATGTTAATTATATCCGCTTTTTACCATATATGAATGCGGATTTTTCAGATGGATATCAAATTTTTCGAATTTTTTAAAAACCCTAATACAATTGAAATTATTTTTCACAGTGTAAAATATAAAAAAGGTGAAAATAAAAATTCTCGATAGTGAAATAATTGTGGGTGAAGGCCAAAAATACCACATTTGGTTGGCTCAGTTGGTTAAAGAGGGATAACTATCATTTTAGTCACAGTTTTGAATCCCACGTAATGAGACCGGTATTGCAACCAATTTTTTTTAATTTCTTTTTGAAAAATACATTTTTACACAAAAATTAAGTAAATAAAATTTTTTGAGAGACCCGATCTAAGAATGAGTATTTTATTGATAAAAATTGTCAAAATATTGAAAAGAGGTTGATCCAAAAAAACTGTTATTTTTATTATTTTTTTAATAATTGAATCCCCGGTATAAAAACACTTCTCAAAATAGCACAACTTTTTAGTTGTTGAATCCCCCGGTATAAAAACACTTCTCAAAATAGCAGACCTTTTTAGTTGTTTTTTAGCAACACCCTGACGTTTCGTGCAATACTAACAGACTCTAATACGGTTGCTAGTGATTTGTCTAGTGATTTGTCTAGCGCAAAAATATTCTTTGTCAGGTTTCAAAAATTGCTCAAGCTTTTGTTAATTTCTGAAAAAAAATTGCAGAGCAAGCCATGGCAGACGAAAAGGGGACTGTGGCAGTGAAAACACCAGAAAACGAAGACAAACAAATGGTTGCAAAATCAACAAGGAAAGAGTTTGTACGAGAGACTAAAAAGATAACTTCAATTTTCTTACCAATGTTGTTAGTTTCAACTTCACAATATTTGATAAGATTCGTGTCCACTTTTATGGTTGGCCATATTGGAAGACTTTACCTCTCCGGCACTGTAGTGTCCATGTCCTTCACAAATGTTACCGGCTTCAGTCTTCTAGTAAGTATCATTGACAAAACAAGCGATATTTTGTCAAATGTACTTTGGTAGTTCATGTTTGTTTGATGTTAAGTTGCATGTCGTGACTGTTAAGTACTCGTCTAAAACCTTAAGGTATTAGGTTGTGTTTGGTTGGGCTGAAAGGAACGGAGTAAAATAAATGTGTAAAATTGTTATGATAAGAATTGTGAAGAAAATGGGGTTAGTAAGGAATGGAGCAGTCGTGTCAAATTGGGGGTGTTTAATTATAGTTTAGGTGGTTATGAATGGAATGGGGCGAAGAATGAAGATTTTGAAAATTCTGTCAATTTCATTCATCCCAACCAAACACAACATTACGGTAAAGCAAGATTCTGTCAAAATGTACTCTCGTAGTTCATGTTTGTTAACTGTTAAATTGCATGTTGTAACATTTAGGTATTCATCTAAAATCTTAAGGTATTAGAGGAAAGACTTATCGAGATCTTATATTATTATATTCTAACAGTAATTTAATTGGATATTGATTCTGTTAAAAACAGTATGGAATGGCCAGTGCACTGGAAACATTATGTGGCCAAGCATATGGCGCAAAGCAGCACAAAAAACTTTCCAAATACACTTATGGCGCCATTATATCTCTGCTTTTACTTTGCATACCAGTAGCTATCTCATGGACTTTTATGGAAAAACTTCTGATCCTACTCCACCAAGATCCCCTAATTTCACACCAAGCAGGAAAGTTTTCGATCTGGTCAATACCAGCATTATTTCCTTACGCTATTCTTCAACTGTTGATTCGATACTTGCAGTCTCAGTATCTGATTCTTCCTTTGCTCGTAAGCTCAGTTGCAACTCTGGCATTTCATGTCCCAGTTTGCTGGGCTCTTGTTTTTAAGTTTCATATGGGAAGTAACGGAGCAGCACTTGCTATTGGTCTATCATATTGGTTCAATGTCGTTATTCTTGGCCTTTATGCCATGTATTCACCGAATTGTGCTGAGACTCGTGCTCCTTTTTCTATGGAGGTCTTTAGTACAATCAAGGAGTTTTTCCAGATTGGTATCCCATCTGCTCTCATGATTTGGTAATTATACTTCCTATTTCCTTATATTTTTGTCGATATTAGTATTTTGCGTCACTATTTCACTATTTTAGTATCATGCTTCCTAAGGAATGTCATAATTTTGCAACTTTGTTGCTGCACAATATGTCATAATTGGGAAAAATATTTTCTTGCAGTCTCGAATGGTGGGCCTGTGAGATAGTCATACTTCTGGCTGGGGTAATGAAAAATCCCCAACTGGAGACTTCAGTGCTCTCAATAAGGTTATGCTTCTCTCTATTGTGGTGTTGGTACAAGCTAATAGAACAACTTGTCACTTCTTTTAAACGACCTTATATATTGTAACAGTATTACAGTCGCTGTCCTGCATAGTTTTGCCTCAAACTCTCTTTCAGCTGCTGCAAGGTGTGTGATACTTTTGTTCAGAATTTGTGAAACAAGTTGATGCAGTTATAATACATGGACTGAATGTATCTCCGATACTTGTAGTGTTCGGGTTTCAAATGAGCTAGGGGCTGGAAATGCAGAGGTTGTTAAAAGGACTGTCTGGGCAGTTTTGGTTCTTGGATTTATCGAGGTTGGCATTTCAGCGACAGTACTTTTCTCCCTGCGCTATGTTTTGGGACGTGCATTTGTAAGCGATAGCGAAGTAGTGGACTATGTTAGAAGAATGACTCTGTTGATATGTCTTACAATGATCTTAGACAACATTCATGGGATACTCTCTGGTAATCAACTTACTACATTTTTTTTTTCAAAAATCTACACCTATCCTGAAATGACCGTCTCCTTTTCTTCTTTAACCATCCCCTATGTATCTGTAGGAGTTGCAAGAGGAACCGGGTGGCAGCGTCTTGGGGCTTATATTAATCTCGGGTCATATTATCTAGTCGGAGTTCCTGTGGCTATAGCATTGGGTTTTCTGGTGCATTTGAGGGCCAAGGGTCTTTTGATCGGTTTACTAACAGGAGGTCTGGTGCAAAGTATTCTGCTTGCTATTGTAACAAGTTTATCAGATTGGAAAAATGAGGTTCTTTATCTAAACTGACTCTTTAAAGTTTAACTTCATTTTTTTAAAGGACCTAGTGAAAGTGCTTGTGAATAAGTAGTGCAACAAATCATTGAGAAAGTGAAGGGTAAAAACTGTTCTGAGAAATGTAAAACACAATTGAAAATTAGAATTTCAACTAACGAATCTATAGCTTCTCGTACAGGTAGAAGAGACGAAGGTAAGGGTGCTTCAGATGAAGTGAAAAACGGTGTTTCCATTAGGCTCCCTGCACGACTGCAGCTGAAGGCAACGTCTCCATTTACCAGAGTGTTAGTAAAATGTTTATTGTAATCTTCGCTGTTACATGAGATGATTTGTTTGTTTAGAATGGCAGATACAAATGGTTAATTGGCATTTGGCAGCATATTTTAGTCTTCTTTTTTCGATAAATTAAGGTCATAGTAAGAATTAGTAAAGGCGATACCTCTGAAAGGCGTTTCAGAGGATAGTTTACTACTTAACAGAAAGCGAAATAAATCTGACAAGTATAACAAACCTTCAAACATTGAAGATTCTGTTACTGAATAATCTTAAGGTAAGAGAACAAACAAGAAAACATGAAGCCTTGTATTTACTTAAAACTGAATATCTGGGGCTACATAAATTTGGAAAAATCACGACAGGAGTTTATAATTACAAGAACAGGTTTACACTTATGTGCAGGTAAGCTAAGCAACGGAAGGAACAAGTCCCTGCAGTTTTATATGTCGTACAGGTAGGTAGTACTTGGCGTGGTACTCAAGTGTCTACTTGTTACTTTTTCCAGAGATTTATCGAAACTGAACCTGATGAAGCTGAGACGGATCACTTATGCACTTTCAGCAGTCAGCTGATCACATAATGGAGCAATTGGGATCATGGTAGGAGTCTCTCACTGCGTAAACAGGCTGATAACTTGGAACGTGGCTACCATAGTAATAATTATAAGGGTAAGCATTTGAACCATAAACCTGGAAATGAGGCTTCTTCAAATCATCTTTCTTGTCATCCTTAGCAGGACCAACACTGATTAAATCTGCACTCCCCACATTCTTTCGCAATGATTTAGCAAGTTGGACTGTATCGATTTCATTTCCTATCACCTCTAATCTGTCCTTGTTATCTCCCTTTATTGCTACTGATTCCACCCCTACATGCATACACAGCATCAATCAATAAATCAAACGAAACATCGTAGACCCCAGAATGGGTGGATCCATAATTTTTTTCTTAGGGAGACACCGAGTATATTTTGTCAAGACACCCCTTCTCAGGGGAACTTTTATCTATTTTAAAAAATTTCATGATGAAAAATCGTCAAATTTTGTTTTACGGAGGACTCATGTCTTAAAGAGTATAAGATCATGTTCGGTTCTTCCTCTACCACCTTAAACTTTTAGTGCGGCAGGTTACTTAACATGATATCAAAGCTCGGTTTACTAAGCTCGGTTTACTAGGGGAGGGACTTATGTTCGAGTCCTCCCACCCCCATTTATAGAATTTAAATATTTGTTGTTGGTATTAGTATCAGTATTGGTCATATTTGTTGTTGTCAATCATAGCGAAAAGTATGGATTGAGGTGGACACTTAACATGTTCAGGTCTTCCTCTACCACCTTAAAGCATTGGTTACTTAACATCGTGTTGCCATGCCACTTACTAGATCCGCACCTAGACCCGAACAGAAAGACTATTTTCGAGAAAGCACCCAAGCTTCTGAAAAAGAAAAGAGTTCTTACCAGGAAAAGTAGCTGCAATCTTCATGGCCTTGGCCCTGGACTTCTTGGGGTCTGACATGTCCACCCTGATCACCACCTTTTGCTGCAAATCAAAAAAAAGTGCAAAAATAAATTTAGTAACAAATATATCTTGGATGAAGAAAGTGCAGTGCATACAAAAACTCTGTGACAAGCTAAATTGCAGTACCTTCATTATGTTGGTATAGTATAATTTGGAGGGTAAGTATTGTAAGAGAAGCAGAAGGTAAAGTGAATATGAATTTGCACCAAATTTATAGATGAAATGATTGGGACATTCAAACCTTAATCGTCATAATATTTCGTCACTGGTGACAGTCAATTCTTTGCTCAATTTTTAAATAGTAACAATGTTGCCTGCTAACTTTCAAAAATATTTTACAAATTTGTTTCATTTTCGATTTGAGTGAGAATCGAATACGGAATGAAAATTTATGTTGTTTGTCAGAATTCAAATTCGCAAATTAAACTTCATTCCCTAATTATTTTTCCATTTTTCACTCTTGTAAAATTGACCGATATTTGATCAATATGTTAGGATTATATTTTAAATATATTAAAAGCTGAAAATTACATAGTAACATAGATTAAATGTACTTTAAAATTTCTCCAATTATGTAATGTATGTAAATTTCGGTTAAGTTTAGTTTAATTTGACAACCAATATGTAAAAAGTGAACAAAGTAATAAAGATCGTTACGACTACGAGTAGGGGTGTAATCGAGTCGAACTGAACCGAATACTGTCAGGCTCGGCTCAAACTCGATTAAAAGTGTCTGGGCTCGAGCTCAAATTGGAGTTCGACTGAGACTTAAATTTCATGCTCGAAACTCGGCTCGTAAAGAGTTTGATATTATTGAGTTCGGCTCGAAAACTCAAATCAATTTTACCAAATATTGACAAAAACTCGGAAGATGATCGGTTCGGCTCGAGTTCGACTCAATTAAATATATATAATATAAATAAGATATAAAATATTTTGATAATAAAAAATTAAAAATATTAAAAAGCTCGATTAACCTCGCGAACCTTATGAGTCGAGTAATTTGAAACTCGAGTTCGGCTCGGTAAAAAATTTGAATAACTCTAGCTCGGTTCGATTATTCCCGAACCAAACTCAAATATTTTACGAACTAAACTCGAGCAGTTCATGAATGATAGGACTCGTTTAACCCCGACAATGACATAAACAGTTGGACTCGTTTAACCCATGACCCATTATACAAGTACACATTAACATATCAATGACCATAAAACAGCATAATAGAACGGATCATATGGTTCTCAAATTTTGTAATCTATCTGTTGTCTCTGTATAAATAGATGTAATATCTAGCAATCTTTGGCAACTTATGGCTTGTATTCTATATGTTAAATTAAAAATGATAAGCAATGTCGCTCCAAAGAAAAGAATGAGCATAATTTTGGTAATCAAATCTCATTATATATAGTATAGTAATAATAAAGTTAGATCTCCAAATTAAAGACTAATCACAATTATTGCACACAAAAGATGCAGGACAAACATTTGGATCCCCTGACTGAGTCAACACTTTATACAATGTAAATCTAGTGGACTTCTATAATGTCTTTTATAATTTTTTTATGTTTTTTCTGAAGGGATAATTTATATATTTATGTAAATGTATTATTGGGAAGTAAAATTATGTAGGGAAATGTTAATTACAGGTTAGCTTTTAAAGTTTCAGAGCAAAAGAGACGTGAAAAGACTATATTATTCTCGCATTAATTTTTGCTAGAATTGTTGATATTCATCCAAAAAGGGTACTTTAATCTTTCACCTCCTTTTTTTCCGGAACTTAAAAATTTGCTCTGAATTTAACAGTTACTTATCATGTATTTTAAATCTTAAATTTAAATTTATTAACTACCTAACATTTTTCTCTTTTAATAAAGGCTACTAACTAATTACTAAGAGTTTATGCCTTTTATTTCATTCTGACATCATATGTTTTTTTAAAAAAAATACTACATAAGTTTTTATTTAAAAAAGAAAAAAAAAACATCCTCCAAGAGGTTCTCAATTAGGAAATTTAAAATTGCATTTTCGTCACTTGTATAAAAATTCTAAAGAATAAACTTAGTGAGGGTGTATTCATTTCAGATTTTAAAGAATTATTAATAATTTATGGATTTTAAAATATTTTCGTTGATTTTAATTCTTCGTGGATTTTGATGGAGTTGATCCAAAATATTGTAGAGTCTTGTATATTTTGTGGAGTTTTTTAGAAATCCTTCAAATCTCATGTATTTTGAAAAAATTTCAAAATATTAAAAATGTACTAGCAAATCCATCAAAATCCACAACTTTTTTAAATAAAAGAAAATCTATGGACTTTGAATACAATCAGATTTTGATGGATTTTTTAAAATCCAAATTGAATACCACCAAATTTTGATTGACTTTTTAAAATCTAAATTGAATACACTCAGATTTTAAAAAACTTTTTTCAATTTTTGTTGAATACCTTCATATTTTAAAAGATTATTTAAAATCTAAATTGAATACACCATAAAAATACTTCAAAATCTCAATTAAATACACCCCCTAAAATTTAATGGATGCAATGAAATAATTTAAAGTAGTAAGAATCTATGTTATTTTTCCTTAGCGATTTTGTAGTGGGACAAAATCAAGAATAAACTTAAAATTTAATTGATGCGATGAGATAATTTAAAGTAGTAAGAATTTATATTATCGCCCTAATTCAATTCTTGATACCACCATGAGTGAATATTCTAAGAGAATAATTAGTCCTCCGGTGATTGATGCCCACCTCGAGGGAATTATAAAATTATAAAATTTTATAATTATAAAATTATAAAATTTTATAAAATTATTGCATCAAATTATAAAATTGCAGGCGGTCATTTGATTTCGCTTATAATAAGCATTTTATAGGGAAAAGAAAGTATCTATACGCAACCATCAAATATTATATGGTAAAAATATATTCAACTCCACACCTATGTTCAATGCATATCTCTTAATGTCAATGGGTTTCGATGTTGATATTTACAATGAAACAGGACACCGTCTGTCCTGTCCATTTGTATACATATAATGTATTATACGGAAATTAAGAAAAAATGTAATTTAGTAAAGAAACATAAGAAAAATAAATAAAATGATTGGACCGATTAATGTATAAAATAAGTGTACAAGAAAAAATGGTGAATAGTAAATCAATTTTAATATTATAATTTTTTTATTTTTGAAATGTATAAAATTAAGAGAAACGTTTCTATATAACTGTATAAAATTGAACGTGACAGACGCAGTAAAATCGTAATTATTTCCCTATGTTTTCATATATATATATACACACCACTAGTGCCCTTTAAATTGATCTTAAGTGACAGTTGTTTAATATTTATTGTTCCATAAAATAATAAGTCTTGTTTACTAAAGAAAACTTCCTCACAATGCAGTTTTACTATTGTTTCATTCAAACATTTATTAAATAAAGTAGTTGTTGAATTACTGTCAAGTGTCAAGCAGCAAACAAATTGGGGTAATAAAATAATCAAGATTATAAATTATCGTTAAGTTTGAGTAAGATCGGATAATTTAAGTGATTTATAGTTTATCCATTATGATTCAATACTCGCTAATCCCAAAAATTTTATAAAATAAATACTCATTTATAAAATTATAACACATATTGTTAAACAAAATCACTAAATTTTAGATGTTAGCTACAATTTAAAATAAACTTTTTATTAATTTCTGACAGAAAATTTTAATAAAAAAATTAAAATTATAATAATATTTTTATTAAAATTTTCAGTTTAGCCGAAATCTCAGCTTGAGCACATGAGAGGGAGACTGCATGAAAGTTAAAGACTTAACTTTGCTTGGTCCCCAAGAACTGGTTACTTCTTAATAACTTGTAGTCAACTAAATTTGGAAGATATTCAAAGTAATTTTGTATTAAATAATAAATTATATTTAATACAAAATTTAAATCACACATAAATCGCTACAAGAAAACAACACGTTTTATTTCGGGAGGAAGGAAGCCAACTTAAGCAAGAAAAGTTGGTGTATGTACTTGGCAATTGGCATCGACTACCAACTATAAATTGAAAGCGGGTCATTCTAGAATCATGATACATTAAGCAACTATGGGGTAAATAAAGTTTTTATCATTCACATGTTTGTTTAAATCATGTTTGAAGAATTTATGATTATGTCTGAAGAATATAAAATCTTGTATAACGTGACATATAAGTGACGCGTTTTGATTTGGGGGCGCATATATATGCACGCGTGGTCCATATCATTTTAGGAAATTTAATAATTACACACTTGACACATCAACATTTGGGGAATATTTTGTTGGAAATATTTGGGATATCTAACAATTTTCTTAAATTTTAAGTTTAGCCGAAATCTCAGCTCGAGGACATAAGAGGGAGACTGCATGAAAGTTACAGACTTAACTTTGCTTGGCCCCCAAGAACTGGTTACTTATTAATTTCTTGTAGTCAACTAAATTTGGAAGATATTCAAAGTAATTTTGTATTATATAATATATTATATTTAGAGTCAATTTTTATAGAGACCACGTTTTTGTTGGAGACCACGGAGATCACTTATGTTTTGCAACTAAAATCTTGCATAAAAATATTGTAAAATGTATTATTTTATGAATTATGTTCTCCGAAGATCATTATTTTATTCAAAATCTTGAATATCATACATGTACAGCATGTAAAACATTACAAAATGTTTTATTATACGAAACATGTTTAGTTTGCAGAATATTTGTTCAAATTATTGAACATATACATTATACTTATTAAACAATTTTAATAAAATAATGATATTCGTAAAATATATTTCACAAAATAATAAATTTTATAGTGTTTTGATTGCAGAATATAGGTGATATCCGAGATCCCCGTTAAATTTGTGATCACCATATAACTTTTCTCATTGTATTTAATACAAATTTAAATCACACCTAAATCGCTACAAGAAAACAACACGTTTTATTTCGTGGGAAAAGGAAGCCAACTTAAGCAAGAAAAGTTAGTGTATGTACTTGGCAATTGGCATCGACTAACCAACTATAAACTGATGTGTATCATTCTAGAATCATGATACATCAGAAAGACCGTTTGTTTAAAATCGATAATATCATTACATACTTTCGAAAACTATGTATTCTATAATACTCTTAGTAGGTCATATTAGTTCATTTTTTAATTACTAATCAGGTAATTAATCAAATATTTATTGAGCTAATAATGGAGAAAAAAGTATTACTTCATATATTCTATATGAATTCCCGTTTTAAAGTTTCCGAAACGAATTTCAAAAATGTTCGCAAATTTTGATGGAATATAAATAAATTAGCACGATGTTAACCTGTTTATGATGAAATGATAGTTATTGAACACGTCATTATTTGAAAACGGTTCCGCGGCCAAATTTGGGAGTTTTTCTATCACTTGGGAGTAATAAATTATTAAATTGAGTACGGTTGCATAACTCAGGTGATTAATAGTTTATTCCTTATAATCTCTGGTCCTGAGTTTAATTCTCGTTTATCCCGATAATTTCTTTAGACAGGTACTTATTTGTAAGATTATAACTAATCGCATTGTCAAAACAAAATAGATTGTCATATTACTTAGGGATTGTTTGGTTGAATATGTGATAGTGGATTGGAATTAGGAATTGGGTTAGAGTGGTATGAGCATCATACTATCATGTATCATATCTCATATCATGTATTTGACGAACCAAACGACCCCTTAAACAGTAAGGCTACATTATTTGAAAAAATATCTCCGCGCTAATTACGTGCGAAGTACATGATCAAACTACAAAATTACAATGTCGAGACAAAAGCAAATGACGTAAAACAAGTAAACAATTTCTTCTCTTTGATTAGTATCTACGTAAATCTTGTAAATTTGACCACAAATTAAAAATGAAAACGAAAAATACCAGAATAAACTAAAAAGGGCTTATGTGGCTTGTTCTTATTACTTGGAATCATTAATGTCTACATAATTTGGCACAAATCGCTTTTATTGCTTTGCCGCCCTTTTGACAATCTATTATTTTGCAATGTACAATTGTACGTCATCAAAACCCACCTAGCTTGTTACACATAGACAATTTCCTCTATTTCTATTTGGTAGAACAAGGTTATTTTTGTACTACTCCCTCAATCCCGTTAAACGTTGTCTAATTTGACTTTCGGTACTGTTCACAGTAAGTGATTGACTGCTAATTTACGTCTAATCTATAATATCAAATATAGTCATGAGTGATCTCGTTGGATTCATATTTATCAGTACTTTAATACAGTGAAATTTTTATATTTAATACCTAATACGAATTTAAAGATATTAACAATCAAAAGTGTGCATTGGCAAACGTGTCCAACACAAATAGGAAACGTTTTTAGGGACGGAGGGAGTACTAGTATGGGGACAGTTTTATCTTTTTAATAATTTTTGCTCTGAAACTAAAATTTTTGTTCTAGAAATAAAATTTTCCATTATAAATTGGCAAAGTTTATGATTATTATCGGTTTGTAACAATGTAACATATGTTATTATGTTTATTATTGTTGAATTAAAAGATGATTTTAGAAGAAAAAAATATTCATGAAAAACAAAATGGTAAAAAAAATGTGTTGTTGCTGGCGAGAAATATAATGCAATAATTACTTTTTTGAGATATAAAACTCAATTCTTGATATATTTTAGTACGTTATATGAACTCGAAAATCGTTACAATTTTATAAAAATTTCTGATAAATTTCTGATAAATTTATCAAAAATATTTGACTCATTTATTAAATTACTAATAAATTATCGATAAATCACCTGATTAATCATAAATATATAGCCAACTTGATTAATTTCGATTTTCGAAATACATAATCAAGTACTTGATATTATGATATATTTAGTAGAGGATTAATATAAAGTGTACCGCAACTCCTTATTTTTTTAGAATATCGAGATTTGTATTTTGTAAAAAAAATGGATGTGTAAGTGTGTTTGACTCCACAAAAATGTAAATGTGGAAAAAAAAGATGAATTCGAGGATCCCATAAAAATTAACATTAAAATTTTTATTTTTATAAATTTGAAAAGAAGTTAGAGTGATTTCTTAAAAAATGAATGAAACCGGAAGTTAATCATCTTTAAACAAAATTATTTGAGAATTGACTATTCTCAAATCTAAAAACCGTAAAATGTTAATGCTTACTTTAATAAAAGAATCTGATAGCCTGATAACTAAAGGCCCATGCATATAAAAAGAAACGGATCCGGATCGGCCTATCAACCTTAAAAGAGAGTTGCAAACAGAACTAGCCCGTAAGTTGGTCTGCAAAGAAGTTGATGAACTTGTAAAACACTAAGGTCTCCTTTGTTTTGTGGTTATAAAGGAACTTTAACTTTAACTTTCCCGTACCTAAGTTACAATTACAAATTTTTAGATAATTAAAAAACCTGTGTTTGGTTTAATATTATGCAACTATAAGTTATGTAGTTAAATTTGGTAAGTAATTAATGTTTTTTTATTTGATAGCTATGTAACTTATGTTTACATTGGACCGTTATAACTAAGTTTCAATGTTTTGTGATAACTACAAAAACCTTGGAACTTGTAGTTCCCTTACCTAATCTAAAATTCAGCAAACCAAACACCGTAACTCTTTTTGGTTTCAAGGAATTTCAAGTCACGTAGTTGGGTTACATCAAAATAACGAGGCCTAAAATCATGTAAATTATATCGACTCGTATATTTCGGTATTATTTTAAAAATGTAATTATTGAATAATTAATTAAATAAAATATGTTTGTTGACTTTGACAGCCGTGTATTGGTTTTTATTGATTATCTGTGATTTATTGGTGAATAGGATGTAATTGCGTAATTAATTATTGACTGATATGGTTTTGTTTCACTTTTAAAAGTAATTTTATTGCATTATTATTTTCATAAATATTTGGATTGTCTCTCAAATTGGTTTTATAATTTTATAATTCCAATAATTATTTTTAGGATTCTATAAAATTGAGAAATCAATATTTCATTCATTATTTATCTTTAAATGATTTTCTGATTGCATTTATTTGTAAAATCCGTATTTAATTTCGAGATTCATCAAAAATTACGAAACTCAAATTTTATTAAGTTCATAATATTCTGGAGATTTTAAAATTATTTTGGAAATTTTTGGAATTAATTTCACCCGCGCGTTGATTCGTTTCATTGTTAAAAGCGGGTATAAATTGCGTTTCAAAATTGTTTTAAAATTACGAAATTTATGTTTTTATTAACTTCGGGATATTTGTAATATTTTAAGACTATGGAAATCAAATATGTCGGTATAACTGATTAGGGTATTCTGTATTGTAGATCCCAGTCGAGTTTCGCAATGACCGAAGTCAGCGTAAAAGCTACTTAGAGTTTCTGAAAGCATTGCAAGGCAAGTACCCTGACCATTCTTTTATGGTCCAGTACGTATGAATAGACTATTGTTTTATTCTCATAAAGGAACAGAAATGTTTTAAGTTACGTATCCCTTGTAGTTATAAATCACTGTTTTAAAACTGTTTTGGGGAAAATTAACTTCGAAATGTACCTATCTCGAATAAAAGTGATTTGTGAATCAGATTTATGTGTGTTGTTAAAATGAATGGTTTTGAAATGAGATAGGTACAAGTATTTTGAAAACTGGATAAAACGATCAGATATGGGATACATAGGGGCCAGAGTGGCCTAGTGAGGTTACGTAAGAGGCTAATTCGGTTGCGCGCATTACATAACCGATTAGTCCAGCAGGTCAGAGACCTAGCTAGTCTATGAGTTCCGGAACAGGTATATGGGATGGCAGTTGGAGCCGTCTGATGTTGATAGCCAGATCAGCCGTCTTCACATATCCGTTATGTATCTGATTTGGCTTTGAGATTCCCGTAAGGGATTAAGTGGTTGATACGATTGATTTAAAAATGTGAATAGCATGTTAAAATTGGACTCCGGTACTTACACAGCACACAACTACGAATATTTTATTAAGAGCATGCTAGTCAGAGATATCCAGTTTCTTTATTTACTGTTGTTCGGAATGATTTACAGATTACGGATTTCATGTTGATTATAGTTCTATTACTATAATTGTTTACATTACTGTTTTTCTTGATATTCATATGTTGGTACTGCTGAGCGATTATGCTCACCCTTGCAACCTGTTATATATATCGCAGATGCCTAGAAGACCGATCAGACCTTGGCAGAACCGTGTCTCAGCCCCTTCAGGTCCCGGATCCTCAGAGGTAGTTAGTATCAAACCATGTGAGGTCTGATGAGTTGCTGAATAAGTTAGTGTGTCGGACTTTTGAATAAATGGTTTCTAATAATGTGTAGCTTGGATCATACCTGAGCCTGGATCAGATCTTGGTATGGGGTCGTGTTAGTATATAATAATAATGATCATGTTTTTTATATTTCTGTTTGTCGTGTTTAGTGACGTCAACTCCTGACCCCGGGGTTGAGGCCGTCACAGTTGGTATCAGAGCTACAGGTTCAAGTCCCTAATTCAAGTTAGGGATTGAGTCAAAAAGGGTATAGAAACTGTGTCTTAAGTGTGAGTCAACAACTTATATAGAGGAGCAAACCTTAGAGTCAGTCGAGGGTTCCGACGGCGTTACCCTGGCATCTACTGATGTTTTGATAGAACTGCCTTGACCATGTTGTGTCTTTTCAGTATATTTGTCATGTTGGTAGTGGCCCATAGTGATTTCCAGTTCTCCATCCCGGGAGAACAGGTCAGACTCAGACAGTTCAGTTTCAGAGAGGACCATAGGTGCTGTAGCTGAGGAGATTCGTGGTGTGGTGTGTTGCGGTTTGGACCAAAACCGCAAATTAAGTTGCGAGTGTGGTTTGTCCAAATTCTTAAATCGTAATCGTACCGCATAAATCTTAAATCACGCAAACCACACCATGAAAATACGATGTGGTGGGGTGCGGTTTAAGCGGTTTAAGTGGTTTAAACTATTTAAGAAAATAACAAATTTTAGTGTGAGCGGTTTACAATTTTCTATACATCAATAATTGAATTAATAAATAAGTTTCAAATTGATAGTATCACTTCAAATTACAATTTTAGTAAATCTGAACCATAAACTACAATTTCTATTTTTGTTGGTATACATTAGATAAAATTTTAAATTATCTAATTTCAAATTGTCTTACTTATTGACAAAAAAATAATAAACGGTAGTATTCAACCATCGACTGTAAGTTGCAACACTGCTACACAAATACTTATTATATATATATTTATTTATTGTATAAAGGGAGAATAATATTATATATATTTATTCATTATAAAGGTACAATAATATTATATATATATTATAATAATATGCGGTGCGGTTATTATAACAATAATATGCGGTGCGGTTTGAATTACGAGAATAAAATCCGTAGTTCGACAAAGAGCAAGAAAAATTTAAATTACACGGAGCGGTATGAGACAATATGGAGCAGACGGTTTGTGCGATTTGATGAAAACCACTTGGATGATGAGACGCCCATTTCCAAACAAATTTTACCTTTACAACATTGATACAAAGCTAAGCGTACTTGCAAATTGCATATTTGTTTCTTTATACAAGGGGCATCAACTATATATTGATTTGCAGAGTAATAATTTTTTTGACGTTGAAGAAGTCTCTAACTACCTTTTCTTTGTTCAGATTAATATATACTCCCTCCGTCCCTCCCAAATGTTTATATTTGGGTGGGGCGCGGAATTTAAGGAAAATGATAAAATAGTGGAGGAAAATTAAAAAGGTGAGTAAAGTAGTAGGATCGATTAATATTATATGTATAAAGTGAGTACATTCGGAAAGAAGTAGTGGATGTAGTTATTTTAAAAAGGAAAATGCTAGAGACCCTTAATTTTTATCCCAAAAATTTCCCAAAATCTGATGTGTCACATGAATAGTTGGTAACTTTCCTAATAATAAGATGGTACACGCGTGCATTAATATGCGCTCACGAATTAAAATAAGCCTTGTTTCAGCCACGTCATTTGGTAAAAAATTTGGGGAAGATATTTGGTAGTGGAAAGTTTTGAAATGTAAACAGTTAGAAGGAATATCCAAAAAAGGAAAGTATAAATAAATGGGAGGGAGTAGGTCTCGATGCTCCTGAGTTTGTTCTCAAGTAACTATGTGAGATTGCGAAGATCTCGGTATCGAGTAAAATTATAAATATAAATAATTTATGATAATATATAACCCACTTTTTTATACTACAAAACACCCTAACCTCAAATAATTAACGAAATCGACTTTTTTAAAAAATTATAAATTTTGAATTTTATTGAAGAAAAAATTGGGCCCCACCTAACAAAAATTGTATAATTAGCATCACAGTCACTAATTCAACTTAATTTCGCGTTTATCATGATGAAATTTCATCGAGGCTTCTGTCAACTGCTGGAACCCTAACTAACTTGGGCCCGGGGTCCCTTAACTATGATAGTAATTAGTTGGCTGTCCTAATCTCCCTTGTATATGATATTACTCCCTCCGTCCCTAAAAACATTTCCTATTTGTATTGGACACGTTTGTCAATGCACACTTTTGATTGTTAATATCTTTAATACCGTATTAGTATTAAATATAAAAACTTCATTGTATTAAAGTACTCATAAATATAAATCCAAAAAAATCACTCATGACTATGTTTGATCTGATAAATTAGACGTAAATTAGTAGTCAATCGCTTACCACGAACAGCAGAGAAAGTCAAAATGGGAAAAACAATATGGGATAGAGGGAGTAATATTTAGGGATATATTCATTTCAGATTTTAAAGGATTGTTAATAATATATGGATTTTAAAAGATTTTCATTGATTTCAATTCTTCATGGATTTTGATGGAGTTGATCCAAAATCTTGCAGAGTCTTATAGATTTTGTCGAGTTTTTTAGAAATCTATCAAAATCTCATGTTTTTTGAAGAGATTTAAAGATATTAAAAATGTAATAGCAAATCCATCAAAATCCACAACTTTTTTAAATAAAAGAAAATCCATGGACTTTTGAATATCATCAGATTTTGATGGATTTTTTAAAATCCAAAATGAATACCGCCAAATTTTGATTGATTTTTTAAAATCTAAATTGAAGACACTCAGATTTTAAAAGACTTTTTTCTAATACTTGTTGAATACCTTCAGATTTTAAAGGATTATTTAAAATCCAAATTGAATACCCCGTGATTTTTAAAATCCATTAAAATCCTTCAAAATTCCAATTGAATACACCTCTCTTAGTATACCTAATCATTTTATGATGCAAACAGTGTGAAGTGTAATTGAAAAAGAATATAAATTTCAATGTTTATCCACATTTCTACTTACTTTTTGCATGAACCAGTTGACTCTATCGTCGTTATTCCTTTTCAGTTGAGAGATCTATATTTTGCAGGCATACACAAATTTAAATTTCAGCTGTTGCACAACTCGTTGAAAGAGTGTTTTA
Source organism: Apium graveolens (assembly GCF_009905375.1). Lineage (NCBI taxonomy): Eukaryota > Viridiplantae > Streptophyta > Magnoliopsida > Apiales > Apiaceae > Apium > Apium graveolens. The sequence goes on from NC_133648.1 coordinate 1,102,956, forward strand.
ATTAATATATAAATTTTAAATTAACAAGCTGCAATCGACTCACATACAGAACAAATGTTGATGGTTTAATTAGGAGGCGGTGACAAACTTATCCTTGTTATCGCTAATTTTACGTCCGATTCTTGCTCATTCACAGTTTCCGTTAATTCCGAGAATCTGTATGAATGTGTATTTTTTGTAAAATTATTATAAATTTAATTATCAAACATAAACTTAAGTCTGTTATAACGAATGTTATGTGTGAAGAACAAGTAGGATCTTTCGTATTTACATATATAGCGGCATTGACCTTTTGATTTGATTGGATCTTATGAAAGAAAAAATCAATGTCAAGCAAGTCATGTGGCGATTGCTTGGGGCAAGATGATATGCATGTAAGTTGACTAATGACTATACATACACATATTGCTTGTATAGTTTAGGGACTTGGCCGGTATCACCGTCATTGTAAGGTCCCGAATTTAAGACGTTTAACGTTAGTAGACTCAAACCAATGCCCGTAGTTAATTTTTTCTCCCACGTAATTCGAACAATGTTATAAAACCTATCGATACGGAATTAGTATTATTAGCAAAACAAAATCACTTATGAGATTGAATAATCATCCCAACTTCAGTTCTAAAAATTATCGATTAATCGCTCGATTAATCATTTCAATATACTCTACTGATTCGATTTTATAATCAAATTAATCATGGCATTTTTTTCTTCAATTTATATATTTAGTTTAACAAATTATTTATTTCTATATTTTATTAAGTATATCCTATTAAAAGTCCAATTAATCAATCTGATTAATCACCGATTAATCACCGAAGAATTGCTCTACCGAATAATACCGATTTCCGGTTTTTTGAACAACCATCCCAACACAAGGAAAATAGAGAAAACCAGCAGTTTACCATCGTAATTATGTATACAAAAAACACGTGAAAAAATTATCTTTAAACAAACCGCGAAAGGAGTTCAGAGACCTTAATATGACTATTACTTTTTAACTTCTTTCTTCATCATCCTCGCTGAAAATTACCAAAATCACTGTCGATTAATCATCGATTAACTCTTTGTCATCACCGTGTCTCATCGTTCTTCGGATCGGATCATAACTCGGATATCGCGGAATCATCACCGCGACTTCACATGATGGAGCAAGAAGGGTCACGACAGTATGGCTCCTCATAGTAGCATGGTGCCGGAACATAATTACACGGAGGGTACGAATACGACCCGTAATAATATATAGGCACCGGATCTTTCTTGTCGTCGTCCTTTTTCTCGTCTTTCTTCTCTTCTTTGAACGGACCGACACTCACTAAATCTGTATGCCCTACGTGTTTTCGCAGACACTTGGCGAGCTCCACCGTGTCGATATCTTCTCCGATCACCTCTATTTGATCCTTGTCGTCCCCCTTCAATGCTACTGATTGCACCCCTGTTTAACAACTACACCAGTTAATACTACAAAAAAAACGAACATTTCTGTTTATCACATTTGGTCAGTGAATTTCAAAAAATATTTTATTGTTTTGAAAAACAAACATGTCTGTTATCACATTTGATCAGTGAATTTCAAAAAATAATTTGTTATTATGAAAAATGTTATAACAATTGAATGAGACGGAGGAAGCAGAACTTACCGTAAGTGGTAGCTGCAATCTTCATCGCCTTGACGCGAGATTTATCCGGGCAACACATCGTCACTCTGATCACCACCTTTTGCTGCAACAAAAGAGAAAAAATCGAGAAATTTATATACAATTAAATAAATTTTTTAAAAATTATACTTTCTAATACAGACATAAACGCGCGCGCACACAAACACACAGATTCGAGAATAACGACCGTACACATACCTTAGCCATCGTTTAAAAATTAAAAGGGTTTGCAAAATTTAGAGGGAGAGTAGTTTTGAATGAAAGTTGCAGACTTGCAGTTGCAGAGTTGCAGTAGGCTTGTTTACACTTATATACACACACATGCATAGTTGCATATTAAGTATAGTGAAAATAAATAAATAATTGAAAATTATAATTGTGGCGTATATGAGACTTGGACTCGTCAGCAATCTACGTCAAGCCTGACTCTTCATTGGTTTCAATATGCTTATAATAATAATAAAATAATACTCCCTCCGCCCTTTTCATTTTTTTACATTTTCCTTTTCGGGATGTCCAATTCATTTCTTTACATTTCAAAATTTACCAAAAATAGTCAATGGGTCTCACCACTTTCCTACTTTTCCTCCCTTTTCACATTATTTTTACCCCTACTGTCTCCTTTTTTTACATTAAAAATCAATATGTTCCACCACTTCACACACTTTTCTTTCTCTTTTTCACTACTTTATATATATTTCTTAAACTCCGTGTCCAATCCTTTTGATAAGAAATCAAAAAGACGGAGGGAGTATTAATCTTGATTAAGAACAGATTAGGGACGCGTTAGGAATATAAAAATAATAAAACGGAGTACATGTGCATGCATATTCTCGAGTCTCAACGTGGGGAGTCTAATTAGGATCGGTTTATCATCGTGCCTTAGAAAAAGGAAAGTTGTGTTGATCTGATTAGAGTAATTAAAATACCATTTAAAATTTTAATGAAGATTAGAAGATAATTTTTTTAGGGTCGTGGTTCGATTACACTCTAATGCTCGAATTTAATCGATAAATTGTATGACGTTAGACTGTTTAGCTGGTCCAGCTTCACGATTAATGGAGGAGGTCAGACCAAACACGAGGCTAAAAAAAAATAGAAAATAAATTGTTGGGTCCCAAATCAAGAATAATCCTTAACACCGCGAAATAACACACCTGATAAAAAATTATTATGTAAAACTGACACCGAGTTCCACCACCACAATTCATAAACTATAACACAAGGAAATAGTAAAAGTAAAATAAAAGAAGATTAAAAATTAATCTTCTCATGGTTATGGTTTGATTACATTGTAATGCCCAAATTTGAATGATAATGATGAATTATGATACTCCCTCCGTCCTTAAAAACGTTTCTGATTTGTGTTGGACACGTTTGTCAATGCACACAAAACTTCATTGTATTAAAGTACTCGTAATTAAGTGATGAGTTGTGACGATGATTTACTGCTAACCCGCTTCACGATTAGTCGAGAAGGTCAGACCAAACACGAGGCTAACAAAAAAAGAGAGATTAGAAGATAAACTAACAAGTGATAATCATTGTTGCAGAAGAGCGAGGTTAGGGGTCATGGTTAAGTTTACGTGAGAGTGACTGATATATATATATATATATATATATACACGACCAATTTAATAATGTCACCGTCTTAAAATTGAAAGGCAGGCAATGAGCCAACGACCCAGTAAGTTTCCAGCTGCTTAATTGGACTATGATGAATTTTGGGCCTGGTTGGCAATTCCGATAAGCCAACTTATTGGCTTATAAGCCCGTAACAGCTTATTGACGAGTATTTGTCGACCCAACTTATAAGTTGAATTTACAACTTATAAGCTGATAAGTTGAATGTTAGTAACGACGTACTTTTTCTCAAATTATTTTTTATTTTTCATTTTTATATCAATTTTAGTTTAAAAATATACTTTTAAAATGTTAATCAAACTTTAATTTATATAAATTAAGATAATTATATTTAAAAATTATTTATTTTAGTTCATTTAAATAAAAAATTAATGACTTATAAGTTAAATTATCCAAACACTTATATAACTTATAAGCATTTATTAACTTATCACTTATCGGTCAATTATTCAATTTAAGTCATAAGTTACTTATTTTAAGATTTCCCAAACGGGCACTTTATTACTCTGGCGTGTGAAAATGATTTAGTGAAACGGGTTTCTAATGTGTGCCCAAGCGCACATAATAAATACTAACTCTCATCAATTTGGTATATTTTGATTGGTGCTCTAATCATAAATATTGATTAACGCCCCCTGCATTTACAACTTCGCCAATTAAAATACACCAACCAAACGTATGTGAGTTAGTGTTTATTGTGTGCTATTGACACACATTAGAAAGACCGTTAATTAAATTAAAATTAAACCGTTGAATCTCTCGTTTTCACTGCTTGTAGTCATGCAGATGCATCTCTTTCACTGAATTGAGAGATGCAAGTATTCTATGTATCTGTGTCGGATAAAGAAAGTAATATGAGATGAGATTTTTCTAAGGGACAACATGAGCTTAATATGTAAAGAATAATTTTAGAGATCCTAATCCGGTAATCAAAATGGATTTTAAATGTTAAACATAAATATTGTCGTTTGATTAACTATAAATCAAATAACAGAATCGGACTTCTTACATTCACATAAATTTTACCAATAAATATATTTTAAATTATCAAATTATCAATGTTATATTATTCGGGACCAAATTTTGTTACCAAATGTAACACTTCTACCACAACTTGTATGTAAAACAGGAGCACATGACAAGTTATGATTATGCCTCCTGAGTTAGAGTCGGTAGCTTAAATGCGGTTTAACTTGGTTCACTTGGTTTGCAATGAGTCCGTAGAGTTTACCCAGTGCGCACACAAAGAATAGCGGTTGCGCGTTAACTACGATATATATATATATATATATATATATATATATATATATATATATATATATATATATATATATATATATATATATATATATATATAAAACGGGAGCATACTTATAACACTGCAAGATTCACGGATAAAATCGATGACAAAAATTCGGTCAAATTTAAAATGGTTGTTTTCATTAAAATTGACTGATTTTTTTTTATGACCATTTTTAAGCTACACGGAATTAAATCATATGTTATATTTAACTAAATACGACAGCTTATTTTAGGACAACCAAGTACAAGCAAAATTTAGGTCCGCCGAAATTTTAAATGAAAATTCAAAATCACGCTTAAATTTACTAAATTCGATTGTTTTTGGTTAAAATTATAATTACGTGAAAAAAAAATGAAAAATGAATCACCAATCACAACCCGACAACCATCATCGATGAAAATAATCTGAATTAATAAAATTAAGTTCCCTGCACAATACGAAAACGTTACTTTTCCGAGCAATTACTCGTGTCGCTTTGATAGCAACAATAATTAAAATTTCTTTTTGATTTTTTCGTGTTCTTGGTCTTGAGTCAAGATGTCAATTCTCGTAAGTAAATGGATAGTGTCATTTTTGTTAAGCCTAATTTCTAAAGTAATTTTCTAAATTTGCAGCCACAAGACACTTTGATGCCAACTGTAGGCAACTAAGCAAGAATTAGTCAGAAATTACGATGTTTTAATTCAATTCGTGAGAATTTGACCAAATCCTTCGCGAGATACTCGAACTCGGTTCGTAAAAATATTTGAACTTACCTTAGGTAATAATTGAACATGATTTAAGCTATTTGAATTTTTTACCGAGACGGAACTCGAGAGCTTCAGATTTACTCAGGTCGCAAAGTTCGCCAGGCTTATTAAGACTTTATTATTTAGTATTAATTTTATAATAACTATATTTTTATACAAATGTACAATATTTTATTTTTATTTTTTATATTTAATTGAATCGAACTCGAGTTGCACCGATTATATTTCAAGTTTTTGTTAATATCGGGTGAAATTTCAAACTTTTTACGAATCTAATTTTGAGTTTTAAATTAAAAAAAAATCGAACACTATCAGACTCAGCAGTAGAGATCTAAAGTTTTGGATGAGTTGATTATTTAACGAGCATCGAGCTAAAATAAAAGTATTCGTAAATGCATTATTCATCTTTATAAATCCAGTTGCAGTGGGATTCTTCGAGTAGTTAGTTTTTTTTTTTGACTCATTCGAGGAGTTAGTTGAACCTAACAAAGATGGTCCAACAAATTAAGTCCTAATAATATTAATTAGATATAACAAGGTTTAGTGACAAACACATACAAACAAATTTCAATTAATTAAAATTTATTTAATGAAGATTAAATACATGTCTTTACTTTAGAATTAGGTTTTAGTATGAAAGAAAAATATTTCAAAAATTAGCTATAAGAAAATTATTTAATGTCAATGGAATTTTGTATATAAAAATTGAATGCCATTTTTGTAATGATATAATTTATCCTGTATTTACAAAGATAGCCTTAATTTTATATAGAAAAATGAGTTAACTTTATGTAGTAATCTACCGTTAAATTTAACTATATAATTGGCTATACAATTTTTATATTTTTAATGATGAAATTAATATGAAAGTACCGGCTCCAACGATATTTAGAATTCAGAAATTAATCAAAATTTAGCATATAATTTTCTATTGTGAGTCCAGCCGTAGAAAAATCCATATAATAAAGACTTAAAATAAAAAAAAAATCTAAAATAGATTTATGCGTGAAAAAAATAAGGGTTTTTGTGGCATAAGGGGTCTACACCAAAATGATGTTAACATCTAGATATAAAGAAACTGAGAAAATCATATTATTTTAAAGATTAATAATATCAAGTGAAAAACAATAATTTGGAAGAGATATGTGAGCAATAAATTCACACGAAGTCATCTTGTTAGATGTAATAAATTTATCTAATTTAATATTTTTTACAAATATAATAAATACATAATAACTATGTAAATATTATAAATACAGTATAGATACACCAAGAGAGAAGAAGAGAAAAAGAGAAAAAGAGAATATATTATTTTCAATTGAATTTACAAACTCCATTTAGATGGTTATTTATAAGTGTAAAATATACAAGATACATGAACTTGAGAAGTCAACGAACTCATATTTATGAAAGATCAAAAGATTAAACCTAAAATAATCTAGGATCATCCATTCACAATATATAAAAAGTTCTAGGGACATTCATTCACAACACTCCCCCTTGGATGTCCATTTTCGATAATCGTGCCTCGTTAAAACTTTTCTAGGAAAAAACTCATTGGGAAAAATTCCTAGTAAAGGAAAAAAAGCACATCGATTATGAAAATTTAGTTCTAGTCCTTAAGTTGACGCATGTCAATCTTATGTACCAACTTCTCAAAAATTGATGGAGGTAGCGAACTCGTGAATAGATCTGCAAGGTTGTCACTTGAGCGAATCTGTTGAACTTCGATTTTTCCATTCACTTGAAGATCATGTGTGAAGAAAAAAACTTGGGGGATATATGTTTAGTATTATCGCCTTTGATATATCCTTTCTTTAACTGCTCGATGCATGTTGTATTGTCTTCGAATATTATTGTCCAAACTTTCCTGTCATGATGCATGCCACATGACTCCCTAATATGGTGGCATATTGATCTCAACCAAACATATTCTCGACTAACTTCATGGATTGCAAGAATTTATACATGATTAGAGGTAGCAACCAAAGATTGTTTCACTGATCGCCATGAGATGGTTGTATCTCCATAAGTGAACAAATAATCTGTTTGTGATCGAGCTTTATCGGGATCAAATAAATATCCTGCATCTGCATAACCAGTTAGCACTGCTTTGGATTTATTAGAATAAAATAATCTCATATCAGTTGTGCCTCGAAGGTATCGAAAAATATGTTTAACTTCATACCAATGCCTCCGAGTAGGAGCGCAACTATATCTTGTTCATAGATTTACAGAAAATGCAATGTCTTGTCGTGTATTATTAGGAAGATACATAAGTGCACCGATAGCACTAAGGTAAGGTACTTCAGGACCGAGTGCCTCTTCATTTTTTCCCTTTGGCCGGAACACATCCTTTTTCTTATCAAGTGATCGAACAACCATGGGGGAACTGAATGGATGTTATTTATCCATGTAAAATCGTTTAAGTAATTTTTCAGTGTATGTTGATTGGTGAACAAAAATTCCATCTCTCAAGTGTTCAATTTGAAGTCCAAGACAAAATTTTGTTTTTCCAAGATCTTTTATTTCAAATTCTGCCTTAATATAATTAATTATTTTCCTGAGCTCTTCAGGAGTACCAATTATATTTAAATCATCAACATACACAGCAACTATAACTAATAAAGACCCAGTTTTCTTTATAAATACACATGGACAAATGTGATCATTTATATATTGTTCCCTTAACAAGTACTCAATTAACCTTTGGTACCAGATTCAACCAGACTGTTTTAATCCATATATTGACCATTGCAACTTGATCGAGTAAAGGTCGCGAGAATGTGATCTAGATGCTTCTGGTATTCGGAATCATTCAGGGATCCTCATATATACATATTTTTCAAGGAACCATACAAATATGTTGTCACAACATCCATCAGACGCATTTCTAATTTTTCAATCACTGAAAGGCTGATAAGATAACGAAATGTCGTTCCATCCATTACAGGAAAGTATGTTTCCTCATAATCAATGCCTGGTTTTTGCGAAAAACCTTGAGCAAATAGACGTGCTTTGTATCTTACAATTTCATTTTTATCATTTCTCTTTCGCACAAATACTCATTTGAAACCAACAGGTTTTGTCCCTTCAGGGGTTCGGACTACAGGTCAAAACACTTTATGTTTATTAAGTGAGCTCAATTCATTTTCAATTGCTTCTTTCCACTTTGGCCAATCATTTCTACGTCGACATTCATCGACGAATTTTGGTTCAAGATCCTCATTTTCTGTCATTATATCGAGCGCTACATTATATGCAAAAATTTCGTCGAACGGTAGTGTCATATCGGTTCCATTTCTTTCCTATGACAACATAAATAACTGAGATCTCTTCACTTTCAACATTTTTAGGTACCTGGTCTTCTTTTGATGTTTCATCTATCGTGTCACATGTCTCTTGAAGAGTCTCTTCTGGAGATTTTATTTCCTCTATTTGGGCATCTCCACTTTTTACCCCTTTTCTTTTTCGAGGGTTATTATTTTTGGAACCAATCGGTCTACCTCGCTTCATGCGAGGTCCTGATTTACTTGCTTTGATTAATTGTCCTTCTGGGACATCTATCTTTGCAGGAGCATTTTCAGCTGGTATGTGTGACTTAGTCACTCTATTTATATCAGTGAATGCATCAAGTAATTAATTTGCAATGCCTTGTAACTGAATTATTTTCTGAACTTCTAGTTCACACTGATTTGTACGAGGATCATAAATATTTAATTTTGATGCATTCCATGTAATTTCTTTTTTCAACAGTTTATTTTCTCCCCCTGATTTTAAGATAATCTTGTTTTCTCCGCCTAATCTTGGAAAAACTGTTTCATCAAAATGACACTCAGCGTACCTTGTTGTAAACATATCACCGGTCAAACGTTCGAGATACTTTATTATAGAGGGAGATTCATAACCGATGTATACCCCTAATCTTCTTTGGGGACCCATTTTTGTACGTTGTGGTGGAGCAATAGGGACATATATCGCACACCCGAAAGTCCTAAGATGGGAAATATTAGGCTCTCTTCCAGAGGCCAATTGTAAGGGAGAAAATTTATGATAACTTGTGGGTCTGATACGTATAAGTGATGTTGCATGTAAAATAGCATGCCCCCAAACTGAAATTGGGAGATTTGTTCTCATAATTAAAGGTCTAACAATCAATTGGAGTCTTTTAATAACAAATTCCGCAAGACCATTTTGTGTGTGAACATGAGCAACGGGATGTTCAACTTTTATTCCAATTGACATACAATAATCATTAAATGCACGTGAAGTAAATTCCCCAGCATTATTTAAATGGATCGTGTCAATATTATGATCCAGGAACTATGCTCTTAATCAAGTTATTTGTGCAAGTATTCTCGCAAACGCCAGGTTACGGGACGATAATAAGCACACATGTGACCACCTTGTTGATGCATCAATTAGTACCATAAAATATTTAAATGGTCCACATGAAGGGTGAATGGACCCATATATGTCACCCTGAATACGTTCCAAAAATCTCGGAGATTCAACTCCTATTTTTGCTGGAGAGGGCTTAATAATCAACTTACCTTCAGAACAAGCAGCACAAGAGAATTCATTAGTCTGAAAAATCTTCCGATTTTTCAGTGGATGCCTATTTGAGTTTTCAATAATTCCCCGCATCATACTTGATCCCGGATGTCCCAACCGGTCACACCAAATCATAAAATTATTTGTATCAATAAACTTCTGATTTATGATAACATTTGCTTCAATAGTACGAATGTTTGTATAATATAATCTGGAAGTAAAGGCGAGTAGTTGTTCATTGATACTTTTCCTACCCAATATGATGCATGCGATATTAAGGAATTCTTTATTCTCTTTACTCATTGTTTCAACATGATATTCATTTCTGCGAATATCTTTAAAACTTAATAAATTTCTTTATGAGTTCGGAGAGAATAATGCATCATTTATAATAAATTTTGTTCCTTCAGGTAACAAAAGATGAGCTCTTCTAGAGCCTTCGATTATACTTGTACTTCCAGAAATTGTATAGACATTACTTTTACATTTTTGTAGATGAGTAAAATATTTTTCATTTTTAAGAATGGTGCGAGTAGTTGCACTATCCACAAGACAAATATCTTCGTTTATTTTGTGATCAATGCGAGAATGAGAAATATCCATAGGACTTAAAATAAAAGTACATATAATTAGTAACTTAATAATAATAATCATAGAAATAAAATGTCTTACACATAATAAAAAACTTTAATCCAAATAATTATTTATATCATATCTGTATCATTCATATTGCTGCTTCCTTCAGGGATTTCGTAAAAATCAGATGCATCTAAATGTGTCATGTCATAGGGGTTGTACTCGGGTCCTTCATTCTGGAAAGCTAAATTTGCTTCAACAATCTTTCCTTTCTCCTTCTGGGATGCTTTGTATAGGTCAGCTAAGTGCTTAGGCGTATGACAGGTACGTGACCAATGACCCTTCATGTCGCATCTATAACAAATATTCTCAACATTCTTTTGCCCTCTCTTATCTTTCTCCACCTTTTCATCCTTTTTCACAAACTTCGGGTTGTAATTTGATTTTTCTTGTTTACAAGGATAGTTGTTTCTTACTTTATTTCCTCGACCGCTTCCACGTCCACGCTAAAACTATAAGTTGCCGCATTCACTTCAGGGAAAGGGCTAGAGCCAGGTGGGCGAGACTCATGATTCTTCATCAAAAACTTGTTGTTTTGTTCAGCAACAAGAAGACAGGAAATTAAATCTGAATATTTTGTAAAACCTTTTTCAATATATTGTTGCTGGAGGAGTACATTCGAGGCATGAAAAATTGAATAAGTTTTTTCTAACATATCCGCGTCAGTAATATTTTCTCCACATAATTTTAGTTGAGAACTGATTTTAAAAGGCGCATAGTTATAGTCACTGACGGTTTTAAAATCTTGAAGCCTCAAATGCATCCAATCATATCGAGATTTAGGAAGAATCACCGTCTTTTGATTATCATATCTATCTTTAAAAAAAATTTAAAGTTCAAGTGGATCTTTCACAATAAGATATTCAGTTTTAAGTCCTTCGTGGAGATGACGGCAGAGTAAAATCATCGCTTTTGCGCGATTTGATTCATATTTTTTGTTCCCTCTTTAATGGTGTCTCCAAGACCTTGATTCAAGTTTGGTGAAATTTGACATTCTTAGAAAAATAATCACAAAAATATATTATTATTATTTCAAACATGTATGTATATCTAATTTTACAAAAAAATTTGTGATGTCTAAATATATGCATGTGAAGCTAAACAGATTATATATGCTAGAAAACTTATAATTATCATTGATGTTGATAGAATAAAATATTTTCAGAGATTACCATATAATCTTTTTGATGTCTATTATATCACAGGTATCATATAATCAATAAACAACTTTTATCACTTGCATCCATAATTTAAAATGAAACTATAAATTTACATAAATGCTTATAAACTAATAATTTTAAATATTTTGGGCACATTAAAACAACTTATTTTGGTAATTAACTAGTCTAACATATGATAAATCTTTTATCTAGGTTTAACATTATGTACATATAAAACATATTATAAGGCGGGACACATACATGTAATTTTTCTTTTATTATATGTCAAGTGCAAAGAAATATAGTACAAAAAATGGACATATTCTAAATATATGTTTATGTAAAGATATAATAACAAATCAAGTCATCTTAACATGAAGATTATATACCTTATATGAGATAAATAAAGAAGATCTGTAGGTGACTTCTTGTACGGCAAGTGGCCTCCAAACTTTTAAAGCATGCCGTGCTGATAACGTATTATAAATATAGTATCGATACACCAAGAGAGAAGAAGAGAAAGAGATAAGAAGAGAGAATATATTATTTCCAAGTGAGTTTACAAATTCCATTTAAATGGCTATTTATAGGTGTAGGATATATAAGATACATGAATTTGAGAACCTGAGAATGTTCTAGAATCATTCACAATATCTACAAAGTTCTAGGGACATCAATTCACAACAGTAAAGAAATAATTATCATTAGTAAAGACTGAATTTTTGGTATCATAAATTCACGTGTAATTTTATAAATAAAAATTATGAAATGTGAAATTACTTACAATATTAAATTTAGTGTAGAGCAAAACCAAATCGAATCTGAATCAAATTGTACAACTTTAAGAATCATATAATTATTTAACAACTCTTTGAATTTGAAATGAGCCAAATTTACTCCGTGTTTCTAATAATAAATAGTCACGTAAACAGCCCCACATATAAATATTAGTAGAATAAATTACTTTTCTACACTTATAAATAATTATAAGTTTTTTTTTCTATTTTATAAATAAAGACCCGAATTTTCTACGTTCCCCCACTCGGTGTTGCAATCACGGTGTATAAAAGTCGTATTCACATAGCTGGAGTAGCTAGGACAAATATTAATTAAAAATAAGTCTTTTAATATTTTTAATTAAAAGTCAACTTGATTAAGTCTTCTACATCAAAATTTCCTCGTATCTTCCTCTATCTTACTTACCAAGTTCTTATCTAGACAATATTTATTTTCAGTTTTATTTTTCGGTAATTACGAGATTCATGCGGGCCATACCAGGTACTAATATTTAGACAAAACGGGCCAGGCCCATCACATAATTAGTTTAACTTGTAGCCCATCCAATAATATTTCACTTTGTAAGTCCACTAAAAAGTATTTCGTCAAAAAAAAATAACAAGATGAGCCCAAAAGTTTTGTAATTGTCAACAAAGGTTGAACTCCTGTATCTTTTGCGGAAAATCAGGAGTTCGATTTATGTATGTGCGTGTGTAAAAATGAGCAATAAAAAAAAAGAGAAGCCCAAAAGAAATATAAAGTTACTAATTTCCGAATAACATCACAATAATGGAAAATATGCCGGCTCGAATGTAATTCTCGTTCAACTAACTAAAAAATTCAGTAGCAGAACACAGCAACATCTAACATTCCCTTCTTAATTTGATACAAGAGCCTCAATTCAGAAGTTCTCCTTTTGAAGTGCTAAGTCATCATAGAACGTAGACTAAGTAAATAAATAAACAGTCAGCTTCTAACTCTCGTTCTTTTGGATTATGAAAGGAACTTTTGTTTCCGTTTAAATGGTATGGTGACTCATAACTCATTCAGTTTGTAGAAATCCAAATTCATAAATGAAGGACAAAAAGATTAACCAAAGTAATACTAATGGGTCATTCACCCACGCGAGACATAAATTACACAATAAATTGATATCCGAGCATCGCAGCATCTTGGCTGTATAAGTTTATAAGGCTATCAATATGATTTTTATCACCTTCCAAAACATCTTAGTACTGAAGAGGTTAGAGTAGAAGAGAGAAACTTCAAGCCAGCAGATCCTCCCGGGAAGTAGGAAAGAGCATAATAAGAAAGTGCAAGAACCTGATGACATTGAGAAACCTCAAGTTACAATTGCATAACAATATTGAAAGATACACAAAGTATGACAAGGATTAATCTTAATTTATCAAATTTGAAAGAGCGCATCAAGTAAACATTTTGTAAAAGTAATTTCAGTGTGCATGGTTTAATGGGAACTAAAATGATAAATGATAATTTAAACCAGAATAATGATATGATCTGTGGTATTATAATATTGCCCACCTTAGCTCCATATACTTCTATATATCATTGGTCAAGCAATAGCGCCTTTATTTCATATACTACATTTCTTATGTATATTTTACCAAAGAAGTAAGATGGTAGCCAAGCAAAATATTCTCACAAAAGTAAGTAGTGATAAGAGCAGTCCTCGTGGATGATATTTCCCTTTTTATTGAAAATATCATAATAATGAAGGCTCTTAAATGATGAGGAAAAAATTTAAAAAAATTCTTAATCACGGGAATCTGAGCAACCAATCACGAATCTATTGAAAGGAAAAGCACACATAAGAATATGGAGGTTCTCGCAGTATCGATCCATACCAATCATTGTGAAACACACTTTATAATTTATTGTCAAACCTCTCTGTGTTACAATATACAAGGGAATGATGTTAACCAAAAGGACTTTCATTATGATTGTAATAAGCTACGGACCAGGTATGACAAGCAAAAAGCCAAGAAGGTAAATTTTGGAGTTGAGACTAGTATTCTCACTAAACAAGCCCATCCCGCACTTTTAAGTTTTGTGTTTTACTAGAGATGCCAAACAAAGTAGAAGAATAATACAATTCACCATCAGCAAATATAAGCATTATACTTATCTACATTCCCTAAACCTTAATAATAATTTTGCATCGAATACACATAGAATGGACTAAGAATTTTAAATTTAAAACAAGAGATTGCTGGCCCTGAGGTTAAAACAAATACAATACAAGTGGAGATATTTTTGTAAATACTTGGGGTGAGATTCAATTATTACAAAAATGACATCCAGCATTTGTATGGAAAATTGTTATAACCTTAGGTAAGATACCTGAGGTCAACCTCAGACCCAATTTTCTCTTAAAACAATCAAAAGGATTATTACCTGTAAAACGGAGAACAGTGCAGAAAGAACATAGCTGTGCAGCACCATCGAAACGTAAATGGTGCCTACCATACTGCCAATAAATCCCAAAGTAAATGGTAGCCTCTGCACCAAAAAATGATGAAAACAAACATGAGAAAAACGAATAGTGATACAAAAAACATACATATCTTCTGACTTTTAAAAAATCGTTTAGTTAAATAAATAACAGGCAACCAAACCATGTAAATAACTGAAAAATTAGGCACAAGGACAATACCTCTTTAGATGACATGTGCGCGAGCTGATTCCTAGGTCCCTTGAGAGCGAAGAATGAACCAATGATGAAGGCACATCCGATAGTGAAACAGATGGCAAATTTCTGAGGCATCAGCATCATAACAGGGAGAAACATGGTGAATGCGATGAAGATAAAAAATACCCCTGAAGCAAGGAGTAATCCGAAGTACAAGAGAGATTTCCCTGAAGGAACATTAGATTGGAAGCTTCCGGGTATATCTCGCACACCTTTTGAAACCCTGAAATGAGGAAATAATTAATAAAGACCAAATATATACATTTCCACAATGTCAGTAAATAATCTACTAGTATCAGCGGTTTATAAAGACAAAGTCAAGTTGGTAACCGGGAACTTCCTTGTTAAATTTTCTTTTAAAAAAGTTAATTCTTGAGTAGGAAAATATATATTTAATAGAATAGCTCAAATGACGAGTAGTGTTCAAACCCCAGAAATTAATCAAGTTGACAGTATGGTGGAGACAGCATCCAAGTTAATAGTTTTTAATCAACCTTCTGGAAATGGTTATCATGTTATATAAAAAATATGTTACACTAAATTGTGGATTACGAACAATCAAGATATATATCTAGACAATAACGTATAAAGGAAATTGCATGTGGAAGATGAAAAATTTGTTAGCTTACGCAGAATTATACATAGTCGCGATATTCACTTTCTCATATATAACTCTACAAAGATTAGCTTTATCCAGTAATTCACACCCTTGCAGTACCTTACCGCTCATTACACCATAACACACAGTCAGACATACAATAGAACTTTTCCGGGTACACACAGATAACACATTGCTTAAACTGTTCGTTTAACTAACCAAATATTACGAACAAATATATGAAGCATTAAACAACACGACATACAGACACAAATTTTTAAATACTTGCTAAAATAAACAAAGTATATTCAAATCAATGTACGATCATCGAAACATATCATATCACCACTAAACAATCAAACAAAGGCTTTTCACCTCATTCGCTAAATCATACACAAACTATTCAAATTAATGCCCGACGATTGATTTATATTACCACTAAAGACACAAACTAACGAAATCAATATTTGAAAAATAAAAAAAAAAGTCACTGCTTAACAATTGTAAAAAGGCATTAAATATGCAAAGACACTAGACATCCACTTCATAAACTATACACATACTTCGAACATGAGCATCATATTTTTAAACTTGAAAAACGATAATTCCGAGACAGCAAATTTTTTGAACTCGATAAATGAATAACTTATTCGTGTATTTTTAACAATCCTAGAAAGGCAGTAAATATGCATAGACACTAGACATACGCTTAATAAACTATACACATACTTTTGAACATGAACATTGTATATTTGAACATAATTTATTCCGAGACAGTGTATTTTGCTTATTTTTAAACTCCATAAATGAATAACTTACTCGTGCATTTTTAACAATCGACACTTAATAAACTATACACATACTTATGAACAGGAACATAGTATATTTGAACATAATTCATTCCGAGACAGTGTATATTGCTTATTTTTAAACTCGATAAATGAATAACTTAATCGTGCATTTTCAACAATCCTACAAAGGCAACACTTAATAAACTATACACATACTTATAAACAGGAACATAGTATATTTGAACATAATTCATTCCGAGACAGTGTATTTTACATATTTTTAAACTCGATAAATGAATAACTTATTCGCGTCAAAGGCAACACTTAATAAACTATACACATACTTTTGAACGTATTTTTGAACACAAATTATTATATCTTGTCCATTTTTAATCTCGATAAATGAATAAAATTTTCCGATCCCGAGAAATAAGACATACACATTAAAAGTACCGGAAACTTTGTCATTGGCGGAACGAACAGCGGATTCGATATCGAAACCGAGGGCAGCATCTTCTGCTTCTTCAGCAGCTCGCGATGAGGCGGCGTAAGCGTTCCAATCAGCGAGTAGAGAAGGTGTTTGGGTTGGGAGATCATTGGCGCTTGCGCTTGGGCCGCTGAACCAGGCCTGGGCTGTTTTGTGCATCGTTTGTTACTAGTCTGGTCCGGTGATTATGAGCTTGATTTTGATTGGGGGATGTGATCGGGAGATCTGGTGGTAATTTTGGGAGTTTTGCGGGATGTCACAAGGCCGTGTCTGGGTTTCTATATTTTTCGTTTTAAAATACTTTCTCCGTCTCAATTTATATACGTAATTTAAGGCGCATTTTAATTTTTTCACAAATTTTTTTGAATAAAATTTTAATTTTAAATTTTTGTTCAATTGAAAAATAATTAACAAAATTATGCGGTTAATACACCTTAAATTTGAAAAAATTAAAAAAATCTGAAATCCGAAATCCGATTCGATCCGGAAAAACGCCTTAAATTTTTGTTCATCGCTTATTATTGGTCTGGTCCGGTGATTATGAGCTTGATTTTGATCCGGGGGTGTGACCGGAGATCTGGTGGTAATTTGGGGAGTTTTGCGGGATGTTAGATTGTCACTCGCAAGGCCTTGTTTGGTTTTTCGATTTTTCAATTTTAAATATTATCCTTGATTAAGATTTTATCAAGACTTGTGATAGAGGAGTCATTTTCATAAATATTAGAAAAAATGACAAAAATACCTCTTTTTTATAGTTTGTGATAAAATACTTTTTTTGAAAATTTTGACTAAAAATACCCGTCTAATACGTATTTGTAAATTGGGTATTACTAATACGTATTTAACAAATAGATAATTTCTATAAAAAAATTATTAAGGAGCCTTTGACTTTTTGTGATACGCATTTGAGAAATGCGTATCTCGTGTTTTGTTTTTTTCTTTTTAATGTTTTTTACATAATGCTCATTTCTCAAATTTGTATTAGCCTTAATGAAAGATAATATTATTTGTAAAATAGTAGTAGTATATTTTATAAGGGCCTCTTCCAATAGTGTGTTGGTTAAACTTTATCTAACATACTATTTGAGGCCGTTAGATCTATATTTCAAGGGTACAGATCTCTTTTTACCCTTTCGTGGATAGTTTTTTCTCTTTTTCGTGGAAAATTTCCGTAGAAAGAAGAAAAACCCATCCGCGGAATATATATACGAAAGTGTAAAAAAATCTTTAAATATAGGTTCTTAAAATAATGATCTAAGGATTCTGAAATAGTGTGTTATATATGACTTATATAACACCCGATTGTTAGAAATTAGTACCCGTATTATGATAGAGCTTTTTTCAATAACATCAAAGTTGTAAAGAAAGAAAAATTAATTAATACATACGGAAATTAAATACAACATTTATTTTGAGATTAAATAAAACATTTTCAACCTCAAGATAACTACACTTTCAACATCCCCTATAACTTTATATACAATATTTATTGTAATAGAGGGTCCACTTTTTTATTAAAAAATAACTTCTTCTAATTATTACGGCCTCGTTTATTTCGATATAACCCAACTATCTATACTATTATATAAAAGACGAAATATTAAAAATTTGATTGGTACGGTCCTTCGTTCAATTACATAATTACCCTTATTTAAAAAATTAATATTTTACTTGCTTAGTATATAAGCAATTATCTTTGAAGTAAAATAAATTGTCTTTTTTATTTTCTCCGACTTAAATATTTTTTTCTAAAAAGAATACTTGTTGGAATTACTTAACCGACGTTATTTCATTATTTCTTGATTTTAAAATGAATTACCGTATTTGATTTTGCTGCAATTTAAACCGGCAGTGAAATGATTTTTGTAGTTACAACAAAAAATATGAGAAGTTAATTAACATGATCAACCATGATTATCACAAGTTGCATAGCCATCTAATATAAAAATACTAATTACTTGCTAAAATTAACCATGTAATCTCTGATTGCTTAGTAAACCTTATATTGAACTTGTAATCATAACTTAATTACGAGAAAGTTGAAGTTCAAATATACCCATAAAATTGGTGAAATAAATTATGCTTACATGAACACGTGGCATTTGAAATTTTTTGGGTATCAATTTGATACATTTAGCATTATTTTTTCATAATTTCATGAATTTTTTTATCAATATATTCTTAATCTCTCCTAATTCCCATTTAGTATTTTACCCATGGGTAAGAATTTTGACCCGGATTTTTTTTAGTATTTTACCCATGGATCCAGTTTATAACTCACATAGAACCAACTTTTTGAAATTTAAAAATTCAAATTGTACTCACGTATAAGTCCTATTTTGTAGCAGGTAGTGTTTCATCATAATCTTCTCATGTTAGCATTAGCATTCTTTCTCTATTTTCTATTTTCTATACCAGAACGAAGATGGTGCTCTGAATGATTTTTCCTTATAAATATGGATCCAGGTTCAAAGAAATTTTTTTCGAGATCTTCACTTACAGGTTCGTGATTGTTTGAATGTGTAACTGTTTTTTTGATATTAGAATGTGGAGAATGAATATCATATGTTTGATGTTTTGTTTAGGATTAAAGCGTAGCATCCGTAGTCGAAATTCAGAGAATGTCCATCCCAGCCTTTCTAATATCAATGCAAATTCTGAGGATGTGAATGTGGGTAGGTTTTTGTATATATTGATGTGTGTATATCGGATATTGTTGTTCTTATATAGTTTCATTCGTATAAATGAGTTTACAGCCTCGGTCAGAACAAGTTGTGAAGACAGCTCCGGTTATAGTAATTTTATGTCAACAGGTAAGTACTTCTCAGCATATTAGTTACTTATATCAACATAGAATTGTTGTTTGGTCGCCAAATGTTCTTGATTTGAATGCTTGCTCCCTCACTATGTACTTGTGTCATTCCCACTGTCCGTGTTTCCTTTTTCTTGCAGAAATTGATATAATTTCGTGTACCAGCAGGCCGTCATCTTCGAATTTGACATGTTAGTGTGTTTGTTTTTATAATCTTACATGATAAACTACCATGTACTCTGCCGGAAGAAAAATGTTTGGCATTTACGTTTCTTTGTAATACTCATGACCATCAATCAGAAGGCCTTTAAAGGAAAATATATATGAATCTATAAGATATATGTTTTTATACGTGTTGCTAAGGTATACGGTGAGATTAGATTTTGTGTACAATTTGTCACTGTTATGCCAATATTATTTCTTGCAACCACAAAACCTGTAAGACAAACCGAAATCAAATCCCAAAACTTGAACAAAACTACCTTGGTAAGGGAGCACAACACATTCTTACCTGACTAATGCAACTATTATGTGTAACAGTTCAAAAAAGAAGCCCTTTACAGCCTCTCCAGGAAACCAGTCAACCAAATATGCAGTATACAAGCTCTACATCTCCGTCATCAATGTCTTTAAAATCCAAAGATAACCCAAATTATCATATTCTCGAAGGTGCAGGCCAAATGGATAGACATGTTATTCAAAATAAGGAGAATCAGAAACCAAATATTCAGTTTGCCAGTTAGGTAGTCCTTCTGTAGGATCGCCTTCTTCAACAGATAAAATGTATATGTAATTATATTTACCCTTTTCAGAGTGTCATGTGTAACTACCTTTAATCCTGGCTTTTGACAGAGTAATTATTTGAAACTAAGATGTTTTAAATTTCTTAGTAGATGTATGAGTATTAAGTACCTAATTTCATGTATAACATGAATTGTAAATGACAAATCGAATTTTTACCTTCAACGCTTACATCCAATTCATCCTTTTTCTTGAATATGGTCGTGTATACAGTATTAGGTCCCTTCGAAGGACAATTAATCATCACTAAAGTATCTCCAGCTTGAACATTTGCCTCGCTGATAAATTGTAGCCGTCCTTTACCAAACAAGCACCGCTCCCCTTCCCATATTATTTCCACATTCCACTGTTTTCAAGCAATCAACAAGGAAACATACGACAGATTCCTCCATTTCTGGTAAAGGCCTTTTAAATCATTGCTCAACGGCTGAAATTAGTTGGACATTGTAATTATGTCAGTATAAATATAATTAACTTGCGAAGCTATTCAATAGTAAATATTGAAAGGAAACATGGCACTCACCATATTATAAATTCTTGGATCAATGTCAAATCTATAAACTTTCATTGAATAGTATTCTGTATAATTTTCATAAGCATTGAATACCCAAAGACCACAGATTTTGTCAAATTCTAAAGTTTACACACCAAATACATATTCTCCAGCATTCCAATCTTCATTATCTTCATTTTTTAAATAATTTTTTTTTTAATTTATTTTGGCCTGTCACCCTCAATTGCGGTGGACTTGAATATTTTAACCTTGAACATGTCATCGTTGTAGTAATCGAATTGCACAAGACCATATATTGTTACTCCGTAATACTTCATAAAAATATCAAACTCGTCCAATCTCCTCATATTAGCATCAAATATTCATGGCCAAATATATTTACCACACCTAAAATTTAACTCTTTAGGCATCCGTTTGGAATGTTCAGAAAGAAAAGATTGTGGAATACGTTGTTTCAATAAAAGAGAACCCATGTCATATCGTTCAAAATCCAAACAAATTAGTAATTTATTTGAAATATTTCGAAGATACATAAGACTTACAAAGGTGTCTAATGTGTTTTTTTTTCATTGTTAGCAGATATAAAACTGTCTATCTTCCTCCCTCGCCCTTTTTCAATGCTTTCCCATTTCTTCAACATTTTTTTTGCCTTTAACAAGATCAATGTTTACAAATGAAATTCCAATCATATACTAGTATGTAAGCAGGTTATAAACTAATATTTTATACAATATGGGGTCGCAAGTGCAAGATCTGTTGCATACAGTAACTTAAACAAAGAACATATTTCAGATTTTCACATAATTGACATAAATAGCTGACAAAGTCTTAATTCATCAATAGGAATCAATTATTAGGTAAGCAGAAGTATGCATTTTTATATTTACAATGAAATTGATAAAGAGTAACAATAAAAGATGTAATTTAAGAAAGAACAAATGCATATCTAACTTCCATTATGCACATCACGGCTCTTTAGAATCCTCAAGTCTATGTTAGGCAAGGTCTTTGATCAGTCGTTGTAGTATGCATACTTCCGATTTGGGTTTTTTAGCCGGTATAGAAATGAACTTTTTTGAGCCGTGTTTGTCTAAATATGGTGACAGCTGTTGTGCATAATTTTAGTTTTTTTTTTATTTAATAATGTCAAAAAGATTTCATGTTATTACATTAAAATGTTGTATATAGTTTTATATTTTTAGAGGAAAAATATTTACCTAATTTTTGACTAAACTATACTTCTTTAAATAATACATTTTCTATTAAAAATTATAAAATTTTATATTTTAGCATTTTTTTATATTATCTCAAGTTAATATGTAAAACTTTATCAGTACATGTGATTTAATTAGATATTTTCTTACAATTAATATATATATAATTGGGAAGCAATTGATAAAGAAAATACATTTTTATATTATCTCAAGTTAATATGTAAAACTTTATCAGTACATGTAATTTAATTAGATATTTTTTTAAAATTATATATATATATATAATTGGGAAGCGATTGATAGAGAAAATGTATTTTTATAGTTATTTTATATTCATACAAATTTAGTAATGTATATTCTATAATCGGTTGAAAGTTAAAAACCTCTTTTATGTTAAAATATTGAATTTTCAATATAAGAGGCCAAATATATTTCTCTCCTATGAAGTGAGAGCCTTTGTTTTTCTCTCCTCCTTTGATTAAGAGTGTGAGAGTTTTGATATGGATAGGGTCGAAGATATCAACGAGAGGATGGCAGGTATGGGAATCGAGGATGAAGAGAACACTGAACTCATGTTTGATGAAGAAGCGGGAGATCTTTCAAACAAATTCGAGTTGTGCCTTGTGGGTCGCTTTTTGACAGAGAAAGGTTTGAATGTCAGGGCAATGAAGTCTAAAATGGCGGATATATGGCGTCCGGCAAGGGGGTTAAACATCAAAGACCTCAAACCAGGTGTGTTTTTATTTCAGTTTTACCATGGAGATGATATGGATTGGGTTCTTAATGGTGGGCCTTGGAATTTTGACGGAGCAATGCTTGTCCTGGGTAAGATTTGTGCTGGGGAAGATCCATTGGAGGTACCATTGTTTCACTTACAATGCTGGATACAGTTGTATGGTGTCCCTTCAGGTTTGATGACAGAAGTGGCAGGAAAGCAGCTTGGAAATTTCTTTGGCTCGTTTGTAGCTTATGATCCGAATAACAATTCGAGTATTTGGCGTGAATGTATGCGTATCAGGATCAGTTTTGATGTTAGACTACCTCTTAAGCGCAAGAAGAAAATTTGCAGGAAAAATGGGACGGAGAACATTGTTAACTGCAAATACGAGAGGTTGGGGGACTTCTGCTTTGTTTGTGGGCTAGTGACTCACACTGAACGTTTTTGTGAGAATAAACTATGCATGAGTTCCAAAGATGAAGCTAGAGATTGGGGTCTGTGGCTGCGTGCTCCGGCTAGGCGAGCGTCAGGGCAGGATCAGAGTAAATTTCTCAGGGACGAGAGGGATGTTGATTGGGTCGCAAATCACGGGAATTCAAAATTAAATCAGCAATTTTCGGGGGAATCTGGTAATCAGATAATGCAAGTTGGAAGTCAAGGGCGTAAATTCAGTAGTATCCCATCTGTTAAGGAGTCTCAACAGGAGGGTAGTTCAAATAATAAAGATAAGGGGATTTTGGCGGTCAATTTTAAAAACCCAGTTGGGCCAACAGAAGAAGAGTTAAGTGGGCTCAATATGGAGGATAGCAATAAACGCAGGAGAGGCCCAGAGAATAATACTTTTATGGAGATAGAGGGCGTTAACAACGGAGTACGTTCTGAAGCTGGTCTTTCTAATACTGATTGTTCAGGTTCTATTTCTACTGATTTGGCTACGCTTGCAAGGCAAGCTAGCCGTTTACAATGAATATCTTAAGTTGGAACTGTCGAGGGATGGGTTCCCCTCGAACAGTTCGAGCTTTAGGTGACCTTTTAAAGGTTCACAAACCTGAGTTTCTCTTTCTGTCTGAAATAATTTCCTTTGCAAATAAAATCAAAGTTCTTCGAGTTAAGTTTGGTTTTGCTCACTGTTTCTCAGTTGATAGAGTAGGTCGTAGTGGTGGGTTAGCTATTTTTTGGAAAAATAATGTAAGTTGTGAAGTTACAGGTTATTCTCGTAACCATATTAATGTGAATTTCCTTAATAATGGTTCTGCTGTGTGGACCTTGTCGTGTTTCTATGGCTGTCCAGAAAGCACTCGCAGGAAAATGTCATGGGATTTAATTCGTTCTCTTGCTGGTATGACCCAGCTTCCTTGGTCTATTATCGGAGATTTTAATGATTTACTAGTGGCTGCTGATAAATGGGGTGGTGCACCACATGCTCCGTCTCTAATGGCAGGTTTTCAAGCAGCTATTGATGACTCTCACTTGGTGGATATTGATCTTCAAGGAGGGAAATTCACCTGGGAAAAGTCTCGAGGTACAATCGATTGGGTTAAAGAACGCTTAGACAGAGCTTTTGCATCTCGAGAGTGGTTGCATTTGTTCCCGCTGTGCAAGCTGTCGGTTATCCACTCTGTTGCTTCGGATCACGACCCTATCTTGTTGGATCTGTTTAGTATGTCATTCACTCATAAGCAATTTCGCTTTCGGTTTGAAAATACTTGGCTTCAAGAGCCTAATTTTCACAAGGAGACTTCTGAATTCTGGCTTGCTCTTCCTCCTTCACACATTATCTCAAAGTTGCTGTCCGTGTCCAGGTTTATGGCTCGTTGGGGGAGAAACTTTTTTCACAAATTTCGGGACAAAATTAAACATCAAAAGAGGCTGTTAGCAAGGCTGGTGAATCGGGTAGATAGTGACGGAGTCAAGTTGTATTTCGAAGAGAAGGAGAGATTACATGAATTGCTTTTACATGAAGAAGTTTATTGGAAACAACGGGCTAAGGTCTTTTGGTTGACAGAGGGGGAAGCCAACACGAAATTTTTTCATGCTTCTGCTTCTTCACGGAGGAAAACAAATCGTATACCTTTCCTAGAGTCTGAGGATGGAATTCGAGTTAATGATATGGAGGGTATGTGCAGAATGGTAAGCGAGTATTTTAGTGATATCTTCAGGGGGGATCAACATAACACGAATCAGCAGTTTGGTGAGGTGAATAGGTGTGTTACTGATGCTCACAATAAAATCTTGGTGGCTGATATAACCTTTACAGAATTCAGTGTAGCGGTGAAACAAATGCATCCAGACAAAGCTAGTGGCCCGGATGGATTAAACCCTGCTTTTTTCCAACAATTCTGGCCTATCTTGGGTAGGGAGGTCTTTGCCTGTTGTAAGGAGTGGTTGGATAACAAGTCTTTCCCGGCTAATCTTAACGATACGAATGTGGTACTCATTCCTAAGAAAGAGAATGCTTGTTGTATGAAAGATCTTCGCCCCATTGCTTTATGCAATGTCTTGTACAAGATTTTATCAAAAGTTCTAGCTAATCGGCTTAAACTTATTTTGCCACACATTATCTCTGAAAATCAAGCTGCTTTCGTGCCAGGAAGAAGTATTAATGATAACGTGCTCATTGCTTTTGAACTTATACACCACATGAAGAAGCCAGCTAGAGGAAGTGAGGGCGATGTGGCTCTAAAGTTAGATATCTCGAAGGCATATGACAGAGTCGATTGGGTTTATTTGAAAAGGAGGATGCAGGCTATGGGCTTTAGTACTAAATGGGTGCAGTGGATGATGATGTGTGTGACTTCAGTTTCGTATGAATTCTGTTTCAATGGTGCGAACATTGGTCCCATTAAGCCTTCGAGAGGGATTAGACAGGGAGACCCGCTCTCTCCCTATCTCTTTCTTTTCTGTGTGGAAGGCCTCTCTACGGCATTATCAAAGTCTGTGTCAGATGGCTCCATCAGTGGCATCAAAGTCAGTAATTCTGCCCCGGTAATCTCTCATCTCCTATTTGCGGATGACTCATTTTTGTTTTTTCGAGCAAACAATACTGAAGCTGTGGTTGTTAAACACATTTTGGATGAGTATGCAGCGTTTTCGGGGCAATCAATTAACTTTCTGAAATCAGGAATTACATTCAGCTCAAATGTTAAACAGGAAAGGCAAGCTGCGATCTCAACTATTCTGGGAGTTTCTAATGATCTGCAGAACAGCATGTATCTAGGCCTGCCATCATTGGTAGGGAGGTCGAAGAATCGAGTTTTTGGTTTCATCAAGGAAAGATTGTGGAAACGGCTTCAAGGATGGAAGGCCAAAAAAATCTCTCGTGCAGGGAAAACCGTTCTAATTAAGAATGTAGCCACTACGATTCCCTCATATTGTATGTCGTCCTTCCTTCTCCCGAAATCTATGTGCACTGAGATGGAAGTAATGATGAATAAATATTGGTGGCAGTCGGGTTCTTCGGATAGAAAGGGGATAAATTGGGTCAGTTGGAACGGCTTGAGTATGTCAAAATGTCAGGGTGGTCTTGCTTTCCGTAGTCTCTATGGTTACAACATTGCTCTAATGGCAAAGCATGTTTGGAAGTTTATTCATGAACCTCATTCGTTGGTATCCAGATTTTTTAAAGCGAAATATTTTGCTAACTCCCATGTTCTTCAGGCAAAGGCTCCCCCAGGTTCGAGTTTCATTTGGCAGGGCATTGTCACTGCTATGAACGAAGTTATGCAAGGCTACAGGTGGGTGTTGGGTTGGGGTGATTCGATCAGATGTACCAGAGATCCTTGGATCCATGGGAAGAGCGATTTTAAGGTTGATCAGACCAGGATGTATGCTGATAATAATTTGGTTGTGTCGCAGTTATTCATCCAGAACGAAAGGCGGTGGGACGCTGTAAAGGTTCTGCAAACTTTTTCTAGAGAGGATGCTGACCTTATTTTGGCAACTCGTATTCCGGAGCATCCTGTGGAAGATCGTCTGGCTTGGACTAGAACTACTAATGGAAAATATTCAGTTAAAACGGGATATCAATTATGGCATAATCGGAATGTGGGTGTAGGAGCTGTTCTGCAATCGAAAGGGTGGAGTAAGTTGTGGAGCTTAGACTTGCCTCACAAAATGAAGATTTTCCTCTGGCGTTTCTGCAGGAACAACATTCCAGTGAAGAGTAGGTTGAGTATGAAGGGAGTGCAGATCCCTCTTAGCTGTCCTATGTGTAACTCGGGACTTGAGGATATTTTCCATATCTTTTTTGAATGTCCTTTTGCAGCAGCTTGTTGGTCTGTTTGTGGTTATAATTATGATTTGACGAGCTCAGAAAATGCAGCTTCCTGGTTATTAGCCAAGTTAGACACAAGTTCTTCGGATGAAGTTTTATTAATTGCTAGAGTCTTGTGGGGTGTTTGGTTCTTCAGAAATCAGAAAGTCTGGGAGAATAAAGTGGTGACTGCGGATATTGCAATGGGGTGGAGTTCAAAGATTGTATTAGAGTGGAGAGAAGCAAGGGAGAAACGTTTCCTCCAACCAGCTGGAAGTTCGACTAGTAGCTCTCCGGCTGTATCCAAATGGCAAAAACCAGCGTTAGGAACTCTTACACTTAATGTTGACGCAACAGTAAAAGTGGGAGAATCGAAGTTTGCTATGGGATTGGTGTTAAGAGATCATAATGGGAGCCTGGTTAGTGGTAAAACAATGTGTAAAGCCATGACAATGTCTGTTTTTGAAGCTGAAGCATTAGCAGTGTTTGAAGGTTTGAAATGGCTTCTTACTATGCCATATGACAGAGTGGTCATTGAATCAGATTCTCTTCTAACCGTCCGGGCGCTTCAGAGTCCCGGTGATAATGTGTTGGAAGTCGGGATAATATTGAGTGCCTGCAGTAATATTTTGGATTCTAGACCAGGTTTCTCAGTTTCATTTGTTAAAAGGCAAGCGAATGGGGTTGCTCACTTGGTAGCTAAATTGCCCTGTTCTCTGAATTGTCAAAACGTGTTTACGTCTTCTTCAAGTATGTTGTCGGAGTCTCTCTTGTATGACATTTCTTAGTAATGTTATTTGTCTTTTATTCAAAAAAATAATCGGTTGAAAGTTATATTTTGATCCTTTTTTGTGTATCCGTAAAGGCAATAAATTTTTTTAAAATATTAAGCTTGGTTATATTCTAAATTAATATTTTTATGTTTGAGTAGTAAATGTAATGTAAGATAATGTTGATACAAATGCATCTTTGTTGCAAGAACATATTTCATTTCTTCGAGAAATAATGAACAATATTATGTACAACAAAATTAATCTTCAACCAGAATATGCCAATTTTAAGTTTCATGGATTATTTAAATTTTCCTTATTCTAATTTTCATGATGATAAGAAATTTCCGTGTGCGATGCACGGGGGCAAGATTGCTAGTTTCCCTTAGGCCCCATTTGTTAACGGGTGAATGAGTGACTATGAAGTGAACCATTCTTTTTTCCTCTGTTCAAATTGTTTGATTCAAATATTATGCATCTGGACGTCTAGATTTTTCTTGAATAAGTGTTGGACGAGTGGTCTTCTACATTTCCACTAAACAGTGAAATTATATTTATGTCATTTTGCTTTATATTTATGTCATTTTGCTTCTTTCAATTCTCCTGTAGCAATTTTATATTTTGTCATTTGATTAATATTATTCATCTTTTATTAAAAAACAATCTTATTGTCCTCCTGGTAGTATGCAAACACATGTTGTGGAATCTGTTTTGTGACTAAAAAAGTTTGTAAAATTTTAAATTTCATGTTTTATATTTAGAAAATAAAAGTTTAATTTAAATTACTTCTGAATGAATAAAAAATAATTAAATGTATAATTATTTGAATTAAAATAGAAAAATGCGTAAACTTTTTGAAGCTTATATATATATGGGGATGTCAATACATGAAATACTTTTTATATAGAGATGAACTATTATTTAAAGAATATAAATATATAATTTATTTCATTTTTCATCATATATAGTTATAAATTTTAATTACCAAATTAATGATAAATTGCACAATTTTTTATTTAAAAATTATTGTAATTTGATGAAATTGTTTAAAATTATTTTGTAGTAAAATCACAATAAAATCATAGTTATCCAAAATTATTTTAAAATAGAATCAAATTTTAAATCATTTTTTTTTCAAATTTCAATTGTTAAACTTTTTATTATATTTTAATAGATAATTATTATTCTACGTTAGCAATAAATTTGATGAAATTTTATAATAAAATCAAGGTTCTTTACGGTTTCATATATAAAAAGGGTTCTCTCTTGAAAAAACACACACAGATATATATAAATATATATATATATATATATTTAAAAAAATATTTTCATTTTTAATATGTTGTATTATCTTAATATTATTAGTGATTGTACTTTTCAAACAATCTTATTCATTACTATTCAGATTATTACTGATTCAAAAATTTTAACAATTCAGAAAATTTTGTTCAGATTTAACAAATGAGCCCTTACTCGAAATTGTTGAACCAAATAGAGGAAAAGGGGTTAACCAAACAGCCCCTTCAATTAATTTGAATTCTTCCGCAAGCCACACAACTTATATCCACTATCAAAACCTGTGCTTTTAACGGAAATGTTTTAAGGTACAGAGTGAATATTAATCGCCGGAGAAATAAAACAAATGAAGACCGCCGACAAAGTAATACTCCTCTTCGACGATTCCGACGGCTTCGCCGCCGCTATCTCCGACGGTCTCCAACCTAACCCTACCTCTTCTATTCAAACACTGTAAGTATCGATTACATTATGTATATATTCATAATAAATAACATAATAGTATAAATTAAAGTAAGTAATTGATTTTATGTAACAGAAAGGAGTGTTTAGATCTGTCATTAGAGAATTACGGAATTAAAGAGAAAGTGTCTGGAGATTTTACGCATTTTGTTCATTCCAGTGGTGCTTATCAGGTATTTTTAGCTTTCGAATTTGTTTCGTATAGTAGTTTCTTCGGTACGAGTTGTGTTAGTTTTGTAAGGACTGTGGAGTAATGTGATATGATGTAATTGTATGAAATTATGTATATGCCAATTGTGCTTACATTTTCTAGCTTTCGAATTTGTTTCGTAAACTAGTGTTATTTAAGTGTTGTAGTATTAGAAGGACTATTGAGTACTGTGATATGATGTAAACTAGTTTTTTCGATACGAGTTATGTTAGTATTGTAAGGAATACTGAGTATGATATGATGTAATTCTATGAAATTATGTATATGCCAATTGTGCTTACATTTTCTAGCTTTCGAATTTGTTTCGTAAACTAGTGTTATTTAAGAGTTGTAGTATTAGAAGGACTATTGAGTATTGTGATATGATGTAAACTAGTTTTTTCGATACGAGTTATGTTAGTATTGTAAGGAATACTGAGTAATATGATGTAATTCTATGAAATTATGTATATGCCAATTGTGCTTACATTTTTTAGCTTTCGAATTTGTTTCGTAAACTAGGTTTTTTCGATACGAGTTGTGTTAGTATTGGAAGGACTATTGAGCACAGTGATATGATGTAATTTTATGGAATTATGTATTTGCTGATTGTGTGTACATTTTTTAAATTTTGAATTTGTTTAGTAAACTAGGTTTTTTCGATACGAGTTGTTTTAGTATTGGAAGGACTATTGAGCACAGTGATATGATGTAGTTGTATGGAATTATGTATTTGCTGATTGTGTGTACATTTTTTAAATTTTGAATTTTTTTAGTAAACTAAGTTTTTTCGATACGAGTTTTGTTACTATTGAAAGGGCTATTGAGCACTTTGATATGATGCGATTGTGCAGAATTATGTATATGCCAATTGTGCGTGCATTTCTGTTAATGACTCGGACATGAGCTGTTGTTGTAGCTTTAGGGTACTTGTCGGGACGATGTTGATGTTGATTATTGTGTATTTGACATGGAGTAGGTTTTCTTTTTTAATCTTTACTGAGTTTTGAAACACTAGGCTTTCAAATTTGTTTCCCAAACATGCATTTACCGATACGAGGTGGGTCTACGAAATCAAACACGAGTCAAATTAGGGTGTCTTGTTAGGTTCGAGATGTGATTTTAAATTTATTAGGCGCAATTCTGAGCTCAAGCACTATCTTCGAGTCAAAAACAAAGAAGTACAACTGTACAAGCACGTGCTGACATTGTTGCTACTTACCTTGATTGAAGATGAAAAATCTATGACGGGTTTAAGATTTCTCATTATTTTCTAGGTCAACATTGGAATTACAATGTAAACTAACTCGTTGCTAATAATTTTGTTTTGACGATGTAATCTTTACCAACCATGTGTTTTCATCTTATGACATGTTCATCTGAGAAGTACCACTTTACTCGGTCTCGGTGGTATTAACTTTTCATATTTAAGCTGTTTGCCTATAGCCATATATTGTTTTGCAAAGATAATATGTGCTTGTCTGACAAATATGATGAAGAAGCCTGAATGGTAGGCATAGTCATAAAGACATATTTACAGACAACTTTTTGAACTATAAAGAGCAACTGAGAATCTACATATCTGCATATTGCAACTTACAAAACTCAATATTGCTTGTTTACCTCATAATTACAGTACATGTTCTTTCCTTTTCTTTTTAGTTTACTTCTTTACTCTTTCTCGCCGTGTGCTTAATATTTTGTATAATCTGATAGGAAACGAAATTGTAGAAAAAACTACCTGTTAGTTAAATTCCTCGGAATTTTTATTTGTTTTGTAGTAATAAAATTTGAGACTTTAAAAGTTCAGTCACATGATAAAAATATTCAAATTTCCAAATCTATTTACTCCAGTCTAAAAGTACACAGCACTACAATAACGTACTTCTCATTTCAGGTATCCATATTGCTTCTGCAAAAATGTGAGCCTCCAGTTTTGGCATGTGCTGTCAATGAAGCTATTGTATCAATAGCTGGTGAAAATTCGTCAAGCATACCTACTCTTATTATTCCGTTCCTACTGCCAGAGGCAAGGCTTAGGCTGGATGACAAAATTTCATTGAAAAATATTAATGCTACGCTCCATGGTATACAGATTGGTTCAGATACAGATACTATTAAAGCTTTGGTCAACAGCACTCAGAAGCTACCATCTTCCTTGCAAATTAATGATGAGGCCTTGGCATGCTCTGTTCAGTTGGCTCGTGTAATGAAAATACCTACCTTCCTTCTCGTTGGACGAAGTGGTCAAAACAAATCACGTAAAAGCTATGAAGAGGATTTGAAGGTACCAAATTCCTTAATTTATTATAATTTTATCTTTACCATCTTTTTGATTCACTGGTGATCCTGATCCACCTCATATTCAGTTAGGCATTTAGTTTTAAAGTTGTACATTTTGTTATTGTTGACGATATAGTCAAGTTCTAGCTTACCCTTCTTTTCAACTTTTCAAGATTTTCTATCTCACTGACCTTCAAAATGTGATCTATGTTTTTCATTTCCGATATGTTTTTAATCACGGTTGCCACCGACCACAAACGCCTATACTATGGTAAGAACAAAATCGAACAACCAGTTGCAGCTAGCATTTTTTGATTTGGTTTTGGGGACTCCGTTATGTCTGCGTGCTTTAGTACACATGGTTTAAAATATCATCATAGAAATTTCCACATCTTGATTTTGTTTTTTTAATAGTGAAGATTAAGCTTCCTTCTTTTTTTTACTATAGGCAAAATTCCACAGAGAGCTCTTAAATGAAGTACTAATTGAAGTGCTATATCTTCTGCTTTTCAATATTGCAAAATATGTTGCAGAACACATTGCAGGACATGTAGAACTCCAGTTAGTACTCTGCTAAACTAAACTCATTGAAGATAATGCAAGTAGTACTGTAGTAAACAAAACTTCGTGTCATTCTATTATTGAGTCAATTTTAACAATGTCTTATCGCAGCTGGCCGAGCTGGTTGGCTTAAGTAACGCCAAGCAGGAAGTCAACAGCTGCACACAGAAAACCAGCTCTTGACTGTTTAAGTTTGAAATGGCAAGATTGATACTGTTGCACATCACTATCTAGTTTCTTGGACAACTGATTTGTATAGCTAAAACTTGGTCCAAAAGTAATAGAAGCCAAGGCTAAGTTAGTCTAAATATAAGATTTTTATCTAAATAATTACATATGATTGTAGGAGTAAACATCTAACTGACCCTAGGTACATGTGTTACGTGTAGCGACCAGTGTCAATGGATGAAAAGATATCAAGTAATTTGCATAGATCAGAAAATTATTACAATTTACAAAGATGAGCTAGGTTAATTAATCAAATACATACCACCTATTAAACCGCTGAAGAAACGGAAAATTATATTTGTGAGACATTATATATTTGACTATGTATAGTGGGGCTTTTTTTAACTCGGGAATAAGAAAATACTAAATTACTAGAATAATAAAACTAAATACTTCGGTGACTAATATGGTTTACTCTGTTATATTACACTTATTTGTCTTAAGTGTGTGACTACACTGCAAAAAAGGTTTGAGACTTGGTACTGCTCAACACATTCTTGCCTCGTGTTGTATGCAAATTGGCTTACCAAATACCGATATGTGGGACTTATGTGTGTTGATGTTTGATAGTCCTCTTTTACAAATCAATTCTCTCCTGCATATGCTTCGCCTATTTATTATAGTCTTTTGCTATCTGAGTCTGTGGAATCTATATATTATAGTATTTTGCTATCTGCCTATGCATTGATAAATGCAGCTTGCAAATTGCAAAGTAATATCTATTTTAAATTTTTTGTTGTGTAATATTTCATTGCATGCCGTTTAATCTCCATGGAAACTTTTTTAGGTACTTTGTGGGATAGGAGAGGTTTTAGCAAGTT
Source organism: Apium graveolens (assembly GCF_009905375.1). NCBI lineage: Eukaryota > Viridiplantae > Streptophyta > Magnoliopsida > Apiales > Apiaceae > Apium > Apium graveolens. The sequence continues at coordinate 1,136,945 of NC_133648.1, forward strand.
TGTCATCCCTGTGCTTCATAAGAGAGAAGATAAAATGGACTCCCACTAAGATATCAAGAGAGAGTGTGGAGCCCTGGCGTGCCTTGTATGGTTAAGATGTGCGTTTTGACTTTTATGCATACGTAGATTGTAATGGTAACAAACAAAGCATATTTTCTCTCATGAAGAATTAAATCCGACACTCCCAACAGTAATCTATTAAAAACAGTAATTAGATCAGAGCCAGCCATACATGGGCTACAGTTCTCTTTTTTTCAGTAATCTCTCTCTTTTATGTGTGGCTTTAGATCCCTCCTTTTTTCCTCATCTGAATATGTATTTGATCCCAATTCTATTGTGATAGTTTGTAATTGTTTGGAATTATGAGAAGAAATACTCTTACGGAAGATTATTATAGGTGCTTTAATATCTATCTGAAGTGTAGACAGATGCCTCAGATGCCACATCTGTTGATATGCCGAAGATCGACTTTGGTTGCTGCTTTTGAGGGTCGTTATTTGGTACTTCCCTAAACTTGCTGCTAGGTTTCATTTGATTATAAATCTCAAGGTTCTGCCATATAAAATTGGTCGAGTATCAAGTCGAATTTTTTTTCGGTTTGGTCCGGTTTTATATATCTGAAAATGAATGTCAGTCTTGTATAATATGCCAAGTGGTTTTATATATCTGAAAATGAATGTCAGTCAAGTAAAATATGCCAGGTGGTTTTATATATATCTGAAAATGAATGTCAGTCAAGTAAAATATGCCAAGTGGTTTTATATATCTGAAAATGAACGCGAGTCTAGTAAAATATGCCAAGTAATTTGCTATAAAGTATAAATAGACAATAGGTGTGCCTAGAGTCCCCGACACTTGACGTTTACAAAATTTTAAAACTTTGTTTATAAATTTAGGAATATGCTATGCAACACATATTGGGATCCCGAAATTTGATTTCGACTAAACTTGAGGACATGCCATGGTACCATGCAAGCTTAACCTCTTGAAACATTGCTGTAATTTATTTATTTCCAATTGGTTCACTTGAAATTAAAGAACTCTTCTGATTTTACCGACCCAAAAGAAAATGAGTGTTGGGTCGGCAACAAAAAGAAAATTTCATAATCATCCCATGAATCTCACGTGTCTTGTCAGTTGTGTGAAATGTGACACCGACTTTAGAGAAAATCACGAAGAGCTCGTATCAAACACTACACTACTACTAATCTTTAATTAATAATAATCGTGTGTTAAATAAATCTTATCTAACATACTGCTCCACAACTCTTACATCTTTATTTCAAGTATCCAGATTAAAATTTTTTTTTACCTTCCGTTATAAATATCCGCGAAAAAAACTTTTTTTTTCTCTAATATTTATAGCGGAAGGTAAAAAATCCTTTATGCGGATATTTATAATGGAAGGTAAAAAAAACTCTTTAATATTGAAATATAAATCCGACATTTCTCTAATATTGTGTCATTTAAACGGTGCCTGAGATACGATTGTGAGAATCAGGACCCTTGATTAATTTGTGTCATGGACCAAGACCATTAATTAATTAACTTTAAACTACATTATTAATTGGGTGTGATAGTTGAAGTACACCTCAAGACGCACACACTCATCACTAGTTCGTCCTGATGACAGGTGGGTGTTAATTCTACGATCCTCCTTTCGGTTACTTTTTGTTAATGCATTTATTTTTATCCCCACTGACTGTATAACACATGCTATAAAAATATCTTCAATTCGGAAACGTAAAATAAAGTGTCACGGAGTATCCCACCAACCCTACTGCAAGATATTTCTCCTCCTTTGCCGTATTCCCGTTATAGAAATCAGCTGATTTTTCAAAAATGACCGATATTGATTGATTTGATAAATCATCAGTAAAATTGATAAATTATTCAATTTTTATAATTTGCTCGACATATTTCGTAACTTAACAGACTTATTCATATTTCTGAAATCTGTAACAGTTGACGTGTTACATTTCAAGTTAATGTTTATTTTTGCCTAAACCTATAATTGTTCTCTGGCAATTATTTTTGTCATTTTCATAAAATTGGTCAAATTATCGGATGTTCAAAATTTGTCGGTTTTTATTTTTTGCTTCTAAAATAGTGACTCCTCGTCGAATTCCGTTAACTATTCGTCATTACTCCCTCCGTCTCTTTATACGTTTCCTATTTTGACTTCTGACACTATTCTTGATAAACGATTGACTATTAATTTACGTCTAATCTATAAAATTAAATATAGTCATTAGTGATCTTGTTGAATTCGTATTTATACGTACTTTAATACAATGAAGTTTTTATATTTAATACTAATAAAAAAATAAGGATATTAACAATAAAAAGCGTGTTTTGACAAATATGTCTCACATAAATAGGAAACGTTTTTAGGGACAGAGGGAGTAATTACTAATTTTATAGGAGAAAATAATATTTTTGTGACCGTAATTTATGCTGATTTTAATAAACTACTAATTTTTGTGTTAATTGACTAATTGGTCATATACTTGGTCGACTACATATACTTTTCGATTAGAATAATAAGAATGTTGCGATTGTTTATTGCATATACAAACAAAAGGCCATATGCGAAAGATGACATCTTATAAGATATTTTATCAGTTTCGATAGATATTTCTCAATGGTCCAGCTATTTTGTTATTAGTGGGATAATCAATAATGGAATTAAAATATCCAACTCTGCACATAATTTTCTTGTTCATGTAACGTTTCTTTTTTCCATGTGAACCATCTACTACTTCTCCGTCCCATAAAACGTCAGTCTTTTGACTTCTGACACTATCCATATTAAGCGATAACTATTAATTTACGTCTATTTTATAAGATCAAATACAGTCATGAGTGATCTTGTTGGATTTATATTTATGAGTAATTTAATATAATGAAATTTTTATATTTAATAATAATATAAAATTAAAGATATTAACAATCAAAAGTATGAATTAACAAACGTGTCCAACACAAATAGGAAACGTCTTTAGGGACGGAGGGAGTAGCATAAACTAAAAAATATATTAGTTTTGGATTATCAATCAAACTTTATGTTATTTCGTGTTCGTATTTCTGAATTAGATTTAATTTAAATGAATTATTATATAAACATATATATTATTTAAATTTCTATAATGTTGAATTAATGAGCTTGAATATTTCGTCATCAATAAAAAATATTCATTAAATAGTGTTGTAAAATGAACTAGATTTTGGTTCGTATTTCAAGCCGGGTCGGATATAAATCGGATATTACATCAAAAATTATTACTTTTTTTTTTTAATTTAACACATTTATGTACCCCTTATTCGACAAATTTTGAAGCCATATATCCATACCTGGGTGATTTTGGACTGTTGGTACATAGTATTTGCAAAGAAAAATAAATTTAAATTCAACGATTTTTTTACTGGCATGCTAAAAATTCATACTAGATAAGTTGTCAAAATTTTATTGGTGGAATTTTTTGTACATGGTGAGATCTATTTATTAAAAAGTTCTGCACTAAAAAAATTTAGGGGTCGTTTGGTTTAAGACATGTTATCGAGGAATCAGGCGAAGGTGATATAGGGTTGATGTATCATGTGAATATCATGTGTTTGGTTGAGTGTTGCAAAGAATATTTTTAATTTAAAATATTTTAATTCAATAATTTTAATTTAATTAAATATATTATTTTATTATTATTTTAATATATTTTTGGTTCATATATTTATTTTGGTATTAAACAGTTACATTTAAATATTTAAGTAGAAATTAAATAATAGTTATAAAGTTAATCTCATAACACCCACTATCTCCTACCCACCTCCTCCCTGGGTATGAAAAATTCATATTTTGGGGTTTTAAAAATGTGTATCAATTTTTTTTATCTAAACCAAATTCAGGTTAGAATGACTGAAATCCATACCAAAATTTGGCGAACCAAACACTCAGTCAGGCGAATACTAAAAATTCGTAAATTCAGTGTTACGTATTTGTCTATTTTCAGAAAATGAATGTAGCCGCAATAATAGAATGTGGGCAGCTAGTATTGTCCAAACTACCTCCTACAAATCTATCTAAAGATATTTATACAAACACTCACCTAATCACAATAAATACAAAATTTGGAATAAAAAACAATAATTTAGCTTCATCAAGTGTATAACCCACAGTAACCATTAAGCATCAAAATATCCTAATAATTCACAAAAATATCTTCCCATTTCTTAAAAAATTATGAAAAGTGAGCAAGTGGGGACCAAGACAGTGGTGGGGCCCACATATTTTAATTAAGAAAGTGACATGGGCCCACCTCACAACTCCCACCAGCTCAAACTCATCTGCACTTTTTGGACATGTTAGATATTTATTATAAGATGGTGCATAAAGCCAAAACAAGTTTTCAAAACACTAAATACCTCACCCTTTATATCAAAAAGATAGGTACAGATAAAAAGTCTGCTCTTTGTTTCAGCTTTGTGGACTTCTATTGTACATTGGCTTGCTTCAAGTTGGTAACTTTTATAATCTTGAGTTGTTATTCTTGTGATATGTTGTTGATTCTTATGTGGGTTTGTGTTTTTTTGCTTGAATTTGTGTTTTTTTGCTGTGTTATTGTTGATTTATAGTTAAAGTTTGGATTTTTACATGTCTGGAGTGGTTTCTTGAATCTAATGCTATGATATGTTGGGTCTTTGAGTTTTTATTTTGTTGATTCTTATGTGGGTTTGTGATTTTTTGCTTGAATTTGTGTTTTTGTGCTATGTTTTTTTTGATTTATAGTTAAAGTTCAGATTTTTACATGTATGGAGTGTTTTCTTGAATCTGATGCTAAGAGATATTGTGGTCTTTGATTTTTTATGTTGTTGTGGATGGATTTTTAGCTTGGCTCAAGTCTTGTACTAATTTCATGTTCATCTTACTTGTTGTTTCTGTATTTTTTTCTTTCAAACATCATTTTGCATGTGAAGATGTAGATTAAGATTGTATCTGTCAAAGAACTGAAACTCCATTAATAAAAGGAACTTGAGTTCTTTCTTTCATCTTTTGGATTCTTCTCACTGAATTATATTTTCTGGTTGTTTGATACTTGCTGATTTTGAAATTTCCCTGATCTTTAAAATTCTCTTCATATCTCTATTCCAAATGCTCATAGTTTGTTACTGTATGTCCTCTTAAGTTACTGTATTACTAAATCTGAAGTCTTGAACTTTGACACTGGTAGTGGTAACTGTTCTAATTGATTATAGTGAGAATGATTTGTATCTGTGAGTGACCTTTTCTTGCATTTTCTGCTGTAAAATTTAGTTAAGGCTGTCTTTTGATGTTATTAATCGTGTTCGTCTTTGGATGCAGATTGCTTTACATTGGAAGGGCAACAGGATTGGTTCAAGTCTTGCAGTTTTTAAACATAGAAGTTGGTGACCAGGTTTATCCAGGAAACTAGCTCTCTGAAGAAATTTATTTAGGAAATTACTTACTGTTGGTTGTGAATTTTGATCTAGACGCAAATTTTGCTTATTTGTGAATATGGGTTATCTGTGTGATTTCTGTGGGGAACAAAGATCAATGGTGTACTGTCGGTCTGATGCAGCCTGCTTATGTTTGTCGTGTGACCGCAGCGTGCATTCTGCAAATGCACTTTCGAAGCGCCATTCCAGGACACTTGTGTGTGAAAGATGCAACTTGCAGCCTGCATTTGTTAGATGTGTCGAGGAAAACTTATCTCTTTGTCAGAATTGTGATTGGGTGGCACATGGTAACTTAAATTCAGGCTCTGCACATAAGACACAAGCTGTCAACTGCTACTCTGGCTGCCCGTCTGCTGATGAACTCTCCAATATCTGGTCTTTTCTCTTGGATCTTCCTTCGGTTGTTGATTCAACTTGTGAACAGGGTATTGGTTCAATGAGCATTGCTGATAAAAGTCAAGCAAGCTTTGGAACTACTACGGGAAGCAACAATCAACAAGATCAATGTATTGATGCAAGTACCTTGAAACATGGAGATAAGTCAAACTTATGGAAAGGTTCTGCAGTGTCTAAAGTTGACAAGAAGAGAGCTGATGGAAACCGGCAACTTGAATCTGCAAAAGCTGCACCTCCAAAGGTAAATAATAATTTTTAGGTGACGAGGACAATCATTTGTAGAATTATACGGTGTTTAGTTGATAGTAGTAGTCTAGCATATGTTTATAATGTCGGCTAACTACCTCTAGCACTTCAGAACACTAATGTTTGATTAATTGTATCCATATTCTTTGGCACCCTAATTCTTACTTTTGTATCTCTAGCACCCTAATTTTTACTCAATTGTATCTAGCACCTTTCATGTCTTAGTCCCACATGCTTTGTCGGTTGTCAGAAGAAGGAAATGAATAATTGTACACACTGGAAATTTGCTAAAGACATGTGCTATAATTTCAGTGAATTCGTAGAGAGTAGGTGCTAGAGGTACAAATTAGCAAACATCAGTGTGCTAGTCTGCTAGTCCTAGATATACTAAAAATTAGGTGCTAAATTACTAGGGGTGCTAGAGGTATCTTAGCCTTTCGTGCCTTGTGATTATAGTTTTTGGCATCTCAAACTATCATTTTCTAATTTCCTGGGTACACCACTAAAGGTGCTAGAATGTTATCTCATTAGTTGAGTATTTTATACAAGTCTGGAATGACATCCAAAAGCAAAGGTTTGTATTATCTTCACATTAGCCTGCAGCTTTATTGCTTGTTTCATCTTTGTCGTGGAGTTTAAGAATATCAGCCAACAAGCAATATACTTGATCTCCTTCAGACTTTGCACAAGAATATATTCTAATGTCAAGATAAGTATGTAGCCTTCTAGCTGATTACAAGTGGCCCTGTCTTCCACAAGGAATTGTATTACTTGTTTAAAGTTATGGATTGTCAGTGCTTCCTTTACCTAATGATTTCCCTGACACTTTGTCTAATGTATCTGCAGATGGGATTTTCTGGAGCGAAAGAGCTTAATATACGTGAAGAGGATGATTACTACGAGGACTTCAATATGGATGAGCTTGACCTGAATATTGAGAAATATGAAGAACTCTTTGGTGTTGGCCATAACGATCCCCAACATCTTTTCAACGATGATGGAATTGACAGTTTGTTTGAAATGAAAGGCCTTGGGGCCAATTCCAGCTGCCAGGATGCATATGTTGAGGTATGCTTTTTCGTCCCATGCTGAGTTGTTTATAAAAACCTTTTTTTTTTTCTTTTTTTTTTGCTAAGCTATATAAACCTTCATTCCTTTGTAACCTCTTACACCTTTATCTGTTCAATGGAGTTACTTAGTTTTCTTGATAATCCAGTTTAGTACGTAACTTACTATCTTCTCTTCCCCTATGCAAAAACACTCAAACTTACAGATTTTACTACCCCTTTTTACATTAGTTAATATTCTTCTCTGATAACAGTCTTCTCCTGGAGATGGTTGTATATATCTCTAGTCATATGTTGTTTGACAGAGTTTTGTGCTTCTTTTGAAACCCTCATCCTGTAGTTCCTATAGTTCGGAAAAGAAGTGCTTAACAGTTATATCACAGTGGCCAATCAAAACTTTTTGTAAGAGAGTATTTTGTTTGTGCATTTTCAGCCTAAGAGATGTGTTCCAGTGTTTTAATAATGTCACAAGTTTTGTATGTTCTACAACAACCCGTCAGTCACAATGTTTTTTAACAGATTATATGAATTATATTTGTTTCAATTTGACAAAGATATGCTTACCGTTGCTTTTCTTCGACAGAAATCATCAATTGGATTGGAAAATATAGCACAGCCTACAGGCAGCAATGCTGCATCTGCTGATTCTATAATGAGCTGTAAGACTGAACCAAATGCTTGCTTTGCAAGGCAAACCTCCAATCTCTCATTTTCAGGTCTCACTGGAGACAGCAGCACTGGTGATTATCAAGACTGTGGGGCCTCTCCGATGCTTGTTATGGGAGAGCCACCGCCATGGTGTACTCCTGAAACTTCATTGGCTTCAAGTACCAGGAGTAGTGCTGTCCAGCGTTACAAGGATAAGAAGAAGACACGCAAGTAAGCTTACTCTCACATATTTTTCAATTTGATCAAGCTGAACCATTTGTTCACTAACATGTGAACATAAAATTGTATTTCATAAAAATTGATGTTAACACATGTCGTCATCTAAGATGTCTAGATTTCAATCTCTTTTATGTTGGGGTTTTAACTCACACGTGATTAGTGCATTTTCAGATCTTACATCAAGTATGTGCAGTTTGTATTTTTACATAAATTATTTTAATTATATTTATCTGTATATCTCTGAACTTCAACCATCTAAATTTCGATATTTGTAGATTTGAGAAGAGAGTGAGGTATGCTACACGGAAGGCAAGAGCAGATGTGAGAAAGCGTGTGAAAGGCCGTTTTGTGAAGGCTGGTGATGCTTTTGATTATGATCCTTTGAGCCAAACTCGAAGTTTCTGAAAGGTGAAATCTCTACCTACGTACGAGCAATGAATGATCAATATTCAATACCAAGTTGGAAGACCTGTAATATTACTTGGGAATGGACGACACTGATCAGTATGTCCTTGCTTGAGAGTAAAGCAGATCAATGTATCAGAAGAGGATGTGGAAAGTGCATGTATAGATTTTGTAGCTATAATCATGAAGAGACCCTAATTAGTCATAGCCAGTAAAATTAAGAAGTATTGTAGAATGTGGATACAGTAAAGTTTGCATGGTGAACCTTTTTTGCTGTATAGGAACCAGATGATTTGTCAAGCTCAGCAGAGTTCCAGGTCTTCTGGTTTCTCATTTGATATTGAACCCGTGCATCCTGCTCGTAGCAGATCTATGAACTACAGGACTTGGCGTAACGAGCAGCCAATTCAGTTGTGAGGTCTGGCATGAAGATTTTTGTTGTGTAACATGTTCTTTTGGTCAATTTTTGCATGTCATATATGCAGGATCAGTATATAAGCATCCGAAAACATAATAGATTCCAGAATCTGGCTATGCATTTGTAAACTAGTACCATTCGCTTGACATATATAGCTCTACATTGTTAGATTTTAGCCTGTAGGTCTTATTGCAGTATCCACTTCGAAACATTGATAGATTGCTGGAAGTTCTGAATGCTAGTTGTGCATCTGGGTTTTTTGAACCTAGTTAAATTGTAGTAGGTCTAATCTCCCGTCATTATCTTCATATTCATATCTGAGTCCGAGTCTTGGCACTTTTTATCTTTGCGGTAGTATACGAGCAAAGAAATCTTTCTTTGCTCGTATACGAACACAAAGATACTCTTTTTTCTGTGCATGGACACAGGAAAAAGAGTATCTAAATCTGTGTCGATCCGCAGCCTCTAAATGTCGAGAATTCGATCGTTCAACTCGAAAAAAATCGAGTCACAACGACATCGCCAGTATTCGACTTTCCACGGTTAGTTCATCAAAATACTCCTCTGACTGCATTGCACATGGGAATTAGGGAATATAATCTTGCCTAGCTCCTTCCCTGCCTCAAAACAAGGGATTTGCTAGCAAGTGTATGCATCTGTGATCTCCATACATTATATAACCTCTGATCACCTCCCTTGTCTTTTTTTTTGAAATGCATTGTCTCGTCCCTTCAGGGCGGGCAATAGCCGCCGAATGCGTGAGTTCTTAGTCGAAATCAGAATCCCGATACATATAAATCCCGATATTTTATATATGGTTATACTAAATGGAACTTAAAATTTTTGAGCCGTGTAATATGCTTATTCGTCTATAATCAGGATAGTCCTTGCATCCTCTACGCTTAATATGTAATGCCACGACGACTCCATCAGCAAAACGAAAATCATATTAGGGTAGCTCCATTACATTTAATAAAATATACTAACTTGCAATCAGAATATACGAGATCCGCGAACCGCGAAGGGGATTATTTTATTCCCGGATCCCCGCCCCAAACGGGGAAGGGGGATCCTCGCGGTGATTCGAAAAAATTCTTTATTTTTTTATCGTAGTTAACCCGCAACCGTTATCATTCGGGTGCGTACACCCGAACTGAGTAAGTGTTACGGGCTCACGCAATAGCAAGGTAAATCGCATTTAAGCGACAAGTTCTGGCTCAGGAGACATAATCATAAATTCTCCTTCCACGAATTCGAATATGTGAGCAAGGGGATAATTATCCCCTCTTTTGAATTAATATTTATTTCTAGCATCAATAATAAACAAAAATACTATTATTATAATTAAATAATACTACGATAAGTAAATTTAAATCATTTAGTAGATAAGAAATTGAAAATAATAATATATTATTTATATTTAAAAATCTTTTTGATGTATTTATATATATACAATATTATTTTTATTTAAAATATGAATTGGGGTCGGAGATCGGGGCGGGGATACACTAATCCCTCCCCGCCCTCGAAATTTTCACGCATATCTCCCCGATCTCCGTCCCGTACCAGAAAAAATCCCCAATTCTCCATCCCGTTTGGACAGGGATCGGATCGGGATCGGGCGGGGCGGGAAAAATGCGCATCTCTATTCATGATGGTCAAAATATCTACTTGTTATCGTTACGTGCGGAAAAAGGACCTTGTAGACTTGCCCCATGGCACATTATTTGCATCAAAATGTACAACTTGCTTTCATTCCTCTGTAGGAAGACTTGCAAGCACGTTACTTGTACAAAGTTGTAAACAAAAAATAGAAATAGAAAGCAGGCCTAGCTTTCCAATGCGAAACTTTCTAAAACAAGATTGGAAAAAATATCTGGACTTAGAGATTGTGTGGGAAGTTTCTTAGAAGGTTGAATAGAAAAAGGAAACTTGTAAATTATACAAATGCTCCACTTAAAAGCTGCCACGTTAGTAATTTTTTTATTTGAGTGGATTATGAATTGATAGTTCCGGCGATAGATGAGAGTTTTCATGTTTACACGCGGATTTGAAAAGTTTTGGATAATTTTAACCCAATTATTGTCGATCATTGAATCCTTCGTCTAATACCACATCTGAGGACTTAAACTTTTAGCGACCAGTTTTTTAACATGATAGTATAGATCAAGTCGGGGATATTGGAGTTCGACATGCAACTCATAATATTCTCGTGATTTTATTATGGACACGAAGGCGTCATTCGAGTCATTTGAGTGAGCTGTTTCAACGATACTACTCATAATATTTTAATTATTTATTATGGACACGAAAACGACATTTGAGTGAGCTCTATTTCAACTATGTCATCCATAATATTTTTAAAATTTATTATGAACATAAAGGCATTATTCGATCGAGCTATTCAAATCATGTTGGAATATTCTTTTAACATCTTAAAATTTTATTTTATAACAACTGATTTCTCAATATGATATCAGACAGAAGTTTGACTCCCTACCACACATTAAAGTTTTATTTTAGAGCGACGGATTAATCAACATACGATTAAAGTCTGGTTAGGGAGGCTTATGTTCGATATCCTGATATCCTGTCATTCAAATATTATCACAAGAGAGCTGATATGTGCACACCCTTCATATATAGGTGCACACCTTTTATTGACATTGAGACTATGATACCCTCGGCCACACATTTAACTTCAACATTTCTTAATATTTATTTGTCCTAACTCTAACAAAAGGGTGTGCACGTTTAGGGTGTGCAATATGAGCTCTTGCCAAGGACACATGGATAAAAAATGGAGCTAATGATTACTTGACACATAGTATTCAAAAAAACATATTAAAATAAAAAGAAAACAAATAAAATTTTGAAAAAAAAGAGCCATTTATTATTTTCTTAATTTATTAAGCAACTGAGAGAGGGAGAGACTTACATATAAACTCAATCATAATTCATACCAGCCAAGCCATGTCTCATTCAGCCACCCATTGTTTTCCTGATCTATTTTATAACTTGTCTGTGCATATATATCACACATAAAATCTCCTTCTCCTGCATATTCTTTAAACTGTTCCACTTCTTGAAGGACTACCTGTAACTGTGAGTATCTTTTCTTAATGTTCACTTGTCTTTTATATGTTCTCATGTAATTTTTGATCATTTTTATACTTTTTGTCACCTGCCCTGATTCAGTTTCCTACTAGTTTCTTTTCTTGCTTAAATTTACTGATTAGTTACATGTTGTCAAGTACTTATGTAACCAACTCACAGTTGAATAGTTCAAGTGGTCAAGAGTTTATGGTCTGTAGTTCAATGTTTTGGGTTCGGCCCTGCTCATCCCGAAAATTTTTAGAATATATACTTATTTGTAAGATTATAAGCCATTTTTGTAAAAAAAAGAGTAATCGACTCGTCTAAAAGCTTAAGGTCGTAGATGAACCGGTTACTTGACACATGCAGAAGTTTTGAACTTTTTTGTTCCTCTGATCAAGAAAGTGTTGAGGTATAATTTATAGACTTAAACATTCAAATATAAACTGATTTAGTCTACAGACTAATAATATCCAGTGTTTTAGTAGTAAATTTCATTTGTATCTGAGTGGTGGATCAGAAACTATATTTTTATGATCAGATTGTACAGGAAACTTAGTTGTGAAGTTGATGAATTCTCGAGGTTTGTAGAGTTTGCAGGCTGTAATTGTTAGTTATGCTTATTTCAATTTTTGATATCCGAATCTCGGTCACTTGGTTTCTTGGCTAAATTGGTCTGTTGCTTGGTTTTAAATCTATTTGGTATGAGAGCTTTGAGTCAAAATGTCTAGAAAGAAAATGTTTGTTTTCTCCAAATGTACTTAGCTGTTCTGAGAGCTAGATTAGGCCTCTAGTGAATTGGTCTGTTGCTTGGTTTTAAATCTAATTGGTTTGTTTCTTTTCGCTGTTTAGGAAGAGGAAACACGACTATGATGATTTGTAAATTGTCTATTTTTTGTATCTGTAGATAACAAGTCCAAATAAGATTATAAGATGATCAGTTATAAGTTTGAGTCTTTAATTTGGCTATTTGCAGGTCCACACTTCACAGCATGTGATTTTTATTTATTTATTTTGCTTTGTAATCTTAAACTTATACACTCATTTGTGCTGATTAGGTTTGAAATCAAATATGGGCCTCTCACATTACCCAGATCCAGCTGATGCAGGAATGCTATGCATAATTTTGGTACACGCGGCTAAATACATCTCAACAATGAGGGAAATGGTCCGGTTTATACTTCAGACTATAGGCATTCATATCGTATCATGGGAAGAATTTAACATCACTGAGAGTCCTCTAAACTTAATAGAATGTCATGAAAGCTCCTCAGAAGCCTCTATTGAAGAGTTCCGTAGCCAGATACCTGCAATGCATTATGACTCTTTGTGTTCCAAGCTACTTGAACATGACTGCTCTGTTTGCTTGACGAGTTTTAGACCAAAGGCAGTGATAAACCATCTGTCATGTGGCCATGTTTTTCATAAAGTTTGCGTAGAGAAGTGGATTAAGTATCACAAGATCACCTGCCCTAACTGCAGAACAAATATGATCCACCAAGCAGACGAAGAAGAAGAAGAAGATACTTGCCCAATGTGAGCAGTTTAACTGCTAGACACTTTGAGCAAACAGTCTATGTACAGCTTAGAAGTTTATACGGAGTTTGTAAGTAAATCTGGTGCACAGGTGCACACTTCACTGTGCGCCAATTTTTTTTGTTCTGGTCTAGTCTATGGTTGTATTGTACATAAATATGTGACATTAGTTGTAATTACTTCTTATATTTAAAGATGATTCTTCATTTCATGATGAACTAGATGAGTGCACAAGTCTGAAACATGTATGAAGAATGTCGAGATTTAGTACTTTGTAGAAGATCAGAACAACTTAATGATGATATCAGTGAATTATCAATAACAAGTCCTGAATGGAGATCCAGACTTAGGTCTAGAGAGTGTACTAGCCAAGAGAACTACCACAGAATCTCATCACCGCTTCCCCTAACAATATTAAGAGAACGTAAACAAAATCTAATGTCCATATGTCACACACACTATACGATAAGATTATACTGCACAACAAATGCAGCTTCAGACCAAGCCTGCAGTGCACCAGGTTAATTGGTCATCTCAGACAGCTTGGATCCAACAGACATGCTGTTTCTGATAAGAGGGTTCCTATGAATGCGGCACCTGAAAGAACCTGGATGAGTTGTTGGTGAACACATGCAGTTTGGTTTCATGCCTGCTGGTTTTTTTTCACCTTTGGGTTGTGTTGGTGAAGCTAATTGTAAAGAGTTTCTCAGAGCCTCCCCCCGGAGATTTGAAACAGATATATTTGGATGTGGTTTCTCATGTAGTTCTCTGATCAATTGTTCTTGTGCCATATGACAATGCTTCTGCAATCACTGCAAGAACTAGAATTAGCTGCAAGTTTTTGCATTCAAACGACATTTGCAAAATAATGCAGGTCTTTCTGAGGCCCAGTTATAGATGAAATTTCATTTTTGGATGGATAAACAATTAACGCAAGATTATTAAACTAAGAAATGATGAAAAAAATTGCAGAATCACCTTGGCTTGGATTTAAGATAATAATAATGTAGCTTCTGTAAATCTTTCCCCCCTCTCCCCTTTCCGCTTGCCTTGCAGACACGAAAGGAGATAGAAAGCAGAACATCTACCTCGACGCCTATTTTCATATTTTTTACTCCTATATTTAGTAGATATACTCAACTCTTCTCTGCATATTATTTGAGGTTATGCCAGACCCTTAACTTTGCACCACAAATCCTTTTACTCTGATTAGGAAGACCTTATTCCTGGTAATCTAACATACATCATATTTACCCATCTCAAATAGTATTCGAAAAGTTTCATATTTAAGCTATCCTGTTTTATGGTTTAAATCTCATAAGTCATATGTGATCAAGACTGAGATATATGAGCACAGACTCTATCAGAAGCAGCTTATAAACAGTACAAAATAAGAAATTGCAGAGCAGGCACAACTGAGATTAACAAATGCAATTGCAAAACCAAGCTCGGGATCTCATAGAAAATGGTTGTTATAAATTATAGTTCTTAATGCATTACTACCAATTAATCAGGCCAAAAAAAATTATAAGCTTCGTATACTCTTGTCATTCAACAGGATCGTGACACTCTGCAATCACGGTTAGAGATGGCTCCCATGTTATCATCTTCACCCTCCTCGTCTTATCTTCATTAGACTGCCTGCTACTAGAGCTCTTCTTCAGCCTGTAAATTCTCTTCTTTCTCTTTTTCTCCAGATCATTACCACCTGACTTCTTATCAATGCCAGTGAAACTCACACAACGCTTGTCAACAGCTCTCACCTTCGACCTGCTAACATCCTTCTTCGGGAGATATGACTTGCTACAAAGGTCATCCTTGCGTTGCAAGACAAATAAATCGAGAGGAGGACTAGCATTGTCAGGCTCTCTGCTGGTTTTCTGCCTCAGCTTCTTAACAGTTTGTCTTGGAACAACGTAAAATTTCTGTCCTGGTACAAGTATCTCCTCAGGCCTCACCACTGAGTCCCATGGCGTCCGGAAAACCTCAGGCCTTGCTAGTATAAAAGAAGGGTACTTCTCCATAACCCTGGATGCAGGGACAGCCATATAGTAGTGATCAGTTCTACCTCCAGCATGGATGATCTTCAAGGCTGAAGATCTCTCCTCGGCATTTAACTGGTTCTGAACAGGAGGTAGCCTGCACTCCCTGGCACCGAAGAGCTTGTGGAGCATCTTCTCTTCTGAAGTTCAGAAATCAAGTAAGCTTATCCAGCTTCTGGTACCAAAAAACCTGCATGTTTATAGACAGGATGAGCGGCAAAAACAATCTGTTTAGGCTTTGTTTTATACCTTCGTACTTTACTAGAATAGTGTGGATAAGACGATAACGATGTGTTACCTATTCACATCAAAAGGTGTGGATGATACAATCAAGGCCCTCAAGGCGAGATAGAGGAAAGTATAATAAGTATAATCAAACACAGTTCATGTTGTATTGTTATTTAACTAGACAATTAAGTATTACACACCAGCTAAACATGGGAAACTAGATTAATAAACTAACATTCTTTCTCCAGCCAATGTTAACAAGGTTTCCATTGTTGACAACCATAATTTTGCTAATGCCTTCACCAAATGCCAATTGTAACAATCTAATCAGAGAGGTGCAGGTGAGGGAGCGCGGGGTGAGCCACCGCACATGCCCTCGAAAATGCATAGCCCCAAATTTTGAAGACTTATATATTTATATTTACGAATAATAATATTACAATAAAGACTAAATGAACCTACTTAGTTGACAAGCAAATTTGGGCTTATGGATGAAGTGGACGTCAAAAGTGTTCTAACGAATTTGTTTAAAAATATGTGAGAAGAACTTATTATAATTTGTGAGAAGACCCTCTCTTTTTGGCTGAATTGTCTGAAATATATTTCTTCTTTACATGTTTGATAGTTTATTATATTTGTCGAAATTTATCTCATTAAAATTTTTGTTGAACTAAAAATTAGGGGCCCATTTTTTGTGATTTAAGTTGGGAACGGGGAATAATATTATTTTAGCGAGGTTATTACTTTATTAATTACTAGCTTAAAACCTGTGCGATCGGATCGCATATATTTTTTTTAAAAAAAAATTTGAATTCAATTTTGAATTTTGTTCATTTAAAAACTTTAAATGATATTACATCATAATAATTATATTAGTAGACGTATATGTTCATAATTTTTTAGAATATTTAAACTTATTTAAAGTGATAGCATTGGTAAGGAGGGAAATGTTATTATAACGAAATTATTATTTTATTGAGAGTAAAAATATAATGTCTTGATTATGTTGGGACCTTAAAAAATATTATTTTAACATGTTGATTACTTAATCGATTAACAGTAATTCTATAAAATATATTTGAAAAAGACAATATTATTGGTTGGACGATATAATTTTATTGATAATTCTATGTGTATTTTTTAAATAATAATAATTATGTTTTAATTAAAATTTGATTTTTAGTTCACATCAATAGGATACAAATTATACTTATTCTAATATTAATTTGATTTATCTCGGATCAGTGGTTTATATTATTTTATTTTAGAATACACCGACCAAATCAAAGTAATTATTTTTAGTTTAATTTAAATTTTTTTAAGTGTGGATCAATAAGATAATTTTATTTTAGACTGAATAATTAGTATATATATTTTTTGTTGGTCGAATTGTATTTTTATTTTAGTTCTGTATTAGTTTGAATCAGTCGTATAATGTATCTTTTTATCCTGGATAAATAAAATATATTATTGTATTTATCCAAGTTCATTTGTATAATTTTTTAGGAGGACTTATAGTATAATTATTTTATCATAGCCCGATTCACATGACATATCAACTAAATCTTAATAATTATATTTACTTTGCTTATTAATTTAGCCCGAAGTAACAAATTAGGATAATATAAAATTCGATATGAATTAAAATATAAATTGGTTGAAGAAGTTGAATTTAGTATAAATTATAATGATATAGAGTTCGATATAAAACATAATTGAAATTGATAAAATAATAGAGGAAGTTGACTTCAATATCAATTAGGATTAGAATTGATCGACCCGATAATAATTAAGTAAGGATAATTAAGTAATTTCATACCAGTACCGACCGACCGACTATCAAACTTTTAATGTTTCGTCTATTATAATATAGTATAGATTTGATTTATCTTTGATCATTGGTTGATATTATTTTATTTTAGAATACACCGACCAAATCAAACTAATTATTTTTAGTTTAATTTTAATTTTTTTAAGTGTGGATCAATAAGATAATTTTATTTTAGACTAAATAATTTATACTTTTTTTTGTTGGTCGAATTGTATTTTTATTTTAGTTTTGTATTAGTCTCAATCAATCGCAAATGTATTTTTTTTATCCTGGATAAATAAAATATATTATTGTATTTATCCAAGTTCATGTGTATAATTTTTTTAGGAGCATTTCTAGTATTATTATTTTATCTTAACCTGATTCACATGACATATCAACTAAATCTTAATAATTATAATTAGTTTGCTTATTAATTTAGCCCGAA
The DNA here is from genome assembly GCF_009905375.1 of Apium graveolens. Taxonomy (NCBI): domain Eukaryota; kingdom Viridiplantae; phylum Streptophyta; class Magnoliopsida; order Apiales; family Apiaceae; genus Apium; species Apium graveolens. The sequence continues at coordinate 1,154,997 of NC_133648.1, forward strand.
GTAACAAATTAGAATAATATAGAACTCAATATGAATTAAAATATAAATTAGTAGAAGAAGTTGAATTTAATATAAATTATAATGATATAGAGTTTGATATAAAATATAATAGAATTGAAATTATATTTTATTTTAGAATACACCGACCAAATTAAACTAATTATTTTTAGTTTAATTTTATTTTATTTTAAGTGTGGATCAATACGATAATTTTAATTTAGACTTAATAATTTGTATATATTTTTTTTGGTCGAATTGTATTTTTATTTTAATTTTGTATTAGCTTGAATCAATCGTATAATGTAATTTTTTATCCTGGATAAATAAAATTTTTTATTGTATTTATCCAAGTTCATTTGTTTAATTTTTTTAGGAGGACTTATAGTATTATTATTTTATCTTAGCCTGATTCACATGACATATTAAATAAATCTTAATAATTATAATTAGTTTGCTTATTAATTTAGCCTGAAATAACAAATTAGAATAATATAGAACTTGATATGAATTAAAATATAAATTGGTAGAAGAAGTTGAATTTAATATAAATTATAATGATATAAAATTTGATATAAAATTGGTAAAACAATAGAGGAAGTTGACTTCAATATCAATTAGAATTAGAATTGATCGGCCCAATAATTAGAATTGAAATAATTAAGTAAGGATAATTAAGTAATTTCACCAAGTACTGACCGACCGACTACCAAATTTTAAATGTTTCGTCTATTATAATATAGTATAGATTATTATTTTGACAGAACTTTATTGATTATTAATCTATCGAGGTTCAACCGTAACCCGTTGGGCGTTGGGTCATATCAACTATATCCGGGCCGGGCCGTCATTGATCCAGAAACTTCTTTAGTCATCTAATTTCGACCCATCAAATGGATTGATAATAAATAGACACGCAGTTTGTTATATAAATACACAGTTATCTTTCTCAATTAAAAAACCTCTTTTATAAGCCCTAGCTTCATTGCTAGCCCTAAATCCTCTAAAACCCCTCTTTAATTAGTTCTAAATCTATAACATTTACATACAACAATTGTGTTTATAGGCGATGGGTTCAAGGGGAGCCTCTGATAACCCTAGATTTGGTGATGGTGCTAGTCCTGGGTTCGTCTCTCTCTCTCTCTCTCTCTCTCTCTCTCCATCTCTCTCACTCTCTCTCTCGCTCTCTCTCTCTCCATCTCTCTCTCTCCCTCCCACTCTCTCTCTCTCTCTACCCCTCTCCCTCTCTCTCTCTCTCTCCCCCTCTCCCTCTCTCTCTCTCTCCCTCTCTCTCTCTCTCTACCTCACACACACACACAATAATGTAGCAATTGTATATACAAATCGTATGTTTTTAGACAAGATTTATTAATATGTATGTATGTAGATGCAGTGTAGTTGTTTGTGTATCTATAATTGACTTAAAGATTCAATTTTGTTGTTGAATTGCAGAAAGATTTTCATTGGGGGTTTATCGAAAGAGACTATCCTTGGTTAGCTTTTGATTCGTCTTTTTTAAATTGTTTTAAGCAATGTGGTTTTGCTGTGCTTTTTGTTTTGTATTGTGTGTCTAATTTGGAATGTGGTGATGGTATGTAGAAACATTTGTCAAGTACTTTGGAAAGTATGGAGAGATTACGGACTCAGTTATTATGAAAGATCGAATGACAGGTCGGCCTAGGGGTTTTGGATTTATTACTTATGCGGATCCTTCTGTTGTGGACACCGTCATTGGTGAAACTCATGTCATAGATGACAAACAAGTGAGTGTAATATTTATAATTTGTTTTGTATGATCTTTATTTCAGTGTTTGATTTTTTTATGAGTGTTGCTCTTTGTTGCACAATTGAAGGAAATAATGCCCAAAACAGCACATTTGGAAAAAAGCCCTTTTGTCACTTAAAAACGCATTTTCTGTATATGCATTTTCTATTGCCGTTTTTTAATTAAATAATTATTAAAAAAAATTCTGTAAAATAAAGAATAAAAAGAAGAAATGCATATCTATTATGCCTTTATAAACTTTCCTGTAAGATAAATAGGTAACTTGCTTTTAGGTTTGTGGGCTCCCTGCCTGCACCTGACTGCTTTCACGTGATATCGGACTGAAATTCAGTTCAAACTGCTGATGCCTACTGATATCTCGTTTATAGGTGACAAATGTGGCCATTATTTTTAATTGTGCCATTTTGGGCATTTTAGCATCAAATTGTGCCATAATGGGCCATTTGTCATTTTTTATGTCCCATTATATTTTTTGGATGGTATTTGTTGCTTAGTCGCCAATGAAATTTCTTGTGTTATGTTACTTATTTAAGCAATGGCAAACAAAGCAGCTGGAGGCTGTGTGTGTTGCAAATTTTTATTTCTTGTTGCATCCTATCTTCAGAATTATACGAAATTGACCTAGTTATGTCCCATCTTAGACAGGGAATGGATTAGTGAGTAGCTTTCATGTGAATGAGGTTCCTTGGCTCTTTTGACGTATTAAGATCATGTTGAGTAGTATACGTCTATGTTATATATCTTATACCTTATATATCCACTGACAAATTAGTTGCTTAGACACAAGTTGCCTTTAGCATTCAGTATCACCTAAGGTTTTAGGTCTCAGGTGGTTACATTTGTATTTCTTGATGTATGGAAACTATTTACTGGACCTAGGAAACTAAATAATAATTTTGGGAGCCTTATCAAGCATAAAGTAGCTTATGATCTGAACGTCATTTTTTTACAGAACTTTGGATAATTCTTTTAAAATATTATGGTGTTGATTTTGAAATTTTCTAATTAGATAATTCTTAGAATAATGCTTGTATTGTTGCTGAATTTTCTGTGCAGGTTGAGATCAAAAGAACAATTCCAAAGGGTTCATCAGATTCCAAAGATTTCAAAACTAAGAAGATATTTGTTGGTGGGATACCTACATCTGTTACTGAAGGTTAGACACTTAATAATTAAGCATCCCCCTTTATACCTGGTCCAATAATAATATTAAAAAAGAATGAAGAAGAGTCACAGTTGTTTGAATATTTTTTCTTAACAGAGGAGTTGAAGGATTTTTTCTCGAAGTATGGCAATGTGGTTGAGCATGAAATTATACGAGATCATACGACCAAGCGTTCCAGAGGCTTTGGGTTTGTAGTATTTGACAGTGAGCAGGTTGTTGACAATATATTGGTTGATACGAACAAAATTGACATGAATGGTACACAGGTGCGTTATTATTACTATATTTTATATTGAATCATAACATGACTCTCTCCCTTGAAACATCTGAGGTTCATTATTGTTTGGATGTGTATTAACTCTTTTGAATCATCTGAGGTTCATCTTACTTTTGAAGTGAAGATTTGTGAATCAATTTATGCCAGTGCACTAATTGTAAAAAACAAAATTATGAAAAAATTTCATTGGTTTGGATTATTATTTTGCTTTATTTAATAAGTAAAAGCATGTTGAATTTGATTATTATGAATGAACAAATAACTTAAAGTATGAAAATCATACATTAAAAAGAGGAAGTACATTGTTTGTTTTTGTCTTAATTTCTATATCTTGTGTTAAATCTTGTTAAAATAAGCAGTCTTTGCTTCTCACTTTTTGTCTATGATGTTATTTGTTTGCTACTGCTCTAAGCTAGTTTTGCTCTCTTGTAGGTTGAGATAAAAAAGGCTGAACCAAAAAAATCCTCAAACCCCGCACCTGGTCCTCTATATGGTAGTGAATCTAGAGGGCGTTCTTATGGTGAAACTTTTGGTGGTTATGGTGACTCTTTCAACAGTTACGGTCCTGATAGGTTTGGTCCACCTTCCTATAGGTCATATGGTGGGATACCTGAGAGGTATGGAGAATTTGGTGGGTATGGTGGTGGATTTAGTGGAAGATATGGAGACGTAGGTGGGAGATACGGGGACTTGGGTGGGAGATATGGAGACTATGGTGGTTATCGTGGAGAGCCTTCGCCTGGCTACTCTAGTCGCTATGGGTCCCTTGGTGGAGGTGTTGGGGGTCGATATGGTGAAAGTGGATTAAGTTCATATGGCCGTGAAGGTGTTGGTGGTGGATATGGTGGAGGTGGATTAAGTTCGTATGGCCGGGGAGGTGCTGGGGCTTATGGTGGACCTGGTGGTGATTATGATTCCGGTCCAGGTCCTAGTTATACTGGGGCAGGGGGATTGTACGGAAGTAAGGGAGGTTATGGTGGTAGCAGTCGTTACCATCCCTATGGCAGGTAGAGACAGGTAGCAAGTTGAAACTTCTGATTGAAGTAGCACAATTTTCTTTGCTGTTTGCTGGATGAGGATCAGAGTGTAAAGCTACTCGGTGCATGGCTGTTTTCATTAGAAGAATTATTAGTTTAGTTTCTATTGTCGAATGTATGCAGAAAACCAGATTTAAATATCTTTCGGGTGCTGAAACTCCTGAATTTTTTTCTCAGCAAAGACATTTTGTACAATGAGATTAAAAATTGAAAACGAGATTATTGAATTTGTTAGTGTCTGTTCTTTTAGTGATCATGCAAATATTTGTCCTTGCACAGAGATTATCTTTAATAATCTTGATGTCCATTTAGTCGGTTTTGCGCAACTTGACAAAAGTTATGGTTAATTAGACATATTGGCCATGCTTGTGATGAAATTACAAATGATTATGTACCATTACCAGACTTTGAAATCCCTTAATTGTCAATATTACTTGGTCGTTTATGTCAATTTTGGACTCAATTTGTCTCCTTTGTGCTAAAGAGCAGCTACAGAGATTTTATATCTAATCTACCAGATTTTTTAAGAAGCACATTGACTTAGAATTTCCATACAGAGATTCTGTATTGTTGTTCCACCTCAAGAAATAAGATTAAGCAGTACTTTAAACAGAATTAAGAGAAACAGTAGGGCAGGCACAGTTTTAATTCACAATTGCAATGAAAGCACCTAACAATGCATTATCCAAGGTACATGATCTAGATAAGCTACCATGAGAACTGAAGAAGCAACAAATGTACCCAGTGATTGCACCAAGAGTCCCATATCCAGGCATCATCGAGGTCTTGGCCTGCTTAGCTGGCAGAACTGCAAGTGTTAACACCATCCTTGCAGTCCCTGGTAAGGTCATTAAAAGTTTCAATCTGTCTTTTGCCTCGCAAGAAAACTTCTGTATCAACAGATGCCTTCATGTAACCATCAAATTCAACTGGAACCCCATTGTTGAGCTTCACGGTCTCAGAATACCACTCACTGTTTTCATCCCAAAGATCTTTGTACTCATTAAGAAAATGAGTGGAGAACTTGTCCTTCAGAGGGTCAAAAAAGGCGGTGTCTGATTCATCGGTTGCAATGTACAGGCTCCTCCCTTCGTCGACTTTATCACTCAAGGTTGATATTAGAGCTTCAGGGGAAGTATCGGCTGCAAGATTAGGCCAAAGCTCCAAGTTTCTTGCCTTCTCTCCTCTTACAACATGAACAGAGTCAAAATCCCAATTCAATTTTGTAGCAATTGCTGACACTATCTCCATCAACCGTCTGGATTTCCATATCATGTGCCAAGGCCTTTGAATAACAGATTCTGCTTCTCCTTCACACACCCTGTACCAGTAATTGTCTGGCTCTACCGAGCCAAATTTCCTCATGATTAGAGTATCTTGCACCCCTGCCAGCTTCATTGGTGTAATCTTAAAGTCATCTACAAGAAGAAGAGGTAGTCCATCTTTCTGGTGCCATTTGTTCCAATCTGCCCAAAACTGAGTCTGATCCAGCACAGAAGCTGACTCCTTCAAATGCTCGAAATCAAAGTAATATCTAAAATCCTTCCCCTCTTCATCCTGACCCGAGGAAGTATAAACTGATGACAAACAAATGCTCATATCCATTACAAGGGTCCTGTTCAAATACTGAGCCTCGCCCAAAGCACACATGAAACTCCACAAAAAGTGATCCATGCTCTTGCATCTCTCTCCACCCCCTGTATAAAACAAGTACTTCCCACTACTAAACGACCCCTCTGATTCAACCGCAGGTAGTGTGTCATTCACAACCTCTCCAACAACAGGAACAACAGCCCCTTCTTGATTTCCTCGTGGCTTCTCAAAACCAGGCCTCACATTCTTCTTCCTCTTCCTAGCATTCCCACCCGAATGATACTCCCCTATCCCCACAACACTCAAACTACAATTATCCGACCTATCAATCAAAAAACTCCGATAATCCTTATACAAATGAGCAGTCTTCCCTTCCTTAGGCCTAAACCTCCACGCCATATGACACGTACTATCATTATCCCCCCTAACCGGCTTCCCAAACCTATAAAAATGTATATCCTTAAACTGCTCAATCGCGGATGTCATCATCAAATGAAAAACATCCGGATCAGTACAATCAATCGGAGTACCAATCTGCGATTCACACTCAAAAGGGGTCACCTCATCCGCATTTATATCAACTCTCAACGGAACGCCTAAATTAACATCAGTAACATTTATAAAACCACCTAATGCAGTCTGATTAACAGGCATAAAATCCTCACCTGTCCTAACAATAGTATTATCCGATTTAAAGGTTGCATTCGAGTTCGATGTGAGAAATGTAGTGATCCTAGTAGAGGGATGGAACAAGGGGTCTTCGGGTTCATAAGTAGCAGCAATTATAGTGAAAATTAAGACAATAAGCACAAATATTGTGAAACAGAGATTACTTATCATTGCTAAGGCATTTTGGCCTATGTTATCTGCCCTGAAACTTCTTTTCCGAGACAATGCCGTCCTGTCCCACATTTTAGTAAAAGGGGAGAGAGAGAGAGAGGGAGAGAGGGAGAGGGAAAGATAGTGGGAGAGAGAGAGGGAGGGAGAGATAGTGGGAGAGAGAGAGAGAGAGGAATGAGGGAGGGAGAGATAGTGGGACAGAGAGGGAGGGAGAGATAGTGGGGGGGAGAGAGAGAGAGGAATGAGGGAGGGAGAGAGGGAGAGAGGAATGAGGGAGGGAGAGAGGGAGAGAGAGAGAGAGGAATGAGGGAGGGAGAGAGGGAGAGAGAGAGAGAGAGAGAGAGAGAGAGAGAGAGAGAGATTTGTTAGTTGTAACCTTGTGAAGATAGATTCTGAAGAAGCATCAGCTGAGGAATCTGTGTGTGTGTTTAAGTAAAGTGAATCTTAGTGTGAATGTGTGATTTTCTGTTAAGTTTAAGGAGTTTTTGATATAATGCGCGGGTAATATGAAGAGGGTGTGATGTGAACCGTACACGTGTACAATTTAGTTAGATTAAACGGTGGGATATGGGTTGTTGTATCGAGTCCTCAACAGGACGGTTTAATTACGATTATTTAGTTACTTTCTTTAATTAGTTTCGGTCACCGACAGATTTTGTCAGTACGAGAGCTATATCAGATGCGCTAGTAATTGTCACACCGACATATCCGATCAACGCAAAAAAAAAATAGTTACGATTTGGGAGCTGATATGTTCACATCCTTTGAAATTGAGATTAAGTTATTTTTGTCATAGTGTCCGTTTGGGAAATCTGAAAATAAATAACTTACGACTTAAATTAATAAGTGAATTATAAGTAATAAGTAAAATAATACTTATAAGTTAAACAAGTGTTTAGATAATTTTACTTATAAGTTAGAATTTTTTTCTCTTAAATGTAATAAAATATATAATTATTAAATAATTAAGTTAGATTAACAATTAAAAGTATAAATTTTAAAATTGAGGTTAATAAATTAACGAAAAATCAAAATAAGTTGAGAAAAAGTACCTAGTTACTAACATTCAACTTATCAGCTTATAAGTTGTAAATTCAGCTTATAAGTTGGGTCGACAAACACTCGTCGATAAGTTGTTACGGGCTTGTAAGACATAAATGACTTATAAGTGGATTGCCAAAAAGGTCTGTTAACAAATTCCAATATCTATCCTAACACGGAAAAGTGTTTGATTTGTTCGATAAAAGCTCGTGTTTGCCTCGTTCGTTAACGAGTTCGAGCTCGAGTTTGAACACGATTTTTTGTTCGTTAAAAAAGCTCGCCTCGGCTTGGCTTGACAAAAAAAAATTAAAATTTGGCTCAGCTCGGCTCAATTCGTGAACTGCTAAAGTTCAGCTGACTCTAATCACAACTTGTTATTTTATTAATATCATCACAAGCCCTACACTACTTGGCATATGATATCACAAGCATATTTCCCTTCTGAACAATAAGGTCTTGAGCTACAACACCAGCAAAATTCTCCTGCACATCTTTTCGGCCAGCACACTCCAGGTGACTTTGTGTTATCAAAACCTCCTTCCTTATTCGCACTTTCCGATTTCAAAATGCTGTCGTCGTCATGTACTCTGATACCTTCCTTATCATCTGAACCTGCATTTTTCGAAAACGAAACAATGTAACATATCAGTAATGGCACTGTTTCTTGCAGTGATCTGCGTGAAAGAATGTAGAGTATTATACTTACACTCATGAAATGATAAATTTGAAACAAGAAGAATGATGAAGAAGAGAGTTGGCCAAGATTTTGATGTGTGAGCCATAGAAAGAATTTTTATTATAGCAAAGTGTTAGTTTATAAAAGGTTAATGTAAAATTGGTGTATGATATTGGGTATGGATTATTGGAGTGTTTTATATAGGAATGTGTGAGAATTTACAATTAAATCTCGATAAAATAATACTCTCTGAGTCCCACCGAATTGTTTACGTTATTTTTTGACACGCTTTTCAATACTCGTTTAAAGTATATTTCCATAATATATATATATTTTTTAAAAAAGTCTGAAAAAAAGTTTTATGTTTAAACTTTTATTTAGAAAAAAAAAATTAAAAAATATTATGAAACTATACTTTATTGAAGCCTCGAAATACGTGCAAATAGTGTACGTAAACAACTCATTGGGACGGAGGGAGTAATCGATAAAATAATAATCTCGTTAAAATAATATTTTTCCGGTCCCAATATAATGGACACATTGTATTTTTATGTAATGTAAAATAATAAACTCGTTAAAATAATATTTTTTCTTGATCCTGACCCTATTATCTTAAAGAGGTTTAATTTTATATAAAAATAAATTTTGAAAGACAAAACATAAAAATACTATCTCACAAACATGTAAATTTCACTGTGTAAATCTGGTTTTTATTTGTTTTGAGTATTGTAACGTATGTTCTTTCAAACTTAATTCAGTTTCAAGTGCAATGAAGACTACATTTTTAAATTTAATGATGTACTTAATTTAGCTCAAACTTTATTATTTAAAATAACCGAGCTCTTTTCAAGTCCAAATTTATTATTCTAGGGTACAATAAATAATTAGTTCTTAAATCAGGTTAGATATAATAAATACTAGTATATAATCCGTGTGATGCACGATCGTTTTTATCTTTATATATTATAAATTATAATTTTAATAATATATTGTTGGCAGGATTCGATCTTATATCACTTTAATAATAACTTTTAAAATTATATCTAATGTTTCTCATCAACTTGATCTAACAACTCTAGATAGAGTGATGAAGGATTAGAGATGCACAAAATGTCCACCGGACCTGATTTTGACCGGGCCTTAAAAAACTCGGGCTTTGACCGGACCAGGCTTTTCGGCCTTTAACTTTGATCGGGCCGGACCGGGTTTTTCGAAAATATGAGAGCCCGTTTGGGCCATCGGGGCGGGCCTAATCGGGCTTTTTTTTCGGGCCGGATCGAGTCGGGCCGAACTTTTTTCTAATTTAAATCGGATCGAGTTTTATTAGAGATTCCGAATACTACATATGTTAGCAACTAGATTATCGTAAAAATGTACTAGTTTACGTGGAATATTTTATGAAAACATTACTTCGTTGAAAACATTTGAATTCAGAAAAAAAATAAATATGTTCATAAAATAATATATTTTATCATTGTTATGCAAATATATATAGTGTACTTACTATATCTTTTTTCATTATTTATGCAATGAATTATATAAATAATATTATTAATCACAAGTATATAAATATATACGTGTTTAAAGTATTATTTATATTTATAATAAATGTGAATTCATAAATACATAAAAAAAATATATTAGAATAATCAGATTTTAACCAGGTTTTTTCGGGTTTGTAATCAGGTCGGGCCGAAATCCGAGCTTTTAACCGGGTCAGACCGGACTTTGCCTAAAAATATAGGGTCCGTCGAGGCCCTACTCGGCCCGGGCTTGACCGAGCTTTGACCGGATCGGACCCGGACTTTTTGTGCATCTCTATGAACGATCAACGAATAAATTTTTAATTTTTAATAAAAAATATAGATAGATGGGATAATCATCAAAATTGGAAATTAATTAGAAATTTGATATATCCCATGTTTGCATGTACCAAATCCATTTTATGCAAATTATAAATAAATTATCTTTGATTTTCGTGGTGCGATTTAAATTAACGCTATCCAACAATTTTGTTTTTTTTATATATTAATTATACATGCCTATTAAAAATCGAACTCTTAACATTTCGCAAGAATCACAATAACTCAATCTTGTTTGCCGCTACCAACCATTTTTGGACCATTTCCTATTTAGCATTTTTATTTTAAATTGATAGGAGATAACTTTAACTTGTGAAATACTCAAAATAAAAAGTTGAAAGGAATTTAAATAACAGAGTTGCATTGCACGTGTCACTTTAATTAAGGAGATAAAAAAAGGTTAAAGAAAACATGTGCAAAAGACACGTGGTGTCCCGACCACCTCTTATGCGATGTCCACCTCGACGCCCTATCCAATTTATGTCGGCTCTTTAAACTTCAAATTATATTTAATTTTACTTTTTTTTTTAAAAAAAATATTCAAATCAAAGTTTTGAACATAATTTCAAAATTGTTTTCCAATAATAAATGTCGTTTTCTTTATCTATTCGAACTCTCTTTTATTTTTAAAATACACGCGTGCTTATGTCAACTAAATATTTGAAAATATTTTTTTGTCAAAAAAAATATATTTGAGAACAATTTTGAAAAATAAATATTAATAAATCTATTAAGATTTTTTTTTCGTCCTAGATTTTTGGAACAATAACAAATATGATAAAATATATGTATGATGTATCCAATTATTAGAAAAAATATTCAAAAATTGTAAAAATAAAATGATTAATTAACACAGAGAAAAAAAGGTGATTGAATTATGCTAAATAGCTTTAATTTTTGTAATTTTTTTAACTGCCGAAGAGTAAAACCAGGATAATTAATATGGGGAGGAGAAATTATTGGCATAAAATCCCCAATTCAATCCTTGATTTGTTATGAAAGCTACCTCCGTCCCAAGATACTTGTCCAACTTTTACGTATTCGTGACTCGTTTTGAAAGCTACCTCCGTCCCAAAATATTTTTCCAACTTTTCTAATTTAAGATTTCTTGATTGCATACCTTCTTTAATTATTATTTTTTGAATAAAAAATTAAAATTTTATTTAGAAAAATAAAAATTTATAATTGATGAATACTTGATCAATGCACCTTAAATATGAGGAAAATTCAAATTGGACATGCCGGAAAGAGTATAATTTTTGGGTTCTTTTAATAAAAATAAGAACGTGTCCTATAATTACGCTATCTTGAGTTTCAATCCATTATTAACTACTCTCTCCGTCCCATATTACGTTTTCCATTTTGACTTTTTAGACTATTCATGACAGATTATTAATTTACGTCTAATTTATAAGTTCAAATATAGTTGTAAATGATTTTGTTGGATTTCTTTTTATAAGTGTTTTAATACAATAAAATTTTTGTATTTAATACTAATACGAAATTAAATATATTAATAACCAAAAACGTGGATTGGCTTGTCAACACAAATAGGAACGGAGAGAGTAATTTTTTTGTCAGGTTTTATTAATTAATTTAATAATATTATTACCTCTGTGTTTTACTAGGTAAAGGTGTTCCAAGAAAGCTTCTACTACATGACTATTAACTACATCCCCCTTTAAGTTTCATCTTCTTTAAACTCAGTTTTGCTGCAAGAAGATACATACCCTAGACTTCAAGGTATGTGTTTGTGTGTGTGTGTTTTAGTGTGTGTTTTTAAATATACTGATATTTTTTTTATTTTTTTATGTTATTTGTAGTACTAATTATCAATTTATTGTAGTTATGTTCTTTATTTGTAAAGATTCAATTTTTATGATTCATGCACTAGTTAGTGTTTATGTTGTTGCTTGATTAGCCTGATCAGTTATGACCCATGTTAAGCTTTTACATGCTTGTCAAGTACTTCTGTTTTCTTGGTTTGTAGCTTTGTACAACTTGATTGCTTAGCTTATATAGGAACTTATTAGGATTAAGGATCAAAAACCGAAAACCAAAACTTCCAATGATTCGGCTTTTATAAGATGGTATAGATAAATTAGATATGCATATTATGTAATATGTAGGGGAAAGTGAATAAGGCGTTGCTAATAAAGCTAGCTAAGGGATTAGATATGCATATTATGTAATATGAAGGGGAAAGTGAATAAGGCATTGCTAATGAAGCTAGCCAAGGGATTAGATATGCATATCATGTAGTTATGTTGGATGTGTTGAGGAGGGTGGAGGAACATGGGGTGGAGAATTGGTGTAGGATATGTCACTATGTCGACACTGAAACTTTCTTAGGACATGATGTTTTTTAAGTGTTCCGGGGAGAGGATGATGAGGTAGGGATGTAGATTACTTGTTGGGTTTGAATGCTATGGTAATATGGTTGTTGGGGTAATTAGAAGGGTTAGAGGAGCACGGCATAGGTTAGAGGATGGGAGGTTTCGGTTTTTTGCCTAACATTGCTAGTTTGTGATTTTGAAAAATCTTAGTGAGTTTCAACAAAAAATAGTTTGGATAATTTTTTGAATTTAGTACATCTCTTGTAAAGATCAAGTTGGTGTCTTTACGAAAACGACTTCTCTATTTTTTTTGAGTAGGGGGTAAGTCTACTTACCAGGAAGATAAATTGCATATATATTTGGTTTGGAAGTCTGTGTTGCTAATTGCAATATATGATATATATCGTTCTGTTCTTATACTATTGAAGACTTCTTTCAAATCATCCATAATTTAGTTTAGTTTTATCAAGTTTACTAACTTCATAGATATCTTTCGTATGCTTGGTGTCTGGGTATGTGTATACTCTGTGTGGAGGATTTTATTTTTCAAATTATTTAGTGAAACATTATCGTCAGCTGCTCTGAATCACATAATGATGTATGCTAAATGTCTTATTTGTCCAGGCAAACAGGAACGCTACTTGTGAACATATAAGAAGAGTACATAGTGAGAGACTTTGTACGAAGTTGTTTACACAACATTTTGATGGAGTGGTTATCAGCTTTTGAAGGAAATTCATATTATGGAATTGTTGCTGCTTGTTTTGTTGTACTTCTAACCCTATTGTCAACTATATATGTGGGAAAAATAAAGACAAATAGAAGAGGGGTTGCAGCTCAAGTTGGTGGTGAGCCAGGTTATGCTATGCGCAATGCTCAAAGAGCTGAATTACTTGAAGTTCCTTCGGAAGGAGCAAACACTATGGTAGCTCTATTTGAGCAGTCTTGTAAGAAAAATTCACCATTGCAGTGTCTTGGGACACGAAAGGTAATCAGTAAGGAATTCATTGAAGATGGTAAGGGGAGGAAGTTTGAAAAGTTTCATCTTGGGGAGTATCAATGGGAAACCTACAAGGAAATATATGACCGAGTGTGTAACTTTGCATCTGGACTTGTAAAACTTGGTCATGATGCGAACACTCGTGCTGCTATTTTCTCTGAAAGTCGTCCAGAGTGGCTCATATCACTGCAGGTAACCATTTGTTGTATATTGTTGTTCGTGATCTTAGTAGGGGTGTGACACTGGATTCCTTGGTTTGAACTGCAGGGCTGCTTCCGGCAAAATATAACTGTTGTCACCATCTATGCTTCTTTGGGTGAAGAAGCTCTTATTCACTCACTTAATGAGGTTGACAGACAATCTTTTGAATTATCTCTTTTCTTGTATTTTACTTATTATTTGTATGTTGTGCATCATTTATTGTTTTAAACTTTGAAACAGACTCAAGTATCAACACTGATATGTGATTACAAGCAATTGAAAAAGTTGTCTGCTGTTCGTTTGAGGCTACAAACCGTAAAGAATGTAATTTATTTTGATGATGGTGAGGCTGCAGTTGATCCTAACCTTTCTGAAGATATGAGCAATTGGGTGATTTCAACTTTTTCAGAAGTTGAAAAACTTGGCAAGAACAGTCCTGTATCATCTCAGCTACCAGTAAATACAGATATTGCAGTCATAATGTATACGAGTGGAAGCACGGGTCTGCCAAAGGTTTGATTGTTTTCAACTTACTCTTCTGAAGCTCTTGTATGCCCATTGATGGAATGAAAATAGCTTATTGCATGAGATATATATGTACCCACTGTCCTTCATAATGTTAATGCACCTCCTGATCAATAGCAGGAGGTAAAGAGGGTCATTTGTCATTGACACCAAGTAACAGTGATAAGGATTTTTTCATGAGATAATATAGCTGTAGGCTACAGTCAAGTACAACTAGCTGTTTTAAAATGTTGCATCATAAGAGATGATTTTGTGTGGTTCTGTGTTTTTTGCTGTAACCTCACATACCCTTTCTCCAGTAGTTCAAGATTATGTTTATGCTGATACTATTTATTACAGGGAGTTATGATGGCCCATAAAAATCTTGTCGCTAGTGCTGCTGCAATTTTGACAGTCATCCCGAACATTGGAAGCAGTGATGTCTATTTGGCATACTTGCCACTAGCTCATGTACTGGAGTTGGTAGCTGAGGTAAATATCAGATTAAATTCTTCTAGAGTGTGTTCTTACTGAAGATAGTTCTGTACTTATAAGCTGCATTTTCCCAGACTGTGATGATATGTGCTGGAATGCGAATTGGTTATGGATCAACTCTGACTTTAACAGACACGTCTAACAAAATAAAGAAAGGAACTAAGGGAGATGCTTCTGTGCTAAAGCCTACTCTAATGGTAACAGTTCCAGCCATACTAGATCGAGTTCGAGATGGAGTTTTGAAAAAGGTTGAACTATATTGTTGAAGTTTATTATTCTATTCAATATAATTGATCCCTTTTTTTATGTAACTTGTAAAAATAATTTATCTTTTATTCTAAAACCTACTATAGGTTGCGGATACGGGAGGTCTTGCAGAGAAACTATTTAACTTTGCCTATGGCCGCCGGTTTTCTGCTATGCAAGGTAGCTGGTTTGGAGCTTGGGGAATCGAGACTCGTTTGTGGGATTTGGTCATTTTTAATAAGATAAAGTCTATTCTTGGTGGAGACATTCGTGCTATGCTATGTGGTGGAGCCCCTTTATCTGGTGATACACAACGTTTTGTTAACATCTGCGTAGGGTATGCTATATCTCTTATCTTTTTAGGTTATGGTTTGTTGAGAGAATATTAAAAGTTTGCGCTGTCCGTTTTTGGTGACAGTATTACTTAATTGTTTGTTATTTTTGTTCGTTTTTCACTGTGTGTGTTTGTTTCTTATTCCATTAATATACATGTGTGTTCAAAATTATGCCACTCCACTTGTAATTGTTTTTCTTTAATAAATTTTCGTGCTAATTGCACCATTAAAACAGTCAGTTATTCTCTGAGTTTCTCCTTTTTAAATCCAATTACATTACCATTTCAACTTAAATTAGTTTTTTATGTGCACGATAATTACCAGGGCTCCTGTTGTTCAAGCCTATGGTCTGACAGAAACTTGTGGTGGAGGTGCATTTTCTGATTTCAACGACACTTCAGTTGGGCGAGTTGGGCCGCCACTTCCTTGCTGCTTTCTTAAGGTATGCAAAACTACATATTTGGATGGATTCTAAGCAATTTCGAATTAATGCTTTACTTTTTGTACTTGGGAAAAGGCCGTAAATTATCCTCTTTGTTTTGTTCTTGTTGCATCTTAATTTCATCCTCTACCTATGAATAATTTTAACCAACACACAATGAGCTAAATAACCACAGTTTGTCGTTGTATTCTTTATGAGTTCTTGGTAAATTGTAAGTGATTATTGGCAGTTGTGTTATACAATCTTGAAATGATTTTAACAAGGCCTGGAATAAAAGTAGCTTATGTGTTATGGATACCTGCATAGTACTACTCAAGGGATATTTTGCCCATTTCCCTTCCATTCCCTATCTTTTTCGAAATGCAATGAAAAAAGATTGTTTTCGTCATTCCCAGTTGTCGACTAGAACACTTACAATTAAATAATGAGTAACTAGAAAAGAGTACATCTTCTTGATCCTTGTATGGAGTTGCATTGTTGTTTATATACCCGTCTGATTGACTTAAATGGAAAAAGTATTTCAAGTTGCCTGCAAGCAATTTCTTCTTCAAAATCGACATGAAACAGAGTATTTAGTCTACACAAACATGCTGATATGGTTATCATCTTTCTTCTTATTGCTATATAAATATTTTAGTTTGTGGATTTATCAACTTTGGTTCCTTGGCTATGAAACTCATTTTAATGAGATTATCTGAAGTATAGGATAGAGGATCCTGCTCTTAAAATTTCTGTATTTTTAACATTTTCTGTATAGAGCATGTTCAGCGCTGTTCAGCATATAAATAGGCTCTATTCTCTCATGGGTCAAGATCATCATTTATTCATTTTGCAGCTTGTTTCTTGGAAAGAGGGTGGATATTTGACTACTGACAAACCTATGCCGCGGGGAGAGGTTGTAGTTGGTGGAAGTTGTGTAACTAATGGCTACTTTAACAATGAGTCAAAAACAGATGAAGTTTACAAGGTAATTTCTTATCATTGTGTACCTGAAAGTGGCATCGTATACATTCTCCGTGACCTGTTAATACATTTATCTGTAATTTTGCTGAAAATAGGTTGATGAGAATGGCATGCGTTGGTTCTACACTGGTGACATCGGAAGGTTTCACCCTGACGGATGTCTTGAAATTATCGATAGGAAGAAAGATATTGTTAAACTTCAACACGGGGAGTATATTTCTCTAGGGAAGGTGTGTATTAAAGCCCCATTTCTTTTCTTCTCGTGTTACTCTGGTAGATTGGTTGAATATGGATCAGTGTCGCAAAATTTGAGATTTCTGATTTGTTTTCCTCAGCTGGTAGATTGGTAGATGCAAATAACCGCTGTCATGTATTAAGCATGTGCCTAGAAGTTTTACTGTGTTTAAATTGCTTGACTGCAGATTGAGGCAGCCTTGATGTCTAGTAACTATGTTGTAGATGTCATGGTATATGCGGATCCCATGCGTAGTTCTTGTGTGGCTCTAGTTGTTCCCTCACGTCAGGTCCTCGAGAATTGGGCCCAACAAGCTGGAGTTGAGTTTAAGGACTTCGCTGAGTTGTGTGACAAAAAGGAAGCTGTAAATGAAGTTCAACAATCCCTTTCTAAGGTTTGTCTTAGCTTTGGTCATAAGAAACATAATCTGTAATGTTTACTTGCATGTCTGGTAAGAAATGATGCAGAAAACAAATATTTATCTGGCACTGAAGTTTGCCGAGTTATTTTGGGGATATATGCTTGTAGCCTCTGTTACTTGGACTCTTCATTTCGCCTCAAGTACCCGTGTCGGACTCTAGAGACTCGGACATGGGTACAGAAACTTGGACACTTATTTATGGCCAAAAACATTTAAAAATTTTAAAATGTTACCGAGTCCCAACACTTGGACATGTATCAATGTTGGGACACTTTGAGACGAGTCCGAGTAACAATGCTTGTAGCAGTGGATTATTCTGTGTATGTACACTTTCAGTTTTCATTTGCTAATTTATCTAGCACATAACCAAGTCTTGTTTATCTTTTACCAGGAAGCTAAATCTGCAAACTTGGACAAGTTTGAACTTCCGGCAAAAATCAAACTATTGCCAGATCCATGGACCCCGGAGTCTGGATTGGTAACTGCTGCTCTCAAGCTGAAGAGGGAAGCAGTGAAGGCCAAGTTTAAGGATGAGCTCGAAAAGTTATACCAGTGAAGCAACCGTCCGATACATTATCGTTACTTCAGTTCTGATGTTTATGTTTCGTTCCACGCTTATTCTGCATCTTTGTTGCAAAGCAGCAGCATTTTCCTTATTACCAGCATTTCTCCCAAGTTACTCTCTAGTCTCTATTGAACTACTTTAAATTCTGGGAAATTTTAATTGTTTTGGACTTCAGAGGGATAATATGAAACTGCAATGTGATTTGTAGTATATTTCATTGACCAAATTGCCAAGTGAGAAGGAATAGTCACATATCATAGAATAAAATATTCTTGGCATCCTACAGCTGTGAAAAAATATCATAGAATAAAAATTAATATGGTATATAATTTACTCAAATTTGGTGGCGAACAATAGTCCAATATAATTTCGTGTGAGCGATAGTCGAATATAAATACAAGAAATATACCATGTAAACATAATATCTATACTTATTTAAAGAATCATTTGGATGCTCCTAACATTCTACCTCAAATTCTCATTCCAAGAAAAAATTATCAAATTTCATAAAATGCATTACAAATATAAAATTAAAATTAAATATTATCTATTAAAAAATCATTGGCGCCCTTCTATCAAACTGTCAAAACTAATCACTACTAGCTTTCTTTCTTAATAATACCCCAAATTACACTTTTGCCCTTCCTATTTATAAACAATATCTCCACCTTCATCAACCAGATAAGATTTCACTAGCTCTGCTTTACAGCCATGGCAGAAGCTTCAAGAATCTTGCAAACAACACTAATCTCAACTTTTACTCAAACCCCATTTCAAAAGCCCAGAACTTTAGCATACCCATATGCTCAGAAGTTCATAAAACGGGTCACAACTCGGTGCTTAGCTACCACTACTTCTAATGAAGAAACCAAGAAAAGTAGTGGGTTTGAAAATATAACATGGGGTTGTGAAATGGATTCTCCTGAGAATGCAGAAGGGTTGCAGAAATGGTTGTATGGGTCTGGATTGCCTAATCAGAAAATGGGAATTCAGAAAGTTGAAGTTG
The DNA here is from genome assembly GCF_009905375.1 of Apium graveolens. Classification (NCBI taxonomy): domain Eukaryota; kingdom Viridiplantae; phylum Streptophyta; class Magnoliopsida; order Apiales; family Apiaceae; genus Apium; species Apium graveolens. The sequence continues at coordinate 1,174,020 of NC_133648.1, forward strand.
GGGAGAGAGGGCTTGTTGCTTTGACTAATATTAGGAAAGGGGAGAAGTTGTTGTTTGTGCCTCCTTCTTTGTTTATTACTGCTGATTCGGTAGACTCTCTCCTCTCTCTCTCTCTCTCTCTCTCTCTCTCTCTCTCCCCTCTCGCTCTCTCTCTCTCTCTCTCTCCTTCTCTCTCTCTCTCCCTCTCTCTCCATCGCTCTCCCTCCCTCCCTCTCTCTCTCTCTCTCCTGTATGTGTTTGATTGATTAGTATGTTGGCTGGCATTTTTTGTAAATTGGGAACGCCTTTGTTTTGTAGGGGATGATGATCAAATGATAGGTATATGTTTAGATTAGTGTATGCTTTGTTGGAGTATAGTTGCACTAACTTGTACTCTTATAGTTGTTGAAAGGTGCAAGAATTGTTAAGTGACATCTACTAATTACTTGAGGGTAGTTGTTGAAAGGTGTAAGAATTGTTAAGTGACATCTACTAATTACTTGAGGGTTTGGGACAATTGGTCATTTAGATCATGTTTACGAAATGTCTTTAGTTTATAACCTCCTACTTTTAATAGTTTATAACCTCCTACTTTTAATATTGTCAAATTGCGGGTGCCTTTATTTTTCTGTTGCTCCTGGTGACATTGTGGAATGTTTCAAGGCAGCGTAACAGATAATTACTTGTTTATAGTCTACTCAAGCTGCGTGCAAACATTTGTTTATTAAAGAAATACAAGGTTGAAATATAACTGGATTAAGGATTGGTGGTATAATGTACCTCTATGTATAGAACCTCAGTTGCGAGTTCCTCCGTCATTCCCCTGCACTTACACCTAGTATTAAGTTCCTTATCTTTTGTCTTATTCTTATAGTTTTTTGTTCCTCTTCATAAAACACATTGAGGCAAGATTAAAGCTTTGTATAAACTTGACCCTAAATCTCATGTTTTACTTATTTTTTGAGGCTGTAAACATGTATCTATTAAAAATTTCTATATCATCTGAGCGTTGGGAACTGATTACATATATTAAATATTTCAGTTACCTGATTGTAAACTATATTGTTTACATTTGTTGCCTGTCAGGAATGGAGTTGTCCAGAAGTTGGTGATATTTTGAAAAGGGAAAATATCCCAGACTGGCCACTGCTAGCAACCTACCTGATCAGCGAGGCTAGTATGAAAGATTCCTCAAGATGGATGAATTATATCTCTGCCTTGCCTAGACAGCCCTACTCACTTTTGTATTGGTGAGGCTTGTTTTTCTTCAGTGTTTTCACATGATATGATTGTTCAGTTGGGTCTGTTCTCAGGAGTTTTTGCCACAGCGCTTCTATATGATTTCAGGACTCCTTCTGAGCTAGATAGATATTTGGAAGCATCACAAATACGAGAGAGGGCAATCGAAAGGATTAACGGGGTCACCGGAACGTAGGGCTTGTTTGAATTGATACATCTTAATAGAATTGTGATTGTTAATGTATTTACATTTACAGAGATCAGGAGAAGATAAATATTTGGCGTCATATTTAATTTATTATAAACAACTATCTGAAAATCTTCTTTATGTGTTATGCAGATATAATGACTTGCGGCGACGGATATTTTCCAAATATCCTAATCTATTTCCTGAAGCGGTATACTCTTATCGCCAACTAGTTTCTTCCCATGTTTATATCTATGGCAAAGGGTTGCGTCTCTATATTACTATTTATTAATGCTACACTTTGTACTAATAAAACTTCGTTTTCTTTTCTTACCCCCCCCCCCCAAAAAAAGGATATATATACATGTAAAGGGTAAAGTTGGGTTTTTTTCCCAGAAAGCTTGTTTCATTCTTCTCGAAGCCAAACAAGGACTGCTTTATTGAGTATAATTGTCATTGCTTAAACACAACTTAATCTGATAACAAAACTATTAGAAAATCACATTATGCTCCTTGTCACTTAATACAGGGACACCATGATTTTCGTACTGACACAAATCAACACCTGAACCACTACTACAGTCAATAATAGCTTAATGAGATCACTGCATGTAGCAGTAAACTTATTCATAATCTGTTAATGCTTGATGTTCTTCACAAAAATAACATTAGAGAAAGGTATATATTCCTATTTTAAAATCACTCCTGAGTGAAGTGCCCCTTTCTTAAATAATAAAACCATTGCCATAGTTTTGCCCTAGCAGAAACCAGACATATATTTTAGCCCTGTATCTTATATTGCAAGTTCTAGAGTACGAGGAAAAGAGCTGCAACATGAAGTGGATGAGGAACTGAGGATAGCTGTTATGTACTCCCCTCCTTTAAAAAAGTTAAATTATCACCTAAGTTGTAATGCATGAACCTCTATAAAGTCAGGAATTTAAAGACACACAGACACACACACACACACACACAAACACTATATTCAGTAAAACTTTACTTTCATCCTTGCAGAATGTATTGTTATTTTTAATCGCATTATTTAAAATTTATATGCTAAAGGTCAATACCATTAAGTTATATTCAATTTGTCTTATAATTTGCAGGTGTACAATATGGAGACCTTCAAGTGGTCGTTCGGGATTCTTTTCTCACGCTTGGTGAGTTTTACCAGCAGTTTGTGCTTGCCTGCTTAGTCTATGTTCTTAAGTTTCTTTCTTTTCTAGAGCTCATGGCTGTGACATGTATTAAACTATCGATACATATCTGATCAATTTTCATATCAATAAACATCTGTGGCGTGCGTGACGTGTAGAAGTACACAAGATCCTACACTTGTTCCTCTATATTATAAATTCATTATCTTTAGTTATGTGATTTAACATTTCCATTATTTTTTGATAATTTTCTTATCTTGGAGCCTTGGGCTAAATCGATGGTCCTGGACCTAGGTTGTAAGAGGGGTTATAGTCTAGTAAGATAATTTATAGACTTTCTTTGCAAATGACTGCAGGTCAGATTGCCCTCAATGGACGGAAGGGTCGCGTTAGTTCCTTGGGCAGATATGCTGAACCATAGTTGTGAGGTATATACGAAATTTTTGTCATCCTAGATGTTTATTGTTAGCATATACTCCCTCCGTTTCGAACTGATAGTCTTGTTTGACTTTCTCGTGAATATATTGACCAAATTTTGGCTTGAAAATAATATTTATTATTTTATCATTTTAAGAAACTGAAAAATAATTTAAAGTCTATTAAATATACTTTTGAAAAATATAATTTTTAAAAATGATACAATATCTGTAAATTTCAGTCAAAGCTTGGTCAATTTGACCACCAAAAAGTCAGACTGGACTAATACTTTTAAATGGAAGGAGTATCAATATGCTGAACCATAACTAGGAATTTGCATCTAAATGGTTCAGGTGGAAACATTTCTGGATTATGATAGGTCTTCCCAAGGGGTCGTCTTTACAACTGACCGGCCGTATCAGCCAGGTGAGCAGGTACATGACTTTCTACACTGTTAGCATTCATTTAAGCGGAGATTGTGGAGACACCGACTGTTTGCTGTTGTTCAAAATTGCCAATTTTGATGTATTATGCTTTTATTGATGCCTGTTTTTGATGTCATGATATATATATTCCAATAAAGTATAAACATGCTGCATAGGCATTACTGCAAACCTAAAGAGATTTCCAAATTAACATTGTTGTGTTCTAAATCACCTATAATCTAATGACTTGGCATCATCCTACATGTTAATGTACCTGATGTTCTAAGTCCGTGTCTGTCTTTACTTTTGTTTATTTTCCCTTGTCTGTGATCGACAACTAGACATAAAGGAGGAGAAAGATGAGAAAAGGATTCCCTTTAATTTGTTATAGATTGTTGCTATCAAGTTTTTTTTTAATCTGTAATAAATTATTTATTGCAGTTATGGCAAATGTTTATGCTGCGGTGCTTAAAGTTGTAGTTTGGAAGTTGTTATTTGTCATTGAAAAATTACTACATGGCTATATGCAGGTTTTCATATCGTATGGTAAAAAATCTAATGGAGACCTATTGCTATCATATGGATTTGTTCCTAGGGAAGGAACAAATCCAACTGATTCAGTAGAGTTATCATTTTCACTCAAGAAATCTGATAAATGTTATAAGGAGAAGTTGGAGGCTCTGAAGAAGCATGGTCTCTCAACGTGAGTGGTACTGTTATATATGCAATCTATTAACTGCAAAGTAATAGATGTTGTAGGACCTTTTGTATTTAATCATTTGAGAAAGGTCATGTTTTACTTCATTTCACACTTATTTGTCATGTACTTGTTACAGACCTCAATGTTTTCCTTTACAAATTACTGGCTGGCCTGTGGAACTAATGGCATATGCATATTTAGCTGTCAGCCCCCCAAGTCTGAGCAAACAATTTGGAGAGGTTTGCATTACTATTTTACTGAAATCTGACTTATCCTCCAGACATGATCCCTCAACTTACACAAGATTAACAGATGGCTGCTGCTGCATCAAATGAAACAAAAAGGAAGGATTTGAGATATCCTGAACTAGAAGAACAGGCGTTGCAGTTTATTTTGGATAGTTGTGAGTCCAGCATATCGAAGTACAGCAAGTTCCTTCAGGTAACATTGTTTCCCGTTCAGTTTTATCAGTGAAGATGTATTATATGTCATTATTGAACTAAACATAACCTTCAGGGATGAAAAGTTGTAAATGAATGCGAGCAATCTGGATCCGAATTGAATGTGACTCGTTTAAAAACAAATTTACTCGTATTCGTACAAAAAATAACAACTGTGAATCATTTTTGTTAGAAGAAATAATATTTAAATCTCACAAGTATATCAATTTTGTAACTGCTATCATTCAGAAAATATGATTCAGATCAAACAAGTGACCCTCCTGCTATCTTACATATTAGATATTTTTGTACTATTGATAAATTACTTCCCAACAGGCAAGTGGGTCAATGGATTTGGATGTGACATCTCCAAAGCAGCTGAGCCGAAAATTGTTCCTGAAACAACTGGCTGTAGATTTGTCTACAAGTGAAAGAAGAATACTATATCGTGCCCAATATGTAAGGATATACCTCCTACCTCCATTTCTATTTCTAATTTTTGGCAACAAGAGTTGAATGCTTGAATAACTCGATAATGATAAGAAACACCACTTGAGCTGGAAGCTCTTGTTCTATCTGCATTTGTTAATATCAGTGCTGATTGATCTGTAGAGATTTCTTCAGTATCCTGATGGAAAAACCTACCCTATGTGTTTTTATTCTTGTAAACGTTGTTTAAACTTCTAGTATATATATCACTTGCCATAAAGTACTCGAATTATCAAAAAACAGGCTTCATAAAATGTTACTGAAAGATATCTATATTTAAGAGGGGTTCACTTTTGCGAGCATTATTTAAGCTTGTAATATATATTTTTTAAATTACTTGCTACTATTTGTTATATCCAGATTTTCATGTATGATAGGTCTTATGCACATATTATATGACTAGTTTTAGCTACATGTGCTGCGTGTACAAATTTGTATGTGAAAAATATATCGTAATAACATTGAAGTGCTAGATTTGTACAGGTTTGAAATTTGTGGATTGTGGTAGCCAACTCTAACCCAGGCGCTTAGGATGTTAGATGTGTGTGTTTAAATGTCATGTTGTGGTTACGCGTGTGGCAGATGTTTGACATGTATCTTCCTCCCAAGAAATAACGTGGCATTAAGTTTTGACATGTATCTTCCCGCCAAGAATTAACGTGGCATCAAGTTAATCATTTACATTTGCTGTGTCTTTTTGTGGATGATACAGATACTGAGAAGGAGATTAAGGGATATTAGGAGCGGAGAACTGAAAGCTCTCAAACTCTTTGACGGATTCCGGAATTTTTTCAAATCTGATTGAAGGGTTATTTTTGTTTGTAGTTTCAAAATGTAAAGGTTAGGTGTATACTAAAAACAGCTGAAACACATGTAATCCTTCACATATGGGTATGAAAGTTCAGAAAGGTGAAAGTTGTAGTATATAAAAGTTGAAACTTGTATGGTTGGAGTTTGGACAAAGATACATGTTTTTTACCCATAGAGAAAACATTTCAGCTTGTTGCAATGTTCAACAGTCTGTTTGGATAATAGGACCCTGTTAAAGGGAATGTGAATGAAATTTCAATACGAATTAGAATCTCATTCTCATTCTCGTGAACGGGTTTAAATTCCATAATCCAAATGGGCACAGTTTTTTTTGACTAATATGAGTATCCGTCCTAAGAGATTCTTCGGATGAGCGGGATGACAGATGATAAACTTATAACCACTTATTTAACCGTGTTCGTACCACGGTTATGTATGTCTGACATGATTTGTGTACAATAGAAGTCGAAACCCTTGAGCAATTCCATTATTTGTTCAAGGTGGTAGCCTGGTAGGTAGTAGATAGTTAGATACTATGTTTATGTCAATGTTCTGCTGCATTTCTGAGTTCTTGTCTCCTGTAATCCTACTTCATTTTGTTTCCTTTAAACTTTCTCAAATCATCCAGAAAATACTGTAAATACAAGATAAGAGTTTTAAAAAAAATCGAGGTGTAATTTTTTAACATAAACATTTTTTTTACTTTCGTAAAAATACGAAATAAAAATAAAAAATAGCCAAAACTAAGATATTTTTAATAACAATCATCACTTTCAAAAGGTATCTAGGATATTTTTACAAATATACGTTATAAATTTAATTTTCTTTTTCCAAAAAAGAAAATACTATAATATTAGAAAAAATTAAAAGAATCTGAATATTCATTACAAACCTATATTTTCTCTTTTCAGAATATTGAAAAGAAAATAATCTAATATTGGAAAATAAATAAGAATCTGAATATATGTTACAATTATATTATATAACTAAAAGTTTTGTAGATATTATTTTTCTTTTTTAATATTCAAAAAAAATAATATATAATATTCCGGCGGCTATATATAAACAGACATGCACTGAGACAAATATACGGTGAAAATTCCGGCGAGAGCAGAGAAAGGGATATCAATTGGGTGGGTTGTGTGATTGAATGGAAGGATTGAGAGCAACCCCACTTAGTCTTAGGGTGTGTTCTTCACATTTCAACCCAAATTTACAGAAATTGGGTGTGTTGATTAGATTTCCGAGGTCAATTGGTTACATTGCTAGAGGGGTTTCTTGCTCTCCTAAGCTCCCAATGCGTAGCTCTATTCGTGCTCAGCAGGTCATCTCTCTCTCTCTCTCCCTCCCTGCCTGCCTCCCTCCCTCTCTCTCCCCCTCCCTTCCTCGCTCCCTCTCTCTCTCTCTCTCTCTCCCTCTCTCTCTCCCTCTCTCTGAACTCTCTCTCTCCCACTCCCATCTCTCTTCTCTCTCTCTCACTCTCTCTCTCCCCTTCTCCCCCTCCCCCCCTCTCTGCCCTCTCTCCCACCCCCATCTCTCTCACTCTCTCTCTCCTTCTTCCCCCCTCTCTCTCTCCCCATCCCCCCCTCTCTCTGACCTCTCTCTCTCTGCCCTCTCTCTCCCACTCCCATCTCTCCTTCTCTCTCTCTCTCTCTCTCTCTCTCTCTCTCTCTCTCCCTCTCTCCCTCTCTCCTATCTATCTATATCTGTTATGCCTGAGTGACATTGTATAGTGTAAGTTAAATTTTTATTTGATTAGATTGTGTGGTGTACTGATACATGGAGAGATGGTTAGATATAATTGGTTTCTTGGATAAAGATTCAATTTTTAATTGTAGGTGTTTTTAATGAGTATTGCTAGTGTAAGTTTGTTGATGTTATGCCTGAGTGGTATTATGCTTTTTAAATTGATTTTGTATTTGATTGCGTAAGGTATATTGATAACTGCAATTAGATTTTAGTGGTGTTTTGGAAAAAGATTCAATTTTTGTTGATATGTGTAAGTTTGTAACGGTTTTGAGTGGTGATGGATGGTTGATATGAATTATGATTGGGTTTGTAGGATTTGAAAGATGGGTTGGAAGTGGTTTCTGGTGGTAGTGATTCCGAAGGAGAGGAGATTAAAGTTGAGTGGGAAGGTGGGAAATATCAAGATGAAATAGCTGAAGCTCAAGGTATAAGGATTAGAAGGCGGCCGTCAACCGGACCTCCTCAGCATGCAGTAGGTCCGTTTGAGTTTCGTTTGCAGAATGCAGGTAACACTCCTCGTAATATTCTCGAGGAGATTATATGGAATACGGATGTGGAAGTGAGTCAGGTATGATTTTCCCTAAGTATACAAATTGTTATTTCTTATGATGTTTTTATTTGTTACCTTTTCTGTGAATTGGTCATTTTCAAGGATGTTCATGAGTTTTGTTTTTTAGATGAAAGAGAAGTTACCTCTGGGAGCAGTTGCGAAAACTCTTCAGGTTGCTCCTCCAGTTAGAGACTTTGTCGGAGCTCTGAAAGCATCATATTCGCGCACTGGATTGCCTGCTTTAATTGCTGAAGTGAAAAAGGCTTCACCTAGTAGGGGAGTTTTAAGAGAAGATTTTGATCCGGTACTTTTACAATTAACATTTATCTGTCTGTTATTATCACTCTTTTTTTCATATGCATGTATCTGTATATAATCTAAAAGGGATTTACACCCTCTGTACCATAATCGTAACTCTTGGTTACATTTCCTTTGACCTGTAATTCAGTATGTTAAACTGTTTTTTTTATCCGACGAGTTAGGTACTCATGCATTATAAAATTATGACACTCTAAAATTTACACATATTTTACAAGTCTCAAGTCCACATCACAGACATAACGAAGTTTCAGTTATCAAGGGATGGACGAGTATGTATGTGTGATTTATTTTGCAATTAACAGTTTTGGAGGATTAACGTAAAATAGAAAGAAGATTTTTCCTATTTTTTATTCTTCCATTTCAATCTATTTCCATTTACTATTTCTAGCCTTTACTTGTAATAACAATGCTCTTGACTTGGAGTTAGAAGTAATTAAAGAACTTAAAATTTTAAGTTCTGCCTGATGCTAGATACTTAATTCATCCATTAAAAGCAGATATTCTTGACCAGAACTATATACACACGCACATACAACTTACTGAGGCGATTGCAGTAATTTTCTGAGTCTTTTTTAATAGGTTCAAATTGCTAAAGCTTATGAGAAAGGCGGAGCAGCATGTCTTAGTGTTTTGACAGACAAGAAGTTTTTTCAGGTGAATTTAACATTATCATATTTGTCGTATCTAGATTAAAAACCGTTTCCAAGATTATTGTATTGTGTCGAACCTGCGGCTATTTATTATGTTTTGATGATTATTTTTGGTGTTTATCAAAATAGGGAGGCTTCGAAAATCTGGCGAGCGTACGGAATTCCGGAGTAAAGGTACCCATTTTGCCGAAACATTTTCACTATTAACCGAAGTAAAACTGTGGTTGAAAATGCATTACTCTGAACAATTTATGTTTGCAGTGCCCACTATTATGCAAAGATTTTATTATAGATGCATGGCAAATTTACTATGCCCGAAGCAAAGGTGCAGATGCAATATTGCTTATTGCTAGCGTTTTGCCCGATCTTGATATCAAATACATGTCGAAGATATGCAAGAAGCTTGGTTTGGCAGCACTTGTTGAGGTTAGATTGTGCTTTCTTATATGTTCTATCTTTAATTTTAATAGGTTGATGTTCCTCGAATGGTAAGAATATGAAATTTAATCTCTTTTTTGGAAAGTTTGTCATGGTATTAGCTCTATACTTGTAATACTTCTAGCTAAAATTTCATTCTAAATTGCAATCAATATATTATCTTTCTGGCACTGACTTGTAGACACAAGTCACTTTTTTCTAGATTGGGTGAAATGATTTTACTTTGAGTCTGTGACAAATATATATTTCTTGTGAACCCTGCAAACATGTGACTTTTAAAAAATCTCTCTATTTCTCTTTCTCCTTCCCTCTACATTTAAGACTATAATCATTTTTGGCACTCAATTGCGTTGATAAGTTCAAATTCACTTCTACTATGTATCTCGGTGTAAAAATTGGCTTCTTTCATGTTAACCAAATTATATTAGTTTGTCATTTTATCTATTCTTCATTGTTATTTAGGTGCATAATGAGAGGGAAATGGATCGTGTTCTTCAAATAGATGGGATTGAACTTATTGGCATCAATAACCGTGATCTTGGTACTCTTCCCTCTAAACATCTTAAATGCACATTTAGTATTGCTTAGTTGTACATGATCTTTTGTATATTATACAATTATTTTATATATGTTTCTGGTATATTAGACAAGAAATTTGACTTTATGACTTAGCTATACTTACTACGATCAATAAAATCTTAATATTAAGAAATATTAATATTCTGTATCTGCAGAAACATTTAAGGTTGACACTAGCAACACTAAAAAGCTTCTCGAAGGTGCACGTGGGCAAAAAATTCGGGAGAAGGACATTCTTGTATGTGGACTTCGGCTTTGTCTTGTATTTATTTGCTAAACTATCAGTTGTAGTAGATGCATTCCCGTGTACTCGGAGATTCTTAAAGTTTTACTTGTTATTTCTAGGTGGTTGGTGAGTCTGGAATATTCACTCCAGATGATATTGCTTATGTACAAGAAGCTGGGGTCAAAGCAGTAAGCAATTTTTAATCCCTGTTTTCTTACTCTGCAGTTTGTATGATTTTAAAGTCCGAAGGAGGAACTGTTCAATTTATGGGCTTCCTGCCTGGGTCATTTATTTTCCTAAAATTACTAGTTGGATTAGTACATATCGTAGCAAGCAGCATCAAAGATCTTTGATCAGTATTTGGCTAATACATTGATTTGTGATTGTTAATGCTTTAATTGAACGCGGCTATAGTGATTTGAATTACTTGTTATACTATATATTTTTATCATATAAAATTCCTGTCTTGATATGTTGCACTCCCGTCGCAGGTGTTGGTTGGGGAGTCGATCGTGAAACAAGATGATCCAACAAAGGGTATAACCGCACTTTATGGCAAAGATATAGCTTCCTAAGCTACAACTTTTGAATTCTTATCGCTGTTTTGCTGGAAGAGTAACGAGGGGGTTTCTTTCTCAATTTTGTATACGCAAGTTCTCAGCTCCACAAATCCTTGGAGCATGTTATTAGGTTTCCTCCTGTTATAATCGATTAATACGAACTTGTCGGAACAGGGAAAAAGAATAGAAAAGACAGTACTCAACTTGTAATGTAGATTGCTACTGGCTAATGATCTTTGATTTCACTGGTTGAGGAAGCGTGTATCTATCTTCAGAACCCAAGATGTTGTTTATCTTGATATATGTTTTCATTTCAACCTTTTTGTTTATTAACATTATAAAGAAATGAATCTTTTTAAGTTAATGTCTATGATAATGAGTTAATATCCAGTAAAATTATCTAAAGCAACAGTTTCTGACATTACACTGTTCTTGCGAGCACAATTTTTACAGCGTTCTTCTCAAAAAGTATCTTGTATATGTTCAACGACTTTGGGTTGTGTTTTTGTCTATTTGAAGAATATGAATATCCTCGCAAAAAATATTATTATAGAGGGTTATTCTCAAGTAAAGGTTAATATATAAATTTAAAAATTAAAAAATATTTAATTAAAGAATATTTAGTTAAAGAATTTCAATATATCACTAAATTTCTCAAACACCCTGATAAGCAACGAGTGGTTTATACCTCAGCCTAAGAAGAAATCATTGCAAGAATAAGTAAGAAGCCATCAAGATGATAGTGTATAAATCGAAAAGGTTAAAGTCAAGAAATTTTAAAAATGGTCAAAAAAATGAAATTAATTGAAATACAACTAGGGTTGTAATTCGGGTCGAGCGAGCCGAGTTTCGAGCTGGGCGTAATTCGAGCCGAGATTAATCGAGTCGAGCCGAGCCGGTCGTTTAACTAATCGAGCCTAATACTCTGTCCGAGCTCGACTCGTTTAATTTCACGAGTCGAGTCGAGCCGGCTCGTTTAATTTTACACTTTATCGAGCCAAAAACTTTACCCGAACTCGACTCGTTTAATTTCACGAGTCGAGTCGAGCCGACTCAGGTAATTAAACGAGCCGGAACTTCTGTCCGAACTCGGTTCATTTACCTAAACGAGCCGAGTCGAGCTCACTTAAACGAGTTCGAGCCGGTCGAGCTCGCGAGCCGCCCGACTCGAATTACAGCCCTAAATACAACAAGATGGTGACTTGGTAATTATCCCTCCGTCCCTAAAAACGTTTCATGTTTGTGTTGTACACGTTTGTCAATACACACTTTTAATTATTAATATCTGTTATTCCTAGAAGACTAACAATGAGATTTACAGAAGGGGGGTTGAATGTAAATCTCAAAACTTTTTCAAGTTTTGAGCAGTTTATAAAGTTGTGTGTTCAAGAAGAACAAGTGTGTGAATTGCTTTAAGCTAATACAGACAGATATATATTCAAGCACAAATGTAAAGAACACAACAGACCTTAAAAACTTTTCTGGTGGATTTGTTGTTCCACCAGAGATGGTGTATTAGAAAATCTGTGTTCAACAATGTTGATCACAGCTGCATCCTAGTACAAACTAGATGAATTTTCTCTCAAGATATTTCTTAACAGCTCTGGAAAAATCTCTCTAATTACTAGCTTCTTCTTGGTTCATATATATTACCAAGTGTACAAGTGAAAAACAATATAAAATTACAATAGTAAAATAAGTTCTTCACTTGCTTCTTTTCCTGTTCACTCAAGTACTTTGTTGACTATTGCAACTTTGTACAAAAGAAGAACGGCTGCTTTTTCTGTTGATCCTGAAATTCGGCTACCACATCTCAGTTTTCTCTGTCAACCCACGTGCCTCTGCTTGTAGGTACAACTACCACTTATCAACGGCTGATTAGCAGAACATCCGTTGAAGCTTTCATCCGTTGATGACTTCATCCGTTGAAGGATGTTATCCGTTGAAGCTTTCATCCGTTGATGCTCTCATCCGTTGAAGGATGTTATCCGTTGAAGCTTTAGAGACATCCGTTGAAGCTTAGCTTCTCATCCGTTGAAGGTCTTTTAAGTCATCCGTTGATACCACTTCATTTATACAAAATTACAAGGCATGAAATATTTACAATTGGCCTTCCTATCTGCATATCATCTAGTAGTCAACATGACTCATAGTTTCTCTCAACTTCTAAGAATTACAATTTTAAATACAGAGACTGAAATATGCTACAATACTAGACTTATTTCTAAGTAAAGCTACACCATCAACGGATAGCCAAAGTGGTCTTATCCGTTGAGGCTACAGACACTAAATTTCTACTTAAGTGTTTTGTTAAACATATCATCAAACTAATGCACATATATTCCTAACAATCTCCCCCTATTTATGTCTATAAGAACTGTAGGCATAAATTCAGGGTTAACTTGATGATAACAAAACACTTAACAAATATTTGAATTGAAACTAAGTAGAAATATAAAAAGTGCTGCAAAAGTGTATGTACTAGGAGGTAATTGAAGATTTACAGTATTTCCAAGGGTGCTCCTCTAGCCTGAGCAAATCATCATTTTCTTCTTTGTTCCCTGGTTTTCTTTCCTAGCCCTTTGTCATTTCCCTCAATTTGGAGTTGGAGTTTTCTGAAGAATTCAGCTTCATCTTCATCACTGATATCCAACTTAGATTGCATTTCTTTGAGAGTTTCATTGCTGGCAATCTTGAGTTGGTCTTCAAGTCTGAAAAATCTTCTGACTCCTTTGTCATCTCTAAATTCCATCAACCAATGAGGTGATTTGTGAATTTTAGTTCCCCTTTCTTGTATGAGTAAGGTTCTGGGCAAAGCATTTGGTTCCCTCCAAGTCTTCCTTATGTTGGCAATCTTGTTGAGAATTTCAGTCTTGGCTGTTCTGGTAAAGCCAGAATCCTTTTTGATGGCTGAAAAGACTCTGATCAAGGTAGAGTAGCCTTCATTTAGAATCCTGTGGAGAGGCCATGTTCTTTCCCCAGCTCCTTTATATCTGAACACTAATCTTTCTGGTAACTGTCTGTAGGCAGCTATTCCCCTTACATCCTCCAGCTCATCCAGATAGAGTTCAATGTCTGAAATTTCTTTTATGTCACAAATGTGAACATAATCATCTTTAGAAATGGGTGACTTAGGCTTAGGTTTTTGTTTTTGAGTGAATTTCTTAGAGGTTGTGGGAGGTGTAGATTTTGGTTTTCTTTTCTGTTTCTTTGGTGGTGGAAGAGTGGTTAGAAAGGTAGGCAATGTGATGTTGTCCCAATCAATAGGTTCCTCTTTTGGAATGATTGGTTCACCATGGATATTTATAGAGGGATCAGTAACAAAAGGTTCAGGTATGGAAGGTAGTGGTTTAGATATAGATTTGGTATCTTCAGGGTTATCTTTACTCCTTCTGTGTGCCTTGGCCTTTCTTCTGTTTCCCTTCTGCCATTCCTCTCTTTCCTCCATATTTTCACCAAATATGCTCCCAAGAACCTCATCTAAGTTAGCAATCTTTTCTTCACCCCTGACTTCAATTCCTTTCATTTCTTTAACTTGGCTTGACTTTAGCTGTTTTTCAAGCTTTGCTTGTGCTCTTTTGTCAGCCTTTAATTGCTTGGCTTCTTCTTTCTTAGCTATTGAGAATTTGGGATGTCCTTGCATCACACATATGCTCTTTCCCTCTCTAATGATAATAGCTCTATTTCTCCTTACAGCCTCATCCATGGACTTTTTGAGATAGGCAATACTCCTGCCTAAGATCTTGTTCTCATCATCTTTTGAAGGAGGAAAGTCCACTTCTTTTAAAGGATTCTTTGTTGAGTCCTTATTGGATCTTTCATTGGGCTTGAGGATTATAGCTTGTAGCTCTTTGGAAGAAGCTTCTCCATCCTTAAGACTCCCTACTGGCATGAGCTCCATGTTGATTGGTTCAATCTTTGTGCTAAATTTCACAGATGTTGATTTATTTTGTGTAGAACCAAACACCAATTGCAACCTTTCATCAATTCTCCTCCATTGTTCTTTCATTTGTATTTCAGCTGCTGCTAGCTGAATCAAATCAATTCCATCAGATTTTCCCTTGATTTGAATGATTGGAGAGGTAGTGATGGCAGGAACTAGCACTTTAGATATCTGAATCTTTGTAGAGGGCTCTCCTTCCCCTTCCCTTTTATTCTCCCCCTTTTTGTTATCATCAAGGAGAGGGGTCAAGCCTTGTGCTTTTGCCAGCTGCATTAGGAGATTGGTTTGAGATTGTTGGTTGAGAAGAAGGGTGGCCACAGAATCTTCAATTCCTTGAACTCTGTCTTCCAACTTGGCCAGCCTTTGTTCAGTAACTGATTCCTTTTTCAATCTCGAAACCAAGTCCTGCAAAGTACCATAGGGCATGACTGAATCCAATTTTTCTGAAGTGAAGGATTTCAAGTCAGCAATATCTTTCCTGAGATCATTTAGACTCATATCTTGCTTTACTTTCTGCAACTTCATGAGATGCAGTGAGTCCAGGTGAGCTTGGAGGATAGCCTTGATATTTGCATTTGAAGTGTTCTGAATGGCCTGTTGAATAGTGATGATTTGTTTGACCAGGTGGACATTGAATTCACCTGTTCTATGCTCCTTAGTCAGGGCCCATTCAGGTAGATTAGGAATGGAACTAGGGTCTTCATCTCCCCCTATGTTCATGCTTCCATCAGAAGAAATAGAGTCATCATCATCAGAATTTACTCCAAATTCCTCAGATGGCTCACCAGCTGTAGAAGGCATCCTGTTAATAGCAGCTTTATCCCTTTGAAGAGATTCTGTTGAGTGCACTAGATGTAGTGTCCTCTCTGCCTCCTCATTGCCCTGAGCAGCCAA
The DNA here is from genome assembly GCF_009905375.1 of Apium graveolens. Lineage (NCBI taxonomy): Eukaryota > Viridiplantae > Streptophyta > Magnoliopsida > Apiales > Apiaceae > Apium > Apium graveolens. The sequence continues at coordinate 1,189,773 of NC_133648.1, forward strand.
CAGTTGATAGGCTGTCACAGGATGAGTAAAAGTGTCAGCATCCAAGGAAATGTTATCAATTACAGCTTTGTAATGTTGCTGAAATTGTCTTTCCTTTTCAGCATCATCCACAATCATTGACTCATGAGCAATGGCTGGTTCCACCCTTGTATCAACTGTACCTGCTTTTCTCTCTTTTTCTCTATGTTCTTGCATCAGGGGCTCCCCCTGGCTCACACATCTCACTCCCTCACCTTCACCTTCTAAGGTGGTACTCCACTCACTGACTTTTGCCATGCTGGAAGAAATAGCATGCATTTTTGTGCTCTCAATCTCTCCTTTTGCCTGGGAGCAACCCAGCCTCTCACTCAAATTTTCACTCCCTGCCCTCAATCCTAAAAGTGATTGCACAGTATTCATGTCTTCTACACTTGGAATCATTTCAGTTATTTGTGTAGAGACTATCAACGGATGTGGAATATCCGTTGAAGTTGAAACTGTTGTTATCAACGGATAACTGCTGTTAAGCTTATCCGTTGAAGAGCAACCACTTGTCAACGGATGAGTGATATCCATTGAAGAAGGAAAAGAAGATGAAATTGAAAGTGATATAACTGTTGAATCTGTATAGATTGATTTGATATGTGTTGATACAGATCCTTCAATTATATCTGAAAGAATTTGCGGGTGATCCAACAAATCATCTAAAAGATGATGATCACCTGTATTTGAGTGGGGCTCCTCCCTGAGTTGTAAAGAGGGAGAATCAGGAATTGATGGGAATAGCATATCCACATCCAGAGATGGTGAAGAAGTATTTGGTGATTGATGTGTAGTTATTGTGAGAGAATGGGGCTGTGACTCCACATTTATTGGAGTCACATCAAACTGAGTTTGAGAAGGCACAGAGACAGATGGATGTATCTGTGCAGTGTGTGCACCTTGTGTAGAAGATTGGGTTCTAGCCTTCTTTCTTCTAATAAAGGCTTTTGTAGGTGAGTGTTTGGCTTTAGTGTCCCTCCCTCTTTTGTTCTGTGTTCCTGGATGGGAACTCTTTTCAATAGTAACATCCTTTTGGGAGGATGCTACTAGGGATGTGCTAGAGACCTTTTCAACCACCACAGCTTTTTGAGAAACTGGGGCTTGGCTAGCTTGGGAAGCACTCAACTCTCCTTCCTTATCCTGGGGGTTTCTTTGATGTTCACCCCTCCCCTCACCACTCACACCCTGATCACTTCCCTCAGGGTTAATGGTTGTTGTTACAACTGTTGTCTTTTGAGAAACAACAGAGGTGGTTTTCTTTGTCTTGGATTTTGAAAGTTTGGATTTGGTGACCTTGGTAGAAATCTGTTGGGGCATTGACACAGATTTCATGGCCACACTAGAAGATAAAGAAATAGAGGGGTTGGAAGAAGTAGGAGTTGTAGAAGCAATTACCTCACCTACCTGGGGTGCATTCATGATTGGTAAATATACCAATTGCACACTGCTGTTAAGATCCATTCTCTTCAAGTCTGCAAGAACTCTTTTCTCTTGTGTCCAGCACTTGAGTTTATTATTCTCATTGATTATGACTAAACCTTCAGCAACATGGTTAGCCAATAACATAAAGAATCTAGCATAATAGATGTTATTAGGTCTATTAGCTTTGTTACCTAATCTAGTACCTAATTCTAGCATCACATAGTTGCTAAAGTTAAAGTACCTATCAGAAACAAGCATATAGAACATGTTAACAAGAGATGAAGTTATGGCATCAAAATTACTAATTTTCCCAGAGAAAACCTTTATGAAGGCATCCCCAAGAAAACTCCATTCTTTCCTAAGGCCTTTTCGTCTAATACCCCCTAAATTAGCAGAGTTAAGAGAGTAACCTATGGAATCTAACATGCTGGATACATCACTATCAGTGTGTGGTGTCATGGCATTGTTCTCAGGTAATTTAAAACATGCTTGTAAGTCATCACAGTTAATACAGTGATTTTTACCTTTGAGAGTGAAGGAGATAGTCATATCCATGGAGTTGAACTCAGCAGTTGTCCAAATCTCTTCAACTACTTCACAGAAAATCGTTGGGGCTTCCAGCATTGCATAGCTAAGTTTACAGTTTTTGATGAAGTCCATCATTTTGTGATAATCTGAGTGGGCTTCATTCTTCTCTACCAGAGCTATGAAATTATTCTTCTCGTAGATGAACCCAGATTGAGACATAATCTTCACGACTGGTGCCATTGTTGTGAGTAGAAATTGCAGAGAATAACTTGAGGGTTTTGCAGAGAGAAAATGGTAAATGCTTGAAATTCTAAGAAAGCGTAAAGTAATAATGAACAATCAGAAGGGCTTATATGCTTTCAAAGAAAAAAAAAAAATAAATAAAGGATTAATCAATAAATAGGTGTTAGTGAATTTCAGCCGTTTAAGAATAAACTGTAAGTATTCTAGTAACTACCTTTAAAACCAATACATACAGATGTATGTATGGTATCAACGGTTAAGAAAATAGAATCAACGGCTGTGAAACACCTCAAACGTCTGATGTGACATTTCAATGGATAATGTAAATTGTCATCCGTTGAAAGGTACTTCAGCTTTATCCGTTGACGGATAAAAGTTCCAGAGATATACTTGTCTTTCAACGGATAATGAATATCCGTTGATAGAGCAATTTTGACTTTCAACGGATAGGGAACATCCGTTGATGGAATAAACTTTGTTAAAAGTCAAATTTGTTCTAGCAACTAATATATTTCAGGCTCCACATCAAATTGCAAAGAAGACATGAATTTTAAGAGTAATTAAGCATACCTAGCTCACTTACCAATCTTGTGAATGTTGATTCATCAAGTGGCTTGGTAAATATGTCAGCAATTTGTTGTTCACTTGGAACAAAATGTAGTTCCACTGTACCATTCATGACATGCTCCCTGATGAAGTGGTACTTTATATCAATGTGCTTGGTCCTTGAGTGCTGCACAGGATTCTCTGTTATGGCTATGGCACTTGTGTTGTCACAAAAGATAGGTATTCTATCAACATGAAGTCCATAATCAAGGAGTTGATTCCTCATCCATAACATTTGAGAACAGCAACTTCCAGCAGCAATGTATTCAGCCTCAGCTGTAGAAGTAGAGACTGAATTTTGCTTTTTGCTAAACCATGATACAAGCTTGTTTCCCAGGAATTGACAGGAGCCTGTTGTACTTTTCCTGTCTATTTTGCAACCTGCATAGTCTGCATCTGAATAACCAATTAGATCAAAGCCAGATTCTCTAGGATACCAAATTCCTAAATTTGGTGTACCCTTGAGATATCTGAAAATTCTCTTGATAGCAATTAAGTGAGACTCCCTAGGATCAGCTTGAAATCTCGCACACAGACATGTAGCAAACATTATATCTGGTCTGCTAGCAGTTAAATATAAAAGTGAACCAACCATGCCTCTATAACTTGTAATGTCCACAGACCTTTCAGTCTTATTTAATTCAAGTTTGGTGGCAGTGGCCATGGGAGTTTTTGCAGATGAACATTCCATTAAGTCAAACTTCTTTAAAAGATCATGAATATATTTAGTTTGACTAATGAAAATTCCATTACTAACTTGTTTAATTTGTAAACCAAGAAAATAGGTTAGTTCTCCCATTAGGCTCATTTCATAATTACTTTGCATTAGCTTAGCAAACTTCTTACAAAGATTATTATCTTTAGAACCAAATATTATGTCATCTACATAAATTTGAACAAGTATACTAGAGCCATTAACATTTCTAAAGAAGAGAGTTTTATCAACAGTACCTCTAGTGAAGTGATTCTCCAAAAGAAATTTTGATAATGTTTCATACCAGGCTCTAGGTGCTTGCTTCAGTCCATAGAGTGCTTTCAACAGATAATACACATAGTCTGGAAAATTTGGATCTTCAAATCCTGGAGGTTGACTTACATAGACTTCTTCCTCTAATTTCCCATTTAGAAATGCACTCTTGACATCCATTTGATAGACTTTGAAATTGGCATGGGCTGCATAGGCTAGAAAGATTCTGATAGCTTCAAGTCTTGCAACAGGAGCATATGTCTCATCAAAATCTATTCCCTCTTGCTGAGAATAGCCTTTAGCAACCAATCTGGCTTTATTCCTTATGATAATGCCATTTTCATCCATCTTATTTCTGAATACCCATTTTGTATCAATAGGACTCTTGTTCTTTGGTTTGGGTACCAGCTTCCAAACTTGGTTTCTCTCAAATTGGTTTAGCTCTTCCTGCATAGCTAGTATCCAATCTGGATCCAATAAGGCTTCTTCCACTTTCTTAGGTTCCTCCTGAGATAGAAAACTACTATACAGACATTCATCTTGAGTAGCTCTTCTTGTTTGCACTTTAGATGATGCATCACCAATGATCAGTTCAAAGGGATGATTCTTGGTCCATTTCCTTTGAGGTGGAAGATGAGCTCTAGATGAGGTGATCTCAGTATTGTCATGATGTGAGATAGAGTTTTGATTAGTTGAAACTCCCCCTGAGTTGTTGGTCCTTTGCAGGGAACTTGGAGTTCCATCAATTAATGATGTAAATTGATTATCAGTTGATGAGCTATGATCAACGGATGCTTCATTAAGTACTTCAACGGATGATGCACAATGTCTTTCAACGGATGCTGAATTTTGTGCATTATCCAGGAGCAAATTTTGTATTCCTTTTGAAGTGTCGTCTCCATCAATCTCTTCTTCACTATCATCATAATATATTTCAATATTGTCAAATTTGAGTCTCTCATAATGTTCCTCATCTGTTAGTCCATCAATCTTTTTATCATCAAACACAACATGCACAGATTCCATAACAATGTTGGTTCTTAGATTGTAGACCCTATAAGATTTTCCAGCTGAATAACCAACAAATATTCCTTCATCAGCCTTTGCATCAAACTTCCCTTTATGGTCAGATTGATTCCTTAGTACAAAACATTTACATCCAAAGACATGAAGAAAGTTTAGAGTTGGTTTTCTTTTCTTGAACAACTGATAAGGAGTCATGCCTTTAGCTTGATTGATCAGAGAAATATTTTGAGTGAAACAGGCACAATTAACAGCTTCAGCCCAAAAATATGTTGGTAACTTTGATTCTTCAAGCATTGTTCTGGCAGCCTCAATTAAAGATCTGTTCTTTCTTTCAACTACCCCATTTTGCTGAGGTGTTCTTGGAGCTGAGAACTCATGCATGATTCCATTTTCTTCACAGAACAGCCTTAATGTCAAATTCTTGAACTCAGTTCCATTGTCACTCCTGATGTTTCTTACTTTCAAGTCAGGATGATTATTGACTTGCCTGATGTGATTGATAATGATTTCACTTGCCTCATCCTTTGATCCAAGAAAATAGACCCATGAGAACTTTGAGAAATCATCTACAATCACTAGGCAATATCTTTTTCTTGCTATTGACAATACATTGACTGGTCCAACCAAATCCATATGTAGCAGCTGTAATGGTTCATCAATTGTTGTTTCAAGCTTCTTCTGAAATGATGCTTTCCTTTGTTTGCCTTTCTGACAAGCATCACACAGACCATCCCTTGAGAATTCAACAAGAGGAATTCCTCTTACTAAGTCCTTTTTGACTAGTTCATTCATTGTCTTGAAATTCAAATGGGATAGCTTCTTGTGCCATAGCCAACTCTCAACTGAACTTGCTTTGCTGAAAAGACAAGTAATAGATTCTGCATCTGTAGAGTTGAAGTCAGCTAAGTACACATTTCCTTTTCTAACTCCAGTTAGAACCACTTTGTTGTCTTTCTTACTAGTGACAACACAGGCTTCAGAATTGAAGGAAACTGTATTCCCTCTATCACATAGTTGACTGATACTCAGTAAGTTGTGCTTGAGACCATCAACTAATGCAACTTCTTCAATGATGACATTCCTTGTTGAAATCAAGCCATATCCCATAGTAAACCCTTTGCTGTCATCTCCAAAGGTTATGCTGGGGCCAGCTCTCTCTTTAAACTCTGTGAGCAGGGAGAAATCTCCAGTCATGTGTCTTGAACAGCCACTGTCCAAGTACCATAGATTTCTTCTATTTTCCTGCACACCACAAAATCAATCAATTTGATTTTGGTACCCAAGTTTCCTTGGGTCCATTCTTGTTAGCCTTTCTCCTAGACTTCATTCCTCCTGCATCTTTAGACTTAGGTGAGTTTGAGTCAACCTTGGTCTTAGATGTGGTTGGTTGAGGTGTAGGGTTAGTCACAACATTATCCAGCACATTTATAGTATTATTAGGCATGGATTGTGCATACATGTTATTCCACATTGGCATATTGTATGGCAATTGAGGCATACTGAATGCAGCAAGATAAGAATTGTTAAAATATGGCATGTTTGCAAAATGTGCATAAGGATTTTGTTGAGACATAACAGGCAGAGCATGTAGAGGTGATACAGACATGTTAGGCATGGAAGAGGGTACAGTTATGGGAGTTTTCTTAATAGATTTACAGTTAGCAGATAGATGATTAACACTACTACAATGCACACAGCTTTTTCTAGGAGCATACTTGTCAGGTGTGTAATTGTTATGTTTGTTAACTCCTACCTTCCCATTTCTGTTGGATTTCCTTTTGGATTCCTTTTTATCCTCAACCATCTTGAGCCTATTGTTTAACTGTTCTAAGGTCATGTGCCCTACATTCACCTTTCTGACATCTTTGGATGTGCTTGCTCCTTCTCTGACAAAGTTCTTTGAAGTTGAACCAAACTTTTTGTTGAGTTTCTTTAGATTTTCTCTTTTAGAAACATCTGCCTGTTTTAATTGAGGAGCCTTCAACGGATGTTCCTTTTCTTCCTTCAACGGATAACTTTCATCATCCGTTGATTCCACATCCGTTGACAGTCCATCAATTAATTCCAGTTTCTTTTTATTTTTATCCCAGGCAGTTTCACAGAATGATTCAATTCCTTGGACTTTGGCAATTTGAGCACTTACATCCCTAGATGTTTTCCAGGCTTTAATCACCTCTTGCTCTTTCTCTAATTGATTGGAAAGTATTTCTACTTTCTTAATAGATTCAGCTAGTTCATTTTCAACAGATACACAATGCAGCTTAGTCTTTTCTAGGTCAATTAACTTATCTTCTAACACAGCATTTCTATTACTTAAAAACAGATTGTTCTCTTTAATCCTACTATTTTCTTTAGCAAGAGATTTAAGAGATACACGCAAATGATACAGTTCAGTAGACATGTCATTAAAAGCATCATTGCACTCTTCTTTAGTAAGCTGTGTTATATCAGTAGTAATTACCTGGTTGCTTGATGAACTAACTTCATTCTCCTCAGAATCAGCCATGAGAGCCAAGTTAACATATTCCATGTCTTCATCCTCTTCTTCTCCATCAGCTGCCCAGTCTCTTTCTTGAGTAATGAAAGCCCTTTCCTTCTGTTTGAGCAGATCAAAATATTTCTTTTTGTAATCTACTTGATCAAACTTCTTCTTTTCAGAGGTTGGCTTTCTGCACTCACTTGCAAAGTGTCCACTCATACCACAATTAAAACACTTGAACTTGGATTTGTCCACCATGTTCTTATGGGGTTTAGTGGCTCTAGTGTTTTTCCTGAACTTCATCTTTGCAAATCTCCTGGACAGAAATGCAAGATGCTCATCAATACCATCAGAGTCATCTTGACTGGAGTTGTCTTCATTTTCAGCAACTTGCCCTTTACCCTTGTCTGATTCTGGATTTCTTACACCATCTTTGGAGCTTGATGTAGATCTCACAGTTTCTTTTCTGCATTCTTTCTCATTTTCAGCTACCAATGCAACTGAACCTCCTTTCTTTCTCCCCCTCTCCAATACCTCATCCTGTTCCAACTCTAGTTCATAAGTCTTCAAGATTCCATATAATCTTTCAAGAGTAAAGTCCTTATAATCTTGAGAGTTTCTTAAGGAAACAGTCATGGGTTTCCATTCCTTTGGTAAGGATCTCAAAAATTTAAGATTTGAATCCTTCACCTGGTACACTCTACCATACAGCTTCAGTCCATTCAACAGTTTTTGGAATCTATTGAATGTGTCATTTAAAGATTCATTTTCTTCAAAATGAAAGTGCTCATACTGTTGAATGAGAAGCTGCATTTTGTTCTCTCTTACTTGTTCTGTACCTTCACACAGCAGCTGAACTGTGTCCCAAACCTCTTTGGCAGTTGAACAATTTATCACATTATCAAACATATCCTTGTCAAGACCATTAAACAAAATGTTCATAGCCTTCTTATCCTTGTGGACTTCTTCTGTGTCTTCCATTGTCCATTCTGCTCTAGGTTTTGGAATGGATTGACCAACAGCAATTGTGGCCGTAGCAACTGTGGCTACTTTGTGGGGAATGTGAGGACCATTCTCAATGCAGTTTACATAACCTTCATCTTGGGAGAGTAGATGAAGGTGCATTTTCACCTTCCAGTGGTGATAACTGTCTTTGTCAAGAACTGGGATCTTTACTCCAATATCCTTCTTACTCATCTTTGTTAGATTCCAAGATCTTTAAACTCTTTGTGTGTCAAGAGCCTGCTCTGATACCAATTGTTATTCCTAGAAGACTAACAATGAGATTTACAGAAGGGGGGTTGAATGTAAATCTCAAAACTTTTTCAAGTTTTGAGCAGTTTATAAAGTTGTGTGTTCAAGAAGAACAAGTGTGTGAATTGCTTTAAGCTAATACAGACAGATATATATTCAAGCACAAATGTAAAGAACACAACAGACCTTAAAAACTTTTCTGGTGGATTTGTTGTTCCACCAGAGATGGTGTATTAGAAAATCTGTGTTCAACAATGTTGATCACAGCTGCATCCTAGTACAAACTAGATGAATTTTCTCTCAAGATATTTCTTAACAGCTCTGGAAAAATCTCTCTAATTACTAGCTTCTTCTTGGTTCATATATATTACCAAGTGTACAAGTGAAAAACAATATAAAATTACAATAGTAAAATAAGTTCTTCACTTGCTTCTTTTCCTGTTCACTCAAGTACTTTGTTGACTATTGCAACTTTGTACAAAAGAAGAACGGCTGCTTTTTCTGTTGATCCTGAAATTCGGCTACCACATCTCAGTTTTCTCTGTCAACCCACGTGCCTCTGCTTGTAGGTACAACTACCACTTATCAACGGCTGATTAGCAGAACATCCGTTGAAGCTTTCATCCGTTGATGACTTCATCCGTTGAAGGATGTTATCCGTTGAAGCTTTCATCCGTTGATGCTCTCATCCGTTGAAGGATGTTATCCGTTGAAGCTTTAGAGACATCCGTTGAAGCTTAGCTTCTCATCCGTTGAAGGTCTTTTAAGTCATCCGTTGATACCACTTCATTTATACAAAATTACAAGGCATGAAATATTTACAATTGGCCTTCCTATCTGCATATCATCTAGTAGTCAACATGACTCATAGTTTCTCTCAACTTCTAAGAATTACAATTTTAAATACAGAGACTGAAATATGCTACAATACTAGACTTATTTCTAAGTAAAGCTACACCATCAACGGATAGCCAAAGTGGTCTTATCCGTTGAGGCTACAGACACTAAATTTCTACTTAAGTGTTTTGTTAAACATATCATCAAACTAATGCACATATATTCCTAACAATATCTTTAATTTCGTATTAGTATTAAATATAGAAATTTCATTGTATTAAAGTACTCATAAATACGAATCCAGCAAAATCACTCATGACTATATTTGATCTTATAGATTAGACGTAAATTAATACTTAATCGCTTACCATGAACAGTGTAACAAGTCAAAACAAACAATGTTTTTTCGGATGGGGGGAGTAATAATTACGGATACTCAAACCAAACGATGCAATTTAACCCGATGACCAAGTTATTATCACAAACAACTTTAAAATAAATATTTTAAGTTGTCTTGAATGCTTATATAACAAGAGCATATTTATTGAATATATATATATATTTAATTAATTTCAAGTAGTTTTATTCATATATAAAGGAATATTAATAGGGATGAACTTTAAAAAGTATCGAATATTACAATATATAGTTTATTCTTAATTATAATTGAACCAAGCTGGGACTGCAATTTTTTATTACAATACAAATATTATTCCATATAAAGTACTATTGTGCATAGATCCTAATGTATTGGTAAGTAAAAAATAAATTATAATCAAATCAGTAATTACCATTATTTTCTATAAAAATTATAAACTAAAAACAAAATAAACGATTTACATCTAATTTAGGAAAAAGCACAAAATATATGACTAATAATAAAATATTAAATTTTGTTAATGGTGTTGGTCCTAAATGCCAGCCATAAGAAAAATTTGGTCAAAAATGCCCAGATTCAATTCAAATGGCCTAAAATACCGACATGATATCGTATTCAGATATGCGCATCATCTCAATGCGCATAATGGAATACGCATGTGAGACATGCGTATCTTTTTTTTTTCAATTGGGAAAATGGGAAAAAATTAAAAAAAAAATCAAGGCTGGATACGCATTTTTATAACGTGTATATAGGGATACGCATGTACAGGATGCGTATTTTGTACATTTTTTTAAACAAAAATAAGTGAAGATACGCATTCTTGAAATACATATTATGAGTTGCACATTTACAAAATGCGTGTTTTTTATAAATTCGAATGCTTCTTTCCCAAAATACGTATCCCGTCGTTATTTTGAGCCATACATTTCATATTTTGGTATTTTGGACATTGATGCTGAAATATGAATATTTTTGACACTTTTTTTTCTTTCGTTAAACAAACATAAGGCAAAATAACTCCGTCAAATGCTTGGATTCGAATCCAAGCCAAGTTTGAGGTGTTCTGGTTAAACGACTTGCTCGACTCAACTCATAAAATTAAAAGAGTCGAGTTCGGACAGAAATTTAGGATTGATTACTTAAACGAGCTGACTAAACCTAATTTGATCAATATCGGCTCGAATTACAATTGTTTCGAAACTTGGCTCACTCGACTCGAGTAATAAATTACTATTTTAATAAATTAGTGCAATAATTTGACTCATACATGCACAATGAGTCAAAAGTTTTTAATTTCCATCATATTCCCCCTCAGTTCCAATTTATTTATTCAGTTTGACATGGATTGATTGCATAATTATTTTAATCATTTTCTAAAATTCTTCTTTGTGAATAAAAATATAAAGAGAATTAACAAAAATACTAACTTTTTTAAGTTTTTTTTGTGATTTTACTATTTTCTAATTTTTTTTGTAAAAATACGGAATCAACCAAAATCAACCAGATATGCAATTAGTTGAATAAAGGTTTTTTGGTTGATTTGAGATTGCATGTAGTTGCAGAAATTCGTCAAAGGTTGTATGCAGTTGATCCGAGTTGCCAAAAAACCATATTTTTACATCTTTTTATGAAAAATAGTATTTTTGTAAATTAAAAAGTATTTTGTATTTTTTTTTAAAAAATGAAAGTATTTTTACAAAAATATTTTTAGATTTGGGTATTTTTAAAAAAAGCCCAAATATAAATCGTAAATTTTTAATATTAACAAAAACAGATAAAAAAAAGTCGAAAATAGAAAAAAAACAAACCAAACACGGCATAGCAAAAGTGTACTCTGTACTCTTCCTCTCCCACCACTTATTTCAAAACAAAAATTACACGCACAAAACACACACACTAAAACACGCACTCTAACAAACTCTTCAAAAACACGCACTAAAACACACACACAAAACAAACTCGCCTGACTCTCTGTATTCCGATGGCGACGCAACCGCCGGCCGGCGACACATTCGACCTGGAATTCCGGTGCGCCGACGACGACGCGTGGTACAGCGTGCGATCGGTTCTCTCCTACGACACGCTCACGATTCAGTTCGAGAACTTTCCGGAGAGATCCTACACTGTTAGCGATTTTGACTCGGTTGAAAAAATCGACGAGTTCGCTCAACGAGTTAGGCCGGTGTCGACTCAGTTACAGGACTTTGAGTGTTACAAGATTAAAGAAGGAATGCGAGTGTGTGCAAGTTTGAGCTGGAGAGAGGATGATCTCCGCTACTATGACGCTGTTGTCGAAGCTGTAAGTTTATTTCTCGATAAATGAATGTTCGATAAATGAATAATCTCGTAGTAGTTTTTTATTTTATTTAAATGCTGTGAGTTTTTGTTTTGTGTATATTGTTATTTTATTTGTTATGTATAAATTAATTGATCATCATGCATTATAAGTGTTTGAATTAAAAAATTAGATGAAATTTAGGTTAAATGAGATACGATTTTTTCGAGTTTTAGGTTAGTTGGTTTAGATATGAAATGCTGTGTATTTGTGTGTGTTATTATGTTTCCGTATTTTAAACATTTATGGTAACTTTTTTTGATTAGTTAAAACGTATATGTTTGATTTGTTGTGAAATTATCGAATGTTAGGTTAAATTAGATGTGATTGTTTCGATTTTTAGGTTAGTTGATGTTTGAAATGATGTGTATCTGTGTTTACTACTATGTTTATTTATACATACATTCATCGGTGTTTATTATAAAATAGGTTGTAATTTACGGTGAATTTTTCTAGCTAACTGATGCGTAACTGCATTCATTGCCCTATTTTCTATTTTTAGAGGACCAAAGTAGAGAAACGCAAAATTAGAGTTTTCCTTTATCAATTTTATATATAATGTGTTTTAACTTTGCACTGTGGCGTGGCTTTTCGACCTTGTATTGATTTATATTTTCTACTGTGGTGTATATTTGATACTAGTACTTTGATAATGTGTAACAAGAATTTACTAGAACTGATTGACATGATATATATGCTGTCTTTTCATTTATTTGACTTCCCTAAAATGTTGTTAATGACTTGATAGATTGAGTACAAGGATCATTTGTTTGAGAAAGCAGAAGAGGAATGCTTGTGCACCTTCGTGCTATCCTGGCTGCATGGTCCCAATGCGGGCAATATGTCTTCCTCAGGTGTCGCAAGTATCTGCATAGTGAACAGTGATTCCCCTCTTAATTCCACAATATCAACATTTTCAAAGTTGGTAAAGGAGAACATAAAAAGGGCTTCGCTTCAATTTAGTTCAGTTTCTAAGAGTTATGTGCCTGCAACAACTAAACGCAAGTCAATTTCGCAGGATGAAGTCCAGGCAAGTACATTTTGAGATTTGTTTGAATATATATTCTCGATGCACACATTATCTTTCAATATTTGAATGGTTGCTCCTTGTTTCAGGAAACAAAGCCCAGTCCTTTCCCCGGTACGTTACAAACAAAAGAAGGTTTCTGGCTTTGGCATGTTGCCTTTGCATGAAGTTCTCTTCCCACCAACCATCATTGTGCTGAATCATTACAGCTTATGAGTTTTTTTTCAGTCCAGTTTGTTATTATTAAATTACCACTTTATTCTTGTTGCAGCTGTGTCTAATTTTCAAATGGATGAAGATCAGGATATCGGGGGAGTTCCTTTCAACATGAATAAAATTGAGGAACCTGGCAATCGCTACTATGTTCTTATTGATAATTTGGAGAAAGATTTATCCCCAACATCGGTCATGGAATTTATACACAAACAAACTTCCATTGCAGCAGAAGCGTATGTCTTTCCTAGTTTATTAGCAGAGTCGTATACAAGAGGAGCTATAGTCCTGGATTCGAAAAGAAGTCTCGAGGAGATATATGAATTCCTAATCAACCCTGGTCACGCTATCATATCGTCAACAGGAAGGTATGTCGTAGAATTTTGTGTCTATACTTCAAATTCTACATGAATTTACATCATTAGTTTCAGCCATAAGCCGATGTGCATTTCTTGCTCATTAATGCATTACATATTGAAACTTGTTCCATTTCGTATTTCAATTCTTTGAGGTCTTGTCAAATTTGCATGCTGAATTATCATGTTTGAGATAACAGTTATAGCAACAGAATCGCGACTTTTTTTTATGTTGACAAGTTTGTTTACATGCTATTCTAGTTCTTTGTTAATCATAAATAAGTGTGTAAGGAAACTGTTATAACTAATTGAAGTATGACAAGACCATCTTCGTATGCGGCTATGTTTTGCCGGGATAGCAGGCTTAATTTTAAGGGAATCAGTTAAACAAATCAGTTATGGCTTTCTATTATATGTGAGATGGTATCTGTCTGTTTTTTTAAGTATATAGAATATATTATAATGTATGTCTGTGCTATTATTATGCTGAGTACCTTACTATCTACATGCCCCCAAATTTGGTTGGCTGCTGGATTCAGTACCTGCATGTAATTTACTCTATTCAGTTATTCCAGGGTTTTCTACATTAGCTACTTATTTGAACAGTAGTTTGAATACTAATTCAATGTCGCTATTAAAATAAATGGAAGTAATATAGAATCTTGCATGGATGGCAGATTTAGATGCTCATAAATTACAAACATTGTCTGATTGTCACGGTCATGAATTCCCGTTTATTATTTTCAGGCCATGGGTGATAACCGAGGAGAAAATGAGGCGTGGATATTTCAAATCTGTAGGGAGTTTAATGCCAAAAACTCAGGTGATCTTTGTCTCTAGTTTGCTAATAAATATCTTTCATCTGGATTCTGTATGGTTATTTGGTTTTGTATGTATCATGATTTATTGATGTTGACTTGTTATTTGAAAAATTTTAGACTGGAATTGTCGAGGACAAATTAAAGCTGGTTCGTGTTGGAACTGAAGAATATAGAAGAGCTGCAAAACTGAAGAATTTGTTCAAGGACTTTATTGATCATCAACGACAACTTCACGAGAGGTTAACTTTGGAGCATAAAAAGAACTTATGTCCTTCACGTGAATCTTAGCCCGCTGCGGACTAGAATATTTTCATACAAAAAGGTAATTTTCATATTTGAGTATGTGTTAAGATTCGGTGGGTCTAAGCAGATTTAGTTTGGTGTGGTTCTTTTGTGTATCATATGATCTTTGTACACATTTGGTTTTTTTATCGTTATCCTTTCCAGAAGTAAAAAAAATTGAACATGTGGGAGAATACAATACTGATTTCTTCTAATCATATGACTAATTGGCGGACTTAAAGAAAAGCCAGAATTAACCGGTTCAGTAAGTAACAAGGTCTGTACAGAGCTGAGTCAGCCGACCAGGTCTGGGACTAGATATTAACAGTGACAGCTTCTTCTGAAGTATGAGCCCCTTGCTAAACCTGTCTGCTTAGATCTACTAAGATATTCTTGTGATCTCTCAGTTTGACTATGGTATATAGTTTGTGCTATATCATGTTCCATTTTTTAAAAGCAATAGTAGGTTTGTAAGTAAAGCATCTCAACTTCTTCTAAAGCCGGAGCCCCTAGCTAAACCTGACACCAGCTGACCGCATAATATTTATTTAATGCTCTACTAAATATTTTTGTGGCCTCTTAATGTGAATACAGTAAATAATTTTGTCTTATCTTATTTTCCAGTTGTGTTTAAAGCAAGACCAGGCTGTAAGTAAAGCATCTCAGCTTCTGAAATGAATAATGCGGAATTGTACATCTTATTATTCCCCATAGGCGTTGAAGAATATATAGTTAACTGTGTTGAACCTAGATAGTTTTGTGCAAGTTGCTTATTGTTATGATTGTATCCAGTCTTTTTTGTGGAATGCATTTGGGGTAGCGGCGTATGATTGGCATGTCATTTTCTATGCATGTTTTTATGTAGATCTCTTCCATGAACGAAACTCTTTGATGCCTTTATGTGGTTAAATGTATGAAAAATTGTAATGGGATGTCCAAACACATATTTTCATGCTTTAAATTAGTTTGAATGACACACCGATAACAAAAGTACAGAGGAGAAATTTTTTTTGTAGGATTCTTTAAAACCAATGTAAGTTTGTGTGGTTGATTGTCAATAGTAAGTTCAATACCTCCTAACTTCACGTTTTCATTACAACTGAGGCAATTATAGTGAAAAGAATGATCAGTCACGACAATGATAGAGCCGCAGCTGATTGTTAACTTGTTCTTCACATATTTTACAGTAAAATATTCCTTTATACAAGTGTAGTAAGATGGATGAGAAGCGGTTATTGGCTGAATGCATCCGTCGCATATCAATACTCTTACATCATTGTCATTGTCATAGTTATATAGTTATCATTCTTCAATGGTAGTATATTATTGGAGCTGTTCTAATGGATGGATTCCCGTGACTCCAGCTTTCTTCAATAATTTGTGGTTCATTAAATATCGTTGATGCAGATATATTACTTTCACCCTCACCTTGAAATTCAACTTAAAACTTGTTACATTGGGTTATAATGAGATCAAACAGTGATTCCTCGCTACAGAGTGGAAGTTGCAGCAAATCATGTTCATTATCATCACCATCGGATTCAATCTCATTTCTGAAAACAAGGTGATATTAGTTATGAGATATTGCAGTCAAGGTTAGCTCATAAAAGATTAAATAACAATTGATATAAAGTTCAAACGAAACAACAAAAAACAAACTAAGGGTTACTGCTAATTAAAAAAAGAATGATATGGGCTACTTAATATATATCTCTGCAAAATATCGAAAGTTTGGTTATTGTTTTTGCAGTCACTCAATTCATAGTGGTCACTCAATTCAGATGGGATTGATAAAAAAACGTGAAATATAATTTTAAAAATTATTATTTAAGATGTATAATGTTCGAATCCCGCCAAAACATATCGATATTATAATTTAATATATATTACTAAAGACAATGCATCGCCAGTTATATAGTAATTTTTATATTTCCTGGCAAAAAAAAAGAAAAAAAGAACAACATATTTTCTTAAACAACTTTAAAAAAATACAAATATTTGCCGAAGATAACAAAATCGCAATTTTTTTAAAAAATAATTAATATTTTTGATAATTTTCTATATTATAATCATATCAATATTATATTGTTTTGGTAAATTTTACATGAGCTAAAATTAAATTAAATTTATCAATTTCATCATAAAATTATACAAGAGTATTACTATCCTTCAATAATAAACCAACTAAAAAAGGCAAACAAAACATTGAGGAAGAGAGTTGGCGAAGACAAAGACGACAACGTTGTCCGCAACCTCAAACTCTTACAAATCTACCGTAAATCCATCAATTAATCAACCCCCCATCTAGATCTTGTCCAACAATCCAAGGTACTTTTATTCAGATCTCTTCACTTGTGTCTTTTCTTTATCAAACACTTCTTGTCTCTATAAATCTAATTCAATCTTGTTCTTGTTTGTTTTGTGTAGGATGACAAAATTAATGATGGCCATGATGGGCTTTTTGGTAATTTTAGTGCAACAAGTAGGTGGGATAAGATTTGTGATTGATAGAGAAGAGTGTTTCTCTCATAAAGTTGAGTATGAAGGTGATAATGTTCATCTTTCTTTTGTTGTTATTAAGAGTGATGCTCCTTGGAGTTATGGTGATCAGGGTGTTGATCTTGTGGTAATGCCTCCTTTCGTGTTTTTCGATGTTTTGGTGTTTTTGTTTTGGATTATTTGGTTTAAAGATTGTTTTTTTTTTGAGTTTTATGTGTTTTGTGGAAGTTGTTTGGAATGTTTGTTAGATGAATTGTTGATGGTTCGGGATAAATTGAGTAAATTCCGGTGTATTTCAATGGTATGGGGAGGGTGAGATGTAGCTAGACGCCTAGAAGTTAATAGGTTGTTTAAGTAAAGACTCCGGTTTTAGAGAGAATTTGATGAAAGATATGGGATCTGTTAAAAAAACTTAAAATTTATGGAAGTTGTTGATTATTTTTTTTAAAGATTGCATTTTTTGATAGAGTTCGGAGATTTAATTGGGCGGGAGTTGATGATTTATGTTTAGTACATTTTCTGTAGACTAGGAAACCCTGGTACAACATGATTTGGTCATTTAGGTGCAAGTTTTGTGTATTTTTCAGAATAGTCTTGTTAAAGATGCAAACTTTGTGCTGCCAACCCTTTGGATTCTGAATACATTGCTTCATTTTAATCAATATTCTACGTAATGATTATCTCCCTCATAGTTATTGATTAAAGACTCGTGCTTTTTGATGCATCTGGTAACTTCTTGTGCATTTTTATTTACAGTAATGCCTAGTGGCATGTATATATAATCAGGTTTTGGTTTGGTGAAAGAAGAAGTTCGATACTTTATAGCCAACTATTATGGATGTAATTCTTTAACTTAGTCATTTGTTTCCCCTAATATGAAACTCACCCGCAAGGCCTAAGATTCATTAATGGTAAAATTCATGTTCGCAGATACATTATATATACCATATCTGCACAATGCTTATCCAGCAACAATAATATGTATCATTGCTGTTTTTGTAGTTTATGTTTTTATAGTGGTAAGTGGTAGGAGGAGGGTGAGATGTAGCTAGACGCCTAGAAGTTAATAGGTTGTTTCGTGAAGGCTCTGGTTTGAGAGAGAATTTGTTTGAAAGATATGGGATATGTTAAAAAAAAACTTTACATTTGTGGAAGTTCTTGATTTTCCTTTTTAACCAACTATTATGGAAGTGATTCTTTAATTTAGTCTTTTGTTGCCCCTATATGGAACTCACCTGCAGGGCCTAATTTTCATTAACAGTAAAGTTCTTCTTCGCAGATACATTATCTATACAATATTTGCACAATGCTTATCCAGCAACAATAATATGTGTCATTGCTGTTTTTATAGTTTATTTTTTGTAAAAATTGATTGCGAGTACACAAATATTCCGCACACTAAACAATATAGATCATCTTTCTAAATATATCAAATGGAGCTGGTACTGTCTACATCTACTAAAAGAAGTACAACTGCTAGATTATTATAAAAGAGAACTTTGTTAATAGAAAAAGGAAAGTAAGGTATACTTCTTTGAACAACTATGTGTAAAATTCCAATGAAAAAGGTTTAAACACTTTGTCAAATGGATTATATTTCATCCTAGAAATTCCCATTCAGCTTTGGATGTTCGCCCAGTTATCATTTTATTTCAGTTGGTATAGAGCTTAATGCTCGAGGTTCGGTAGGTATAGAGCTTAATGCTCGAGGAGTTTTAGATTTATTGTGATATAACCTCTAATGCGCATACTTCCAGAGAAGCATTGTATTTTGAGTACCAATAGCATCAATAGTCATGCTCAAATCCAGACTAAATTGCTTATTTATTTTGTAAGTCTCTTTTGTTTTGATTGTAGATTAAAGGGCCTACTGGTGACCAGATACATGATTTCCGTGACAAGACAACTGAGAAGTACGAGTTCATGGCTCAAAAGAGAGGCGTATATCGCTTCTGCTTTACAAACAAATCTCCTTACCATGAAACCATAGATTTTGATGTGCATGTTGGTCATTTTGCATACTATGATCAACACGCAAAGGATGGTAAACTAAACTATCACTTTTTCGAACGGCTATGTGTTCTATGGATTCCCTTCTTCTGCTATTTCTTATATTTTTCTGCTTATATTCTAATAGCTTTACCTAAATGTTGGCAGAGCATTTCAATCCCTTGCTGGAACATATTTCAAAGTTAGAGGAAGCACTGTACAACATCCAATTTGAGCAGCATTGGTTAGAGGCTCAAACTGACCGCCAGGCTATAGGTACAATACAGAAAAAATGAGTTTCTTTTGATTTATTTCTCTATCATCACTGCGCCCTACTGATTGATATAAGCATTGCTAAAATTTGGATCACTTCTGTGTTATCTACAAACAAATTTAGAATTTATTCACTTAACATAGAAAACTGTATTATTCTGAGTTAATATCTTTTAGTGACCTTATGACTTTCTGTCTCCCTAACTGTTACTAATATCAGTAGTCTTGCATAAAGTTTCATTAGAATTTAGTCAAATCTAATAATACAACAATCATTTAAGTTGAATTATTTTGTTACCTTGGTTATAATTTTTTTTGGCAAGTCATGGATTTACTGTTTCCATTTTCCAACGATGACAATGATAATAGCTTCATGTGGTTATCATATACTGCCAAACATTGCTCCTGACATAACAACACTACAGCAACCAAGGAAGAACTTTGAGTGAAATGTTAATTTTTTTTTTCTTATGAAACATTATTATTAGTAGGTCATAACTTCATTAACCATGATATTCGTTCTTTAGCTCTGGTTTCAGTAAAATTAACAATTGTTCTTTTCTTATTAAACAGTATTAGTAGGTCATAACTTCATTAATCATGATGCATGTTCTTTAGGTTTGGTTTCAGTACAATGTCAATTTTACTGTAACATTATAATTAATTAACATTTTACTGAAACATTTTATAAGTATTAGGTTTAGGTCATAACTTCATTAACCATGATATCCGTTCTTTTGCTTTGGTTTCAGTAAAATGTTAATTTGAGTGAAATGTTATATTGCCAAGCGTTGCTCCTGACATAACTACTATACGGTAACCAAGGAAGAAATTTGAGTGAAATGTTAAATTTTCTTTTTCTTATGTAACATTATTATTAGTAGGTTAGAACTTCTTTAACCATGATATCCATTCTTTTAGCTTTGGTTTCAGTGAAGTGTTAATTTTTCTTCTTCAGAACAGAATAAAATTATTAGTAGGATCATAGCTTTATTCATAATGATATTGGTCTTTGCCTCTGATTTCAGTGAATGAAGGACTGAGTAGGAGAGCCATTCACAAGGCATTATTCGAATCTGCAGCACTCATTGGTGCTAGTGTCCTACAGGTCTACCTCCTGCAGCGCCTCTTCGAGCGAAAACTTGGAACATCCAGAGTTTAAATATCGGCTCATTTGAGATATTAGAGTTGTAACAATGCAAACCGGAATGCTCTGCTTATGGCCCCTTTTTCTTAATAGATTCACAGCTGATATGTATTAGTTGAGATGAAGGACATGTACAGCTCCTGAAGACGGGCCATCCCACTTTTTAAGTTCCAAGTGTCATTAATAATTATATATTTATCTTGCATTTATAATTTTTGTACTTGAATAATCAGTAATTTAGTTTTTTTTAATGAAATTTAAAATGAGCAAATATTATTTTGTTAATCAGCATATTTTTGTTTTATGTTGTGCATATCAGTTCATTTCATATTTATAATTAAAAACATAACAAGTTTGTCTGGTGGAATAATCAAGTGCTGAATGTCATTTACAATTCAATTATAGGCAGTGTTTGTGCCTGATAGTCATATACTGAAGTAGATTGTATTTTAATAGCTTCCAATCTAAGGCTGTAATTCGAGTTCGGCGAGAGCTCGCCCGGATCGAACTCGTTTAAGTGGGCTTGACTCGGCTCGTTTAAACGAGCCGAGTTCGGGCAGAGGGTCCGGCTCGTTTAATTACTCGAGCCGGCTCGGCTCGACTCGTGAAATTAAACGAGCCGAGTTCGGGTAGAGGTTTAGGCTCGATTAAGTGCAAAATTAAACGAGTCGAGTTCGGACAGAGGTTTAGACTCGTTTAACTAAACGAGCCGGCTCGGATCGACTCGATTAATCTCGGCTCAAAAATCGGCTCGCTCAGCCCAAATTACAACCCTAATATTCCAATCTATTAAAATAATGAAACGTCCTTAAAACTTTTGGGCAAAGAGCATCAAGACCTCTGATATTTAAGGCCGTACTCCTGAGTTTTTAAATGAGACGAAAGTAAGTTGTTATGAGGTAAAGTATTTTTATTCCATTTTTGGAGTGAAAATTAATCAAATTTGCATTCAATAACATTGTTTTCGCTATTTTTAAAAACTCGGGAGCACGATTACGAAGACATGTGATATTTTAAACGTTTGTAAATTTTTATAGTCAGCGAAACAAACTTGGCAACACTGAGTGAGAAAAAACAAAGGATCTATACTATTGTTCTTGAAACTTGGCAACACTGAGTGAGAAAGAACAGAGGATCTATACTATTGTTCTTGAAAAAAACTATGATACACTGTCCGGTTACTGGTAAGAAAGAAATCGCAGTTTTGTAAAGCAGCGAATTTGAGCGACGGACGATTTAGCACACCATATGGAAGGTTATCTAAGCTCAACTCTTCGGCATAATTAAGCCACCTGCAGCAGAAGATAACTATCAGTACAAGAAGTGCCAGATTCATCGCACTGATCCAAACGATTTAGATATCTGATAAAAACTGTCAAGAAGATTCCCGTAAAAGGGACCAGCTAGAAAACATCAAAGTGACTGCTGCATAATCAGTCACCTCCAAATAAAGTAGTAGCAGAGATGTGTGTTCTGCATAAACGATAAACCAGAACGAGTAGCGTTCTGCACATGACTAGAAACGTACTCTCGTGCCAGGGTATGGTTCTGACTTTCCTAACAATTTTTTTTGAAAGACAATACTGATTTGCAATTATGGGCTCAGAGTACAAGTTATGACCTACAATACCATATATCCGGTTAATACTGATGCAATTTCTGTTCCATGCTGTTAGTTTTTTTGAAAGAGAAAGCTGAAGAAGCACTGCAACTTAAATGTGCATGATGTGCCTATAGTCTTTTGAATCAGCAGTACAGAGCATGGGCCATATCTTTCCATTTACTCATAATACTTGCCTGGTAATGAAATTTAGACAAGCTCTAGAACGAGAGCAGATGCACCCCCTCCGCCATTGCACACACCACCAACTCCGTATTTTGCATTTTTCTTTTTAAGGACCTGCAACGGTTCACATAGGTTAGAGATACTAAAATGGAACTCATAGATATTAGTCAGACTTATTCAAGCATACCCCCAACAAAGTAACCAAGATACGAGCGCCACTGCAACCTAGAGGATGTCCTAGAGATACAGCTCCACCATGTATGTTGACCTTCTCCTGCAAGCAAAACAAGGATATTACATACAGGAGGATACCCAGACATGTCACACCTGTCCTTGGCAAAAAGAAATTTAGAAATCACAGGCAGCTCACAAATTAGTTTTTATCTATATAATTTTCTTTAGCAAGACATATGCAAGACTGTAGGTTCGTTCATGAAAGAGAACAAATAAGTGCGTAAGAAAAAACGCCCAAAGAAGGAACGCAGAGAGAATATTAGGTCAACGGAACTCACTGGATTAAGGCCAAGCAATTTCTGGTTAGCAAGAGCCACAACCTGCAGGCACCATATGAAAATTTGAAGTAAGAAAATAGTACTA
Organism: Apium graveolens; assembly: GCF_009905375.1. Lineage (NCBI taxonomy): Eukaryota > Viridiplantae > Streptophyta > Magnoliopsida > Apiales > Apiaceae > Apium > Apium graveolens. The sequence goes on from NC_133648.1 coordinate 1,212,863, forward strand.
GAAAACGAAGGCCGGCCTGAGCCACTAGTTATGTCAAGTGAACTCTGTTCTAAAGCTTACTGCAAAGGCTTCATTGATTTCATAATAATCAACTTGGGAAGCCTCTATGCCGGCATTAGCAATAGCTTTTGGTATAGCAAGAGCTGGAGAAGTCGTAAATAACTCTGGAGTCTGCAGAATGCATAGCATACTTTAAGTACAACGGTAATTCAATACTGTCTGTAATGCGTCTTATACAGTGGACATAGAATCAGCAACTTTATAATAAATCAGCAAGTACCTGAGCAGCATCACCATAACCTGAAATCTTCGCAATCACTTGGAGCCCAAGCTTAACCGCCATCTCTCCACTGACCAGGACTAATGCAGCACCACCATCACTGATAATAAAGCAATTCTCTTTTAATATATATCTTGGAAAGTTTCAATACAAAGTTTATTGCTAATTTCCGCTGGAATTGGTATAAGATCAAGATCAATATGTTTCTTGCTTTAAAAATGCAACAGTAGTAGATTACTTTTTTCAGTTGAAATGGTGGTATCCTTTTATCACAAACTAACATTGCTATTAAATAATTGAAATATAAAGTAAACATTTACATGTAATGTAACAAACACGTTGGTATTTAAGTTTTGGAGATGTCAAGTAAAACAATTAGAATTTAAAGTTGGCCGTACTAATTTACCGTGTGGTCTTGTTTATTAGGGGAACTAAACTTAAATAATGATTATCTGCTAATGATAAGAGAAACAAGAATATATGGTGTTATAGTAGAATATGCAACAAATGATTAACCTTATACTAGAAGCATTTCCTGCAGTAACGGTACCACCATTCTCCTTGAAACTTGGTCGGAGCTTTTTCAACTTTGAAGCATCGAACTATATAAACACATGAACAAATATCTATAAATAAATCTAAAATTAGGATTTAACAGATAGATATTATAACGAGAAAGTTCTTGGATCAGAAGAATGATCCCAAACAAAGGCATGCAATAGAATCATATATTCCGGTTCTTTTTCTTTCTATTCTATAACAAGTGATGCCCAATTGAATATTCATCTATACCAACCTGGAGTAGCATTTTTACTCGTAATATTATATAATTATATACCATTAAAGGAAAATTGTGTGCCAAATATGATATTAGGTAAAAAAGGATTTTCTCATTTTTTTATAACTGTAACACCCATTCCAGTTTCAAATTTATCCTACAGAACCAAAATAAAAGGGAAGATCTGAACATGCATACAGCAATCAAATAATCACATGTCTTTCCAATGTTTCACCTTTCCTAGACCTTCGTCCTTGTCAATAACTGTTGATGGCTTTCCTCTTCCCCCAGGAACTTCAACCTGAAATTTCATGATAGTATGATATGTAGTGGTGAAACAGAAAATTAAAAGTCTCCAATATTTAACACAAACACATACCGGTGCTATTTCCCATGTAAAAGCACCCTCATTTTGAGCAGCAATACCACGCTCAAAGCTTTGAATGGCAAAATTATCCTGCATATATTAGCCAAAAGAGTTTATCAATAGCGACCCCATGGTAAAAGTTCTGCAACTGTCTCTTAGAGTCCAAACAATCAGTGTACTTCAACAAATAAAAGCTTTTTATAGAACAGAATGAAGACAGAAGAATAGTGAGCCAGTAAATATTGTAATACAAGCCAAATTTCACTAAAGAATATGGAGGATCATAAATGTATTCATTTAATGACTAATATAGACAAAAAGTTGTATATTATTTGACACATGCTGATGGTAGATAAATTGGATAAATATTTGGTTTCTTATGAAAAACATATTTGCAGGTGCTGTTTGTAGAACTACCTGATCCTCTCGTGATACTCCATGTTTCTCAGCACATATTTCAGCAGCAGACCCCATGGCGAAATCATTATACACATCCCACAGCCCATCTTTAAGCATTCCATCAACAAGAGAATCATGTCCAAACCGCGATCCTTTCCTGCGAGTAATTTTAGATTCTAATGTCAGCACATCCAAGCATTGAGCATTTTTCATTAAACTTAAATGTATATCCGCCTAAACGGAAACACAAAAAGCTAGGGCACTTATTACACTGTCAACATAATGTTAAGAGTTCTACATAAGATAGGTAACAAATGACTGAACCTGGAAGCATTTTATCAAAAAATTAACATAATATATTTACAAGGGTAGTACTTTCAGGTACAATACAAACAAGTGATCAGTGGCCAATAACAAATTTGAACTTTTGATCTTTTACCCCAATTGAGAAATGAGATATTTACATATGAATTTCAACTAGTTAGAGTGATATCAAACACCCAGACAACCTACTTGGGTAGAATTCAATGTTAACACGCAATACTGTTGCAGAGAGAGATCAACATTCCTAACAGACATAGAAATCATTTGTGAAGTGTAATTTTCTTGAAGAAAATTTTCCTCTTTCAAAGGGTACATAGCTGAACTGAGATGGAATCCCCAACAGCTAGACAAGTTTGCACATGCCACTTTGTCATACAACTAATTACCAGGGCCTAACCATGAATATCCTTTATATCAAGTTACAAATAATGGTCAAACAACAATATCTAGGAAAAAAAATTTGGTGACTCGTTTGAACAAATCCTTGTTAATTTGTATAACTTACCATCGATTAAAAACAATTAATAAACAATCATAAGTACAGATGCAAAGTGCAGTTTATATTATTGAAGTAATTAACGATGCAGACCTTGCTTCTGCTATGTATTTTGGGACATTAGACATACTTTCCATGCCACCGGCAACAACTATATCATTAATACCCAACTGGATACTCTGCGCAGCAAGCATTGTTGCTGCAAACACCAAATGATACTATGTTTTAGTTTTATAAAACATAGAAAGAAAAAGTCTGATTCATGAAAAAGAACGAAAGACGGAATAATTTGTTTCTATACATGACGCACTCACCTTTCATCCCTGATGCACAAACTTTGTTCACGGTGGTACATACTACTGTGTGAGGTAAACCTGCTCCTAATGCTGCTTGCCTAGCAGGAGCCTGACCCAAATTTGCACTAAGAACATTTCCAAAGAAAACCTCCTGTACAAGTGCTGGATCAACGTTTGCTCTATTAAGGGCGCCTAAAAGTAAACATTTAAAGAGGTTTGAAGATACAATTAGTTAGAACAATGCTGCAAAGTAAAGTGGGTCACTTATTAATTTTAGAAAGGGAACTTGTTTAAAATTACTTTGAATGGCTATGCTTCCAAGTTTGGTGGCTGATAAAGATGAAAGGGTTCCCAGAAATCCACCCATTGGTGTACGTGCAACACCAACAATACAAACATCTGCACAGCTAAGAAAATATGTTAGGTGAAGTAATGACTTTAAGATCTGAAGAATCAATCAGTTAAATGGGAATATTTAAATGAAGTTTAAATCACATTTTCACTCCCAATATACATAACAGCTAGCAGTGTTGCTAATGCATTTCATTTTCATGAATTGAAATATTTATTTGTCATTTTTTCTTTTAGAATCAAAATTCAACAATGAACTGATACAAGCCATTAGCAAAAAAATTCTAGTAAAAATAGATAACTAAATTAAGTTCCTTCACAGGCTGATCATTTTCGCCTTATTCCACTTCTTTTTCTTTTCTATAACAAGTGATGCACAAGTGCATATTCATCTATACCAACCTGGAGTAGCATTTTTACTCGTAATTTCATATAATTTTATACCATTAAGGAAATTGTGTTCCAGATATGATCTCTGATAATTAACGTATTTTCTCATTTTTACAACTATAACAGCAACTCCAATTTCAAAACAATAACCTTGATAAATTAATATTTTTTCTTGGTCCCGGCATAATAGAGATTAGAGACAATGTAGGCATAATAGAGACTAGACACAATGTAGTTTCAATCTTAATCAAATCCTACTACCATTAATTTATAGAGGTTTAACTATACACTGGTTCAATTTATTCTTTTACGACTTCTTGAAAACTTCATCCATCAATATTTTTAAACAAGCTAATCACATACATAAAATTGTCAAAACACAAAGAAAAACAACCAATAAAAATAATATCGATCCGTAAACTAAACACACGGAGAAGTAAAATAAAATCACCTCTAGGTTTGATGGTATCAGCAGCAGCCATATTATAGATCAAATTTTACCTGTATTATCAACAAAACCATATAAGAATCACAAATTCACAATGTCATCCTAAAACTAAAAAAATTGCTAGATTAAATAACAAATACAGTATAAACCTCAATAAATTAAATCCCAACATCAGATACGGTGCATTATTAACTTCGATAAATTAATAATCTCGATAAATTAATATCACTCTAATGTTCCGAAGCTATTATTTACAGATACTTTTAGTATATAGATCAGTATATACAGTATAACCTCAAAAAATTAAATCACAACATAACAGATACACTGCATTACAAATTTCGATAAATGAATAATCTCGATAAATGAATATAACTCTCCTGTCCCAAGCTAATAATTTATAGAAGCTTTAGTATATCACAAACTAATAGATCACTAATGATCAATCTCATTTCAATGAACAAAGTAACATAACAAGATGTCAAGATCAATCAAGAAAACAAAGTTTCATAAAATATTATGTAATCATATAAAATGATTAAAGAGAATGAGAAGAATTACTTGAATGTGATCAAACGATAAGCAATGTGATTGTGTTTATTAGTCTCTCTCTCTCCTCTCTCTCTCTCTCTCCCCTTGAATGTGATCAAACGATAAGCAAAGTGATTGTGTTTATTAGTCTCTCTCTCTCGATCTCGATATATAATAGGGGATAGATATGGAGATGGTGAGCAAGCAGTGAGAAAACAGAGAGAGAGTTTTAAGTACTACGTAACGAAGTAGGTGGCGGCTATGTTTCAAACTAAGATGCGTTCTACTAAGTTTATTGTAGTTCGGTTTCAGTTCGATTTTGGTTCGATATTGGATGATCATTCGGTTCGATTTTGGTTCGGTTTAGTATGATTAATTACAAAAAAAATATACTGATACAAAATAGTAGGATAATATTTAAATTTTAAATTAGTTGATGTAATGAGTTATTTTATTTTATTTATATCGATTAAATTTACGTTGTTAAATTGCGATATCAATCGAAAAATGACGATCGGTTATAATGGATATTCGATTCAAATGTCGTGAAAATGACAAAGGAAAGAATAAATTGGAATTTATAATATTGTTGTTACACTTTTAACAACAGAAAAGGGTATATTGTATAGAGATGGCGATGAAATTTGTTTATCCCTTGAATATTCTTGATATTGTTTTTATTGTAAATTATATAATTATAATCTATTATTCCTTTTTTCCCTTCCAATTATTATCGTTTCTGAAAGAGTGTCCGGCACACACTTTAAGATGAATAGAAACTATATTTCTATAATTTTTATTTAAGTTTTCATTTTCTGAATAACAACAGAATGTTTAAATTTTTATTCAGAAAAAGAAATGTTTGTAAAAAAAATTAAAGAACTATACTTTCTATTCATGTTAAAATGTGAGTCCAACACTCTCTCAAAAACGATAATAATCCGTAAATAAATGGGCTGGTTAGTTGGTTGGGGTTGTTCTACTTACAGATTGCAGATTAAATTCTTGATCCAAACTCCTAACCAAATTTGTACTTTTCTGTCCATTTTTAAAATTTCCAAGCTTGTCTCATCTACCTCTCTGCTGAATCTGTATATTGAAAATTGTCAAATTTTTAAATCTACAAACTTTGTTTTAGAAGGAAATCGAGTAAATTTTGAAAAGACACTCTGGTATTGTTAAATTTTGGAGGAAACACGTTCTTATATTAAAGTCCCTCGTGTTCCTTACTAAATCCCGTCCCGAAAGGACAAGGATACAGGAGGCTAATAGCTTATTAAAGTTGATAGTGCATACTTGTAAATGGTGCACATATCAGAAGGACTTGACAATACTGTTAATGATTATCATAAGCATTGTTTCAGTAAAAAAACAAGTGCAGAGGGCCAGAGGCATAGATTGTTATTTAACAGAACTGCTAAAATTTACCTTAAGTACAGACTAAGGAGTTTCACATCTCCTGCTTCAAGGTGCTTCACAAAGCCTGCTATCTGCTGAAACTGTGCAATGCATTAACACAGGGAATGTTCTTGCCTGGAATCAGATTTGAAAATCGGAACTTTCTGAAACGTCTACAGCCGTACGAGTGTAGCAGCGTAAGGCCTAATGATTCATAATTTCACTCAAACCAATCTGATTTGCATGTACATTCTAATCTAGTTTGTTAATCTACCTAGAATAAGTGGATTATTCAACTTATGAACCGCGCCTTTGAACTATGCTTCTCAGCAAAATCAGTTTCAAGTCTTTGTACGATTTCATCAGGCATTGCCTCCAACTTTAAGCTTTGAAGGCTGGTCAGGTTTTCAATGCCTTGTGGTAACACCTTTAGTTCTGGACAATGTATTAGATGTAACTCCTTTATGCATCGCAATGTGCCCTCCTCGAGTCTCACACTTTCCAAGGCTAGAAGCTCCCTCAACTTCAGTTTGACAAGTTTAGGAAACCCGTGTTTCTTAAAACATAATACATTACCTTCATGTGCTTTGTTAAGCTCAAGGAACACGAGTGCAGGCAGCTTTTGTAGAGAAGAGAGCAGATCATCTTTGATATGAGAAGAGACCAAGTGAAGATGAGTTAGGCTATCTAGTAACTCAAGCCATGGAGGCAGCCTCTTCAGCCCTCCTATCAAAGTTAACTTTTGGAGGAATAGTGGTGGTATGGTTAAGTTATCCAACACGAGTTCTTGATCTTCACTTGCTACAACACTTAGACGACAGAGGTTTGTCATCTTCTGGATTGAAGTGCACAGTTTTTCCCCAGAAACTGGCCTCAACTTTGTAATATCCAACCTCCGGAGGTCTGTTAAATTGCTTAGTTGTTGGATTAGCTGTTCATTTGCTTCAACGCATGTCAGAGTTTGTAAATCTCGTATTCTTCCTATCCCTGCTGGTACAGGGAGTCCATGACAAGAACCTGAACTATCCAAATTGTAATTCATGTTGCAGCCCAAAAACAGATGACAAAGTTTTTGCATATTTGGTATATCCTTGGGTAGCTTTTTGACACCAGTGTCTCTTAAATCCAAGGTTTGCAAGTTTCTAAGCGCTTCCATTGACTTAGGAAGCTCCTTAACCTTTGTTTCTCGCAAGTTTAAATACCTCAAATTGAATAAGTTAACCAATGTACCTGGTACTGTCTCAATATTGACTCCCTGTAAGTCAAGCACCCTTAGTAATCTGAATCTTGATGACATCGCACTTAAAGAGAATGAAGAGCAGGCATCAGTTGGGAAAACAAAGAGAGAGCGAAGGTGATAAGATGTATTTTTACTTAATTGGATGTTTTCACCTCTGTGGTAGACTGATAAGCGCTGAATTTTTTCTTCAAGCCTCGAGTCCCTGCCATCATACTCTGCGCATAGATTCTCTTTTTGAGAAGTTGTCATAGCTAATTCCCTCATAACATCGTGCAATCTGAATGTTTTTACCCTCCCAACATCATTAGTCTCTGTGACATGGATCATGCTTCGATAAATAAGTTCTGTAAGATAGTCCTCTGCAACCTCTTCCATTGTCATTCCTTTTTGTTCTAAAACAAACCCCTCTGCTACCCAAAGTCGTATCAGCTTCTTTCTCTTGATTGGGTAACCATCACGAAAAACACAGCAGTACAAGAAACAATGTTTTAGGTTGTATGGCAGATCATTAAAACTCAACAACAAGATGCCCTTCACTCGTTCAAGCATGGGATTGTTGCTTAACTGCCAATTAAGGCTATCACAGACTTTCTTCCATTCCACTGCCAGTTTGTTCCGTGAACACATTAGGCCCCCAATTGCCCCTATTGCCAGAGGCAACCCTTCACACTTTTTCAAAATGAAGCGAGCTGATGATTCAAGCTCCGAGGGACAATTTCTGTCAGGACTACTCCAAAAAGCCTTCCTACAGAAAAGAGACCAGGCATCATCCTCTTTCAGAGGCTCAATGCGATGGACATGACTTCCAGGTCCAACAGATTTTGCCACATTCTCGTTCCTTGTAGTAAAAAGAATTCTGCTTCCGCGGCCATTATCAGGAAATGCACCTCTTATTCTACTCCACAGATCTATGCTCCAGACATCATCTAAAACAACAAAGTACCTGTTAAGGTGCAAAATATCAATGAGCATTTCCACAAGGTGCCTGTAGTCCATTGAGCCCAAGTTGCTTGGTACCATCACTTTCTTTCCCAAGAATTCTTTGATCATGCTTCTCAGCAGCTCATCAATTTCAAATTCATCTGTTCTTGAAACTGATATCCACACCCAACAATCAAAGTCTCGAGTTACCTGCTCATTATAGATTCTTGTAACTAGAGTTGTCTTCCCTAAACCTCCCATGCCAACGATTGAAATAACAGTGCGTCGTGGATTAGCATCCTCCAGCCATGCTAACAGTTTAGTTTTATCTTCTTCCATCCCCACTATCTCATCACCGCCATCAAAGATTGAAGACTCCCCATGATGCTGCCACCAGTCATCAGGAGGATGTCTGCGTCTCCCTTCATCAACTGACTTGTCAAATGCATAACGCTTACTCCTATCAGAAACCTCACAGACTTCTGCTTTGATCTTTTTCAGCTTGGAAGATATCTGATGCCTCGAGCTCATGTGCTTTGGACTGTCAATAACATCCTGAACAAAATGCTTGAAGCCCTTCCTATCCTTCCGCGTATCTTTATAATGCATGAACTCATCAATCACATCCTCAACTTCACTTGCAACTTCTCGTACCTGCCTCACCCAAGTTTCCACCAGTTCACTCCTATGCTTTCTCCTCTCTGCATCTTCTAAGAAGGATTTCATGCTTTCTAGCTCAAGTTTGATTTCGACGATTTCATTATGAGCATCTCCTAACAGTGAGGCCTGCTGATACAGAATTGTAGTTAGTTTATCAAGTAAAAACTGAACAGCACCATCAGCCATTCTTTTGTTTCAGTCTGTAATTCCCTACCAATCTCCACTGCATAGACTTCTAAGTTAGAAACTAACCAAAGAGGAAGGTTCTCAGCAAGAACAAGTGACTTGATTAGTCTTATTCAAGGTTCAAATTTGATAGTAGGTGTGTGAGTTCCATTTTTAATATCATGTTTGACAAAGTCAGGGTAGACTTCTGGAAGACTTCTGAGAGGCCTTTGTTTTCTAAAGTTAGAGGTTTTTACTACAAGGGGTATTTGTAACTTTGTTTCTATGCTTGTATGAAGGCAGTCATAGACTCAGCCACCAGTGTGGTTTTATCGCTCAATAAATCCGATTTACATGTTACGTGGTCCTGAGACGGTCCGGCATGGTAATGGTTGGGATGTTGGGAAAATATAATTCACCGCAAATGTAAGACGGTCGACGTGGTACTAGTTGGGATGTCCGGTCCGGCATGGTAATGGTGGGGATGTTGGGAAAATACAATTCACCGCAAATGTAAGACAGTCGACGTGGTACTAGTTGGGATGTCCGGAAAATACAATTCGTTGCAATTGTAAGAAAGTTTCTGTCCTCAAATTTAATCAAAATTCGCTCTCAAATGCACATCTAGGCACAAGGTACAGTGATTTTTGATGTCATATACCAGTTGATAATCTTCAAAATACAAATTTTAGGTGGTAATTTGACCCTCTCTCAGCATTATGGTGTTTTGGTAAACTTTTTTTTTATTATAGTAAAACAAATCAGGGAGTTGGATTGGTTTGGAACTCATATCAACGGCAAGTATAAATTGATTATCATGGTTGAGAACTCATATATGCTACACTTTCAGAAACTATCTATTCATGAACACAAGCAAGAACCATATCTATACAATGATTTGGAGGATAACAACCATTGACATATATTTTAACTTAACCTCATTTGAAACTTTCACCTCATAACTTCAATCTGCACAAAAAAAGGTGGGAAATCGTAACCATGTGTCCTCATCTAAACTTGATAGCTAACGGAATTCTTTACATGTAATCTATAACTGCAGTGCCAAGATCCAAAAACATATTTCCTTCCCGTGGTAAAATCTGCAGAACACCTATACACCATAAAGCACGAATTAATAGGCTCTTACTCTCTTCATAGGCGTTTCAGCAGAAATTACGTCTTCGTGCTTCTTCACCACGTTGCCATCACCCAATAACTTCACTTTTCTACTCCCACGTTTTCCCTTGGGATTGAACTTGGATAGGCGATTACTGAGAGGAACACCAGCATACTCAATAATATTTGTGGCAATAGCGTAAGTCATGCTTTCCCTTTTAGCGGTAGGGGCAGGGGCAGAAAGCATCTTCTTCTCAACAACTGAAAAATGACCGCAGCACTCAGACTCAATGGCTGTGTCTCTAAGATTCTGAAACACAACATTCCTTTCTCGACTAATGTAGTCTGCGCTGGCCTGCAAAGCATAATTCCATAACAACTTGTAGCTTGGAACAGCGTGATTCAGGCAGAAAATTTATAAACACGAAGGTAATTAGATAAGGGTCTTTAATTTCATCATGTATAAAAGGACAACTGCAATACAAATTCATTATCATTGAAAAAATAGTCCATCTGGTCTCAGCAAATCACAATGCACGTGCTCTGAATGGGTTAGTCAATCAGTAATCACATTTAGTAATATAGAGCAAAATGGGTCCTTGCGTTTGAAGTTTCATGCTCATCAAATACTGACAGCTTGGTACCTCAACTCCCCCTCAAAAAGATAAATGAAAGGGTTATAGAGGTAAAACAGTCGCCGAAATCCTTACCTGAAAATCTACAGGTAACTCGATAGAGGTGAAACGACAAGCACATCCATCACTAAAGTTAAGCTTCAGTACCACTTTAACTGGTCTTGTTCTGATCAGTTCCCTGTAAAATGGAAAGGAAATAGGGACAGACTTTAGGGCAGCAGATTCTTAACCGCAGACTTTAAAAAATAGATGCTTATGCAACCAATTGTCGCCTGTTCAATGCACTTATTTGCAGGGGCAGGCATCTCACTAGGACAGTAAAGCAATTGATTTATGCCTATAAATTTAAGGCTCCAGAATCTTTATCTAGGCACACGCATGCGAACACTCAATATGTATGTATGCATGTGTGTGTGTGTGTGTGTATAAAAATTAGGAAATAAATGAAGAACCTAGATACTATATTAAATTGGGTTCTTAATCTGTATTTAACTTTACTAAGAGAACAATTCTATTATTTATTTTTTTTAGAAAAAACCTAATGTCTCCTAAACAGTTCCACAAATTTGCTGAAGCTTCAAGGCTTTTACACCACCCATTGCAAGAAAAAACAAACCAGTTAATTATTTAATAGTCCGAAAAAGATTTATAGGAAGATATTCATTAAAAAAACAACTGTGCATCGAAGATAACTACAAAAGTTAATTTATAACAAATATCATCATTCCCATTATGTTTTAGCTTTAACTTTTCAAAACAGTTCCAAATCAAAGATTGGTTGTAGGCTATTCTAAAGAGGTAGAAGAGTAGGACCATTCCTGTCCACTTGAACAAACCAAAGTGACCATGCCCACTAGCAGGCTTAGTTTTGGTGACATAACCAGATACAAAAAGATCACGGTGAATCAAGCAAGCATCAAGAAAAATTAAACATCCCTATCCCAACTCTTTAGTACTATGTCGCCCACAACAACCCTGGCTAAAAAATTAAAATAAACTTTACCTTTTCAGTGAAAATGGTTGCTGCTGTAGTAAGGCTGCTTTCAGTTCTGGTCTCTCAGGGAACGAAACCTAAATATCAAATTCAGTGAGCAAGAATATATATCTAACAAAAGGTGCCACAATGCAAGGATAAACACAAAAATATATACATTCACTCACACACACACACACACATACATATTTACATACATATATATACATGTATATATATAAGCCACTAATAAATTGACAGTTCAACATTTATACAACAAATTATACTTCATACCTCAACTGATTTAATAAACGGCAAAGGGGCACTTTCTCCATGCACGCTACAGACTTTAATCGACCATCTTGCATATTTACTCCCTGCCAGTCATGAATTAATTTCATTAGCCAGCAAAAAATCCAGATATCGGGTTTGATACACGCAACTGGAAGAAAACTATATTAACGAGTCATAAAACAAGTAGAGAACACAGTAGTTCAACTCAAAGTTGCAGTCTCTGCGAGAATCATGGAGCCACTGAGATGAACTAATGGTGACAAGACCAGCAAATACTAGTACTACGAAACAGTTTCCACTATCAAACTACTGGCTACAATAATGCAGTCTGCAATACAATATTTTTTGGCTGAAAAGAGAAAATGATAGTTTGAGTACAGAACTGAAGCAAAAATCCTTCCCAGAAACAGAGATAACTAACGCTTATGTGGAAAATATAAATATCAATACCACTTTCATTATTGCCAGTAACATTCCAGTAACATTCATTGAACCAAGCAATCACTAAACACTAGTCTATACCAATGCCTTTTAGCTTGAAATACGATTACTGCCATATACTAGCATAATCTTATCAAATAATACTTCGAAATATGACATTGCACTCCAAAGTAAATAAGATCTCCTCTGAGTACGAATGGACGATCCTTGACGAATAGCATATTCGGTGTGAAGCGAACATTAACACTAATGGTGGTTTACATTTACCATACATGCAAACATTGGTTATTTAAGCAGAAAAAGGTACAGAGTTCGTCAAACATAGACTTTTTACTGTTATGAATACTGGGCATATAGCCACCAATATGTTCTTCAGGTAAACATACCTGTATTGCAGCCATAAATAATTTGGAAGAGATCAATTCGAACATATGGAGGAATCCGCATACTAAGAATCTGCATTACCCCCAGAATTACCTGCCAGTACCCAGTCAATCACTAACATAACTATATGTGCAAAGACCTGATACAGTCATTTGTTTTTAATCAAGAATGATGATCATAGTGCTGGATTAGTCTTACACTAGATTAGTTCCCGGGCTGATGCCCGGATATTTAATATGTGTTATATTTAAAAAGTAATATGTTAGTTTAATTATAAATATTCAAAATATTTGTCAAAACAAAGTCATATATACTTACAAAATATAATTAAATAAAGTGTTATATATATGTCACTTAAATATTTTCATTTTACAAATTTTAATTACAATTATTTATGTAACTAAATTAATCTTACACAAATATCTAAGAGTTAATAAAAAAATTATTAATTAATTAAAAAAATATAAATTTAATTGATGTATATTATGCAATATTACGAATGGGTAAACAAATGAAAAAAAAAGTAGAGAGAATTAACACAGGAAAGTGAGTGAGAATAACTAGTGGATGGAAAGAAGTAGAAAAGATTTAGCAAGATATTGACAATATCAACCATTATGATTTATGACATTATCTAAAGATAATTGTGTAGATAGATAGAGAAAAAAATCAGGTAGACATAAAATAAAATTGATAAGTACTTTAATAAATAATATTCATGAAAACGACTTGTCAAAAAAATTATTCATAAAAATAAAAAACTGAGATATGATGAGAAAAGATAAATTGCGGAAGGAGAGAAATGGGGAGGAGGGATAATGTCATACTAGCTTATATTCAGTTACGTAACTATATGTGCAAACCTGATTCAGTCATTTGTTTTTAATCAAGAATGATGATCATAGCGCTGGATTTGTCTTACATATATAATCCCGTGACATAGTTCTAATCTATAATTACTTTAATATTATGCACAAACAGCATCTAATCATGTCATCTACACCACATTTTAAACTGTACCGTACCTTGTCAACAAGACCATGAATCACCAATTTGGCCTTCTTATCTTTTGGAGTTTGCTGCAAAGACAAAACACAAGTGTATGTCTATCCATAATCTCCTTTAAAGTAAAAGAATACCTAAGACCTAATTTATGCATTAGCACTAAGAAATATTCATGTTAACCCTAAGCAGGTTCAACATCCATTTCCCTTTTCTCCCTATTGCATTCATGGGAGAATCTTTTTCTTATTTATAGGGACTGTTGCCAATCCTTTTTTTGATAGTACATACATCTTTATGTCTGTATGAGTGTTTGGTACCTGAAGGTTGACGATTACAATTTCTCCCCCACCACGGACAGACTTTAATGGAAGGTTGCATGCTGGAGTTATTTGCAAACTGCAAGGTATAGCTTATAGAAGGTTACCATTCTGGAGTTGAGAATGCACTTTGGTAGAAGGGCCTACACGATTAAATTACAACTAGAAATAGCAATCTTAAAATTAACTTCATAAACGTGACCGTGAGGTCCTACATTATAGTCATTCAAAGCCACTAGATGCTAATTACAATATTTAATCCAGAATCCTGCAATTTGATGTACTAGATACTTCAGATTTGGCTGGTACTACTGCTGTTATGTTAAGGAATTATGTTCTTATACAACCTATGTGGCCTTGGGTTAAAAGTAAAAAGATATATTGCATAACTTAGTTGTATATCAGATATACATCATAGACGAGGACACTTAATTTAAAGAATAACCACGCAACTCGCACTCTGATACTAACCTGGTCCCTAAGCATAACACAACATCAGCCATCTGGCAATGCTTTTCCGCCAAATTCATTTCTTTTCGAGGTAACTCATCCTAAAAACAAGATGTTAATAAAGAGAGGTACGGAGGGTTTTAGAAACACAAACAGCTAAGCTTGAATAAACAAAAAAAATACAAAAAAAACAACTCAAATAATATCATTTGCTCCTCAAAATTCAAATAACGCACAATAATAAAACTAGAAAAGCAAAAGGCCTGGCAGGCTAGGGTGAAGAGATTAAGGTTGCACACAAGTTTACTGTCATGAGAAATGTCTATTTTAGATTGATTGAAAACATCATACAGTGTCCATGATAGGAAATGTCTACTGTAGATAGTTGAAAACTGTTTTCCCATGTTCAAACTCCTATCTGGTTGGGTCCAATGCCTTCTTGGTCTTCATCACTTTGAGATAGCTCATTGTTTGGACATGATGTATACTCTTCCAACAGAATACTCTATGTCATGTGCTTCTTAATACTATAACAAGTTACAACTCATAACTATTACACAAACATAGTCACAGAGAAAAACAATTCAATCTCATATCATAGCCAGTCACATGCCATAAAATGAATGTTATTTAGGTAAACTTAAAATAAATAAAAAATTAATACCTCCCAATCAAGAACAGAATCCCTTAGTCTTGACCTACAATTATTGGTAGAACAACGTCTTGGTGTCTCCTTCAACCCAATAGTCTCCACCTCAAAATCCCGCACATACCTTACCACAAAATAAATGTAGTTCGAAAAACATTAAAAGGCTTCTCATGCAAAGGACTTGAGTTTTCAAGGTCAAAGTTCCTGGGGGCATAGTTCAAAGATAACATGGACAAACATATTTTGGGGACTTAAAATTGATAATAAACAAAGACACACAGAATTAGTTCTTACTCTGCTCCACATGAAGGGCAAACTTCCCTGAATGAGTTCCCGTGCAACTCTGAAAGTTTTTCCCTGGGAATTCCTGATCGAAGATGCAAACTATCGACATTCTAGATGACATAAGCATGAAGGGTAAGAATAGATTAAATGTGTTTGTTAACAACAAAAAACAGTGATGAGGAAAAAAGGAGGAAAAGAAAACCCAGGTCAACCTTAAAACAATGCACCAGAGTGATGACTATTTACAGCAGGTTAATGTCAGAGGGCAGAACAAAAAAAATTAACCAAAAAGAATATTTGTAGATTTATTTAGTTTTTGTGTTCATATTGGTTTCATTTTAGAGGTGGCAATGTGTTATAGTGTAGTTGAAATTTGCAAATATGCTGCAAGGGATTTGATAAAGTTTTGCAATTATGCTGCAAAGCATTCTTAATCTTTACTCTTGATCTACAAACTTCACTTATTTTAGAATGAAATATTTGTATAATAGGTTCCTATTATGAAAATTATTAGTATTATTTCTGATATCACACTATTATTATTATTATTATTGTTATTATTATTAAAAGAATGATTACAACAATAAGTCTTGCCTGGCTGATGACAAACTTTAGGATACCAGCTTTTTCCAGTGCAACCAAAGCCATATGAGTAATACTTGGCATTGCTCGATCAAATGGCAATGAAGCTTGAGGCACACCTTTCCCTTCATGCTGCAACATAAGAAATAATAATTAAACCAAATAAGTAACATTGTGGACATTAACTGAAATCTTAGTTGTATTATTCTTGGTTCAGGTTGAAGGAAGGCACAGGATGTGTTTGAAGCAACAGCGGAGGCAAAACTTTAGCCTTATTTGTTCCACCCATTAAAAAAAACAGAGTGAGATTAACAAAGGAAATCATGACACATACTTGAAGTGTCCAAACTCCTTTAGGGCCACGAAAATCAGGTATGCCACAAGAAGTTGATATTCCTGCACCTGTAAATGCCACCAAGTGCTTACTCTGCAAACGAAGTCATACAAGTTTAAAGACTGTAAAACTAGTAAAACTCATGAAAATTGACAGATAGCTTTTGCAAGTCAACCTTCTCTATCATCCGTGCAAGTTTTTCAATCTGCAAAAAACAATGACATCAGCAGCATTTAGAGCGCTTAAAACAACAGTCCAAAACAACAGTCCGACAAAATGACAAATAAGAGATAATAGGTACACAATTAAAATTTAAAAATTTTAAAAAAAAACTATAAACAAGGGTTCTTAATAGTAAACAAAGCATCAGCACTTAAAAACAAATATACAAATGCCCCCATTTGGTTGAATTATTAAAAATGAATCTAATCTAATTATCACTATTTTGTAGGTATATATTCTTGTTTTTTCATTTTTAATACCTCGCCAATGTGAGAACAAAGGCTTATTTCCCTCTCACTTTCCTACTTACTCCCCTTACATCATCCTCATTCGCGATTTTTCACAAATTTCAGTTCTATTCCTTACAAACGAAGGGAGCATACTATGCTATAATGCTTTCAGACCAAAATCCATAAAAACACACACTGATCAACCAACATGCATAGCAATTACGGAACAAGGCCTCCGACACACTCGAAACTAAAACCTTACCTCACCCTCCCTGATTCCGCAACTAAAACAATTTGAAACCCCAACTAAAATCCAAATCAACATTTCTAAACTCTAACAAACATCAGTTACTCGACAGCCAAACACGTCACTAATAAAACCCTAAAAATTAATTTCACATAAAAATTATATTGAAAACATACATAGGCACATGATATAATATAATATATAATTAGTTTTGTGCTCACTTTATATCACAAAGCATACATCAGAAAACCACAATAACATGAAATGAGGGGGGGAGAGAGGGAGAGAGAGAGATGAAAGAGGAGAGAGAGAGAGAGAGAGAGAGAGAGAGAGAGAGAGAGAGAGATGAAAGGAGAGAGGGAGAGAGAGAGAGAGAGAGAGAGAGAGATGAAAGGAGGGAGAGAGAGATGAAAGGAGGGAGCGAGAGAGAGAGAGGGAGGGAGAGAGAGAGGGAGAGGGAGAGAGAGAGAGAGAGAGAGAGAGAGAGAGAGGACCTTCTGTTGGAGCAATTTGTTCGGGTCAAAAAACTCGGGCATTCCAACAGAGCCAACATCTTCTTTGTAAGAGAGCTTCTGAGCATAACCTAGAGACATTCTTCTTCTTCGATCAAAATGCTCAAGCTTGTTTGAATGATCTTAAAGCTAAAACCCCCAAAAACAAGTATGGTAAATATGATGAGTTTTTTTTTTTTATATTTGTATTTGGAAGTAACTGCTGTAAGTTTTTTATTTTCCACCTTCTGAGTTATGACCTTTGGTATTCGTTTCCTTTTTTAGAAAAAGGGAATTTGAATTGTTTTTAGGATAAGAGTCTTTTTTTGCTGGTATTGATATTGGATAAATGATTTAGATTCGAGTTGGCATTATTTTAATATAGGCCGAATTTTCTATCAATTTCTTGCTAATTAAAATCTACCGAACTCGTAAAAATGTAGTTCGCCCTATGTATAATTGAAAATCCATTTGTTTTTGTATGGTATAAATTATATTGAAAATCTTGCTTATTACTCTGGAAGAACAAGAACAAGAACATTTGTGTGGGTTATTTGATCGATTATTGAATAAAATCGGAACCATATATATATGATTTAAAAAATTGAAAAATGTAACCGAAACATCGATTTGGATTTTTGTTTATTGTATAATAAGTTATTATCATTTTTTTCTAATAATATGACATCATAAATGAGTACAATAAGGAATGTTGACAATATTTAAATTTATTAGAAAAATAAAAAGTATAATATCAAAAGCAATAAGCCAAACAATTTTATCTTTGCGAGGATGACCAGAATACACGTTTCTTTCATCAATATGCATCAACACGAAGAAAAGCGAATTTGGGGAAAAGAATAAAGAATGACAATGACAAATGAAATTCAAAATGTGATTGAAGATTAATTTGCACAATTATTTACAGTTTACAACAAAAACGACAAATAGTAAGTTACTTGATTGCGAACAATTGAAATAGGTTTCGAAGGTGCAAAATTCGAATTTAATAAATGAAGTCACTACTGAATAAATGAAACAAACGGTTTTTTATGCATCCCAGACGGCCTAAACCTAACATTTTATCAAGCGTTTTGGGATGTCGAGTAAAAGTACGAGGTTAATTTCCGTCGTGAATTTATGCAAACATGAGAGTTTCCAGAAGGGGTGACGAATCATTTGTATGTCTGATAACCAAAGTAAAAAATTCGCACAATACTAGGGAACTTACACCAATATCACTGTGCAATGTATTTGTTAGAATTTTATCCAAGGTTATGTCGAAAAAGTTAAAATGGGTGCTTAAATTCGATTATAGCGAATAATTAAAGTGTGTTTATTGAAGGAAAGCAACTTATGGACAATGCACTCATCGCTTTTGAGGTTAATCATTACATGAACAGACGTACAAAAGATAATAACGGAATTGACGAACTAAAGATAGATGTGTCAAAGGCGTATGACATGTCAGAGTGGGATTTATCAAGAAAATGATGTTAAAAATCGATTTTAATGGGATATAGATTGCTAGAGTGAAGAAATTTATCCAGTCCGTTTCATATGGTTTTATTCAAAATGGTGTCGAATTTGGAGATGTTATACCCGGACGAGGTTTACACCGACGGGATCATATATCGTCATATATATATATATATATATATGATAATTCATGAATGGTTCCCTTAAATAGAGTTCTGTAGAGAACCATTGTTTTAAATATATAAATACATTTTTAATTCATTTTTCATCATATATAGTTATAAAATTTAATTAATAAATTAAAAATAAAGTTACACAACTTTTTTATTTAAAAAATTATTGAAATTTGATTAAATAGTTTAAAATGATCATGTAGTAGAATCACAGTAAAATCACACTTATCCAAAATTGTTCCACAGTAAAATTAATTTTTTTGGATTTCAATTGTAAAACGTTTTATTATTTTTAAATATAATTATTATTCTACATTAGCAACGAATTTGATGAATATCTATAATAAAATTAAGGTAACTCTCTGGTTTTTTGTATAAGAGTGTCATTTCTTGAAGAAATGTCTATATATATGCAATCCACATAGGGCTCCCTTAGATTGAGGTTCGTAGTGAATCATTATTTAAAATTATAAATACATAATTTAATTCATTTTTTATCATGTATATTTACAAATTTTAATTACCAAATTAAAAAATGAAGTTGCACAATTTTTCTATTTAAAAACTCATTGAAATTTGATGAAATAGTTTAAAGTGGTTATGTAGTACAATCACATTAATATCACATTTATCCAAAATTATTCTACAGTAAAATAAAATTTAAAATATTTTTTTTTCAAATTTCAATTGTTAAACGATTTAATATATTTAAATATAATTATTATTCTACATAAGCAACGAATTTTATAAAATTCTATAATATAATCAAGGGTTCTCTACGGTTTTTTATATAATTAAAAGGGTTCTCTCTTAATAAAGGCATATATGGGACCGTGAAAATAGAAACAATGTTAAAATAAAAACTAGAAATTTTATAATTTTTAAAAATCTGACTTAACAATATTTTTACTATGTGCAACGTTTCTTATATATATATATATATAGGTTAGGTTCTATGGAGTCCCCTATTTCATTGGAGTCCTTGAAGTCCATATATGTTCTGCAAGTAAAATATAGCTTAAATTGTTGCAAAACGTATTATTTTTCGAATGATATTCTATAAATATCACAATTTTATTGAAAATCTTGCAGATCGCATAGATTTTACAAGTAGAACGTTGCAAAATATATTATTCTACAAAACATGCTTAGTTTGCAGAACATAAATGTTCATGTTGCAGAACATACATATTGTACTTGTAATTGTATGAGATTTGCATGATTTTATTGAAGTAATGATATTTGTAAAACATGTTTTGCAAGATAACACGTTTTAGAAGATTATTTTATTTACAGAACATAGATGGAATCCGAGGACTACAATTAAAGGTGGACTCCATAGAACTTTACTATATATATATATATATGTATATATATACACATGCATATACTATGTGTTGAAGGTTGAATGCCATTATTAGACGTAATGATGAGGTGGTTTTAATACACGGTTGCAATATGGCTAAAGGAGTTTCACTAATTTTACATCTCTTATTTGCTGATAATTGTTACTTTTTCTTAAAAACAACGAAAGTGGAAGTTAATGTCATGAAACGTATTTTGGAAATATATGCAGAAATTTCAAGCCATGTGATAAATTTTAATAAATACACTATAACATTCTATCCAAATACAAAGGAACCAGAAAGAGAAGCAGTCTGTTTTTGGTTAATAGTAGAAGAAATGTAGCACCCAGGAAAGTATTTGGGTTTGCCAATGCAAATAGGGCGTAGTAAAGTATCAGCCCCTAGTTTCCCGGTGTAGCGTGTAGAATAGAAATTGCAAGTATAAAATAATAAAGTGATCTTTAAGGCTGATAAGGTTATTCTTTTAAAGACAATAGCTTGATCTATTCCAAACTTTTGGATGAACTTGTTCATAATTTCAGCTGAGGTATGTGACATAATTGAGAGAAAAATGAATGTGTTTTGGTGAGGACGGATAAAATGGATGTTATGAGAGAGACTTACTTCAATAAAAGATGTAGGGGGTTTGGGTTATTAGGAAGATGAGGAATTTTAATGTGGCTATATTGGCTAAACAAGTATGTAAATTGATCAATAATATATGTTAAATAATCAGTCACTAAAACCTTAAGATGAGAAATGCCCGAACATAATCTTATACTCTTTAGCATTTCCCCTCAATCGTACGATACTTTTCGCTACGATTGACAACGACAAATACAACCAATACAAATATCAATACGAACAACAAATATCTAAATTAAATAAATGGGGGTGAGAGGACTCGAACGCGAGTCCCTCCATAAACCGAACTTTGATACCATGTTAAGTAATCGGTCGCTCTAAAATCTTAAGTTGGTAGAGTAAGGCCGGAACAAGATCTTATACTTTTTAACAATATAAACCCCTTAGTCACTAATTTTATGAAGGCTATATACTAGGGCTGGGCATAAATTACCCAAACCGACCGAAACCGCCCAATCCAAACCGACCAAGCCGAATTTTACGGTTTACTAACGGTTTGGTTCGGTTACGGATTAACATTTTAAAAACCGAATTTTTTCGGTTTGGTTTCGGTTTTTACCTCCAAACCGACCGATATAACCGAACCGAACCTAATATTTTAATGTATTAGTAAAGTGCAATTAATAATAAAATTATTATGTTCAACATATGTGTAAACTAAAACATATAAAAGAACTAATCATAATATATTTTATTCTAAGATATAAATATTCATGTATGTGTTATATTTTCACTATTTTTATTTTTATTCTAAAAAAGCATAAGAATTGGTCGCATCTTTTTCGTACGTCTTATTGCCTTTTTTTATTTTTCAAAGTCATTATTTTTATATATATATATTTTTAATATGATTATAATAGAAAATATAATTGTATAATATGATACAAAATTTTGATTCTTATTTACAATTTCAAGTTTAATTTAATTTCTAACTTTGTTTTATAGAAAAAACGGTTTAAACCGAAATCAAACCGAACCGAACCGTTTTAAACGGATTGGTTTGGTTTGGTTTTTTCACATAACGGTTTGGTTTCGGATTGGATTTTAGAGAAACCGCTAATTTCGGTTTGGTTCGGTTTGGACCCTCCAAACCGCCCAAACCGGCCGATGCTCACCCCTACTATATACTACCCACACACTGATTTCCTGAATGCAGTAGTTGGCAAGAACCCGAGTTTTGCTTGACGTTGTGTAATGGAATCTCAAACAATTATCAAACAAAGTTGCATAAAAAGGATTGAAGATGGCTTGACTACTATAGTATTGATAGGGATAAATAAATCCTGATTGTATAAATAAATATTGCAAGGTGTGGGCTGGTAGGCCCAATAAGAAGATGTATGACATTCAGACCAAGAAGGTCAACACATTGATCAGGCCTGATGGACCAGATCAGGCCTGATGGAACAAAGAAGGCCCAAAAACCCTGATTATTTATTAATTTCGTAATTAATAAATAAAGGAGGAAAACAGCTATTAAGATAAGTCCTAGTGGGGATATAAATCCTTGTAGATTGGCCTCAAGGGGACCTAAAAGGATAAGGAATCAGTTTCCTACTATCTAGGACTCCAAAGTCCATTCTAATTATGAGACTTGCCCATCAAGTCTCCTATACCAAGTCCAATTCAAGGACTCTCAACATCTATATAAGGGGTCTCACCCCACAAATCAGAACTACATTTTTTGGCTTGATTCTGTAATTCACAGAGATACGTAGGCATCTCGTAAAGGCATAGTTGAGCTACGAAACACGAGAGCAGCCATTAAAGGCCTTGAGCTCCCGAATCTTAGTAATAAATACAGCAAATAATAACCTTAGTTTTTTATCCATAACATTTGGCGCCGTCTGTGGGAAGTGAACAACAACCATGGCGAGAACACGGAGAACAACTAGCGCTCTGGAGGAGGGAACACCATCAGGGACAACTCAGGTGATTTCGTCAACCGTGGAGATTCCTCCCCACTCAACTTATGCATCTACTCAAGCGGAAACCCAGATAGGGGCAACTCAATCTCAGCCACAAGGGACGACTCCCCCGACTATTCAAGGTACGAATCCTCAAGTTCAACAAGTACATATACCTGTGAATTCTCGACCCGTCGGGTATGAATATTCAATTGTTGTTACCACTAACCCCCTTATGGGATGCCCCTTTACCCCGAGGTTGGAGAAAGTGGATATGCTGGGCGAAGTAAAGCACGAGGGCAATCGCCCCCTTATATACGAGGTTTGGCTCCTATCCCCGAGGA
Source organism: Apium graveolens (assembly GCF_009905375.1). NCBI lineage: Eukaryota > Viridiplantae > Streptophyta > Magnoliopsida > Apiales > Apiaceae > Apium > Apium graveolens. The sequence continues at coordinate 1,236,456 of NC_133648.1, forward strand.
TCGGGAATTTTCTGGTCCTTACACTGAGAGAGATTCCGAATCTTCGGATGATGAAGTGGCCCCAAGAAGGAGACGTCCAGGCAAGGAGCCGATGGCCGATGGAAGGCAACGCCCTCGAAGCACCCAAGGGGCGAATCCCCAGGAAGTGCAGGAAAGGATAAGGGCTCATGAGGCTGAGATCCAAAGGCTGAGGCGTGACTTGGAAGCTCACCAGGCCACCAGACCCCAGATGCCTCCTAGGGGGAGAAATCCTCCTCCTGTCATAGACCTGGATGGTCCGGTACGAAGAAGGGCTGTCTTCCCAAGAACTGATCCAAACAATCTCCTTCCCCTTGGAGACCCTGATCATCCAACTCCACCCTTCACAGAAGAAATAATGAATGCCCATATCTCAAGGAAATTCAAGATGCCCACTATCAAAGCCTATGATAGCACCGGAGACCCCGCTAACCATGTCAGGACATTCTCTAATGCACTGCTGCTGCAACCCGTGAATGACGCTATTAAGTGCCGGGCCTTCCCGCAAACCCTGTCGGTATGGCTCAAAGATGGTACAGTCGCTTACCCCCAAACTCTATTGGATCGTTCAGAGAGTTAAGTCAGACTTTTATTAAGCAATTCATCAGCGGGAGAGTCCATGAGAAAAGTTCAGCATCTCTTATGAGTATTGTGCAGGGAGCTAAGGAATCCTTGAGAGATTACCTGAATCGTCTCACAAAAGAGGCTTTAAAAGTCCCGGACCTTGATGATAAGGTAGCCATGATAGCACTGCAACAAGGAACTAGGGACGAATTTTTTAAGATGTCCTTGGCCAAACGTCCCCCTGAAAGCATGTTGCAGCTCCAAGAGAGGGCAGGGAAGTATATCAAGGTTGAAGAAAGTATGAGGAAGACCGTAATAAGTAATGAGCCCACTGGAGGCAAGAAGCGGAAAACTGATCTAGAATATATTGCAAAGGACAAATATCCTAGAACCGAACAAAACCCTGATTCAACCTCCAAGAAGGGAGGACCCGGGCAAAAGTTCACTGAATACGCTAAGCTGAATGCTCCTAGAAGTCAAATTTTGATGGAGATTGAGAAGGATAGAGATATTCGCTGGCCTAAGCCCTTGAAGGCTGATCCCGCCAAGCTAGATAAGAGCAAATATTGCAGGTTTCACAAGGATGTTGGCCATGACACCGATGAGTGTAGGCAATTGAAAGATGAAATTGAGTTTTTGATTCGAAAAAGAAGATTGAACAAGTATACTGGAGATGGAGGGGACATAAATAATAGTGGAAGGAAGAATTTTGAAGATCGTAGGAGGGACCAAGACGATCAGGGGCGGAATCCCCAACCTAGAGGGCCGGTTATAAATGTAATTTTTGGAGGACCACGACGCCCTCGAGGACCTGTGATAAACACGATCTTTGGAGGTCCGACTGCTGCTGGATTGTCCAAAAATTTAAGAAAGGCATATACTAGAGAGGTTATGCATATTGTTGGAGAAGCCCCGAAGAGGGCCAGGACAGAAGTAACATTGGCTTTTGATGATTCTGACCTAGAGGGCGTAAAGTTTCCTCATGACGACCCGTTGGTCATAACACCAATAATAGGAAATAGCCCGGTTAAGAGGGTTCTTGTGGATAATGGTGCTTCTGTGGATATATTGCTCCACGACGCCTTTCTAAGGATGGGGTATAACGATTCCCAGTTGACACCAACCGACATGCCGATATATGGATTTGCTGGAGTAGAATGTCCTGTGGAAGGAATAATCAAACTGCCAACCACCATAGGTACGGAACCAAGACAAGCAACGCAGATGTTGGATTTCGTGGTAGTAAAGGCTAGTTCAACTTATAATGCTATCATGAGGAGAACAGGGATACATGCCTTTAAGACAGTCCCCTCTTCCTACCATTCAGTTATGAAGTTTCCCACCCGAAATGGGATTGGAGAAGAGAAAGGAGATCAAAAAATGGCTAGAAGTTGTTATGTGGCCTCTTTGAGGGCCAAAATGGAGTCGGGGGGCAGGTTCTTCCTATTGAAGATATGGATGTCCGAGAAAATGACGAGAAGAGAGGAAAGCCAGCAGAAGACTTGGTTTCGGTTCCTTTAGACCCCAAGAATCCTGAGAGGATGACTTTCATTGGAGCCACACTAGAGGAGCCCCTTAGAGGGAAGTTGGTGAAATTTTTGCAAGAAAATAGTGATGTATTTGCATGGTCAGCAGCTGATATGCCAGGCATAGACCCGGAGTTGATTACTCACAGGTTAAACGTGGATCCAAGCCGGAAGACAGTAAAACAAAAGAAAAGAAATTTTGCCCCAGAAAGACAAGAGGCTATAAAACAGGAAGTAGAAAAGCTCTTAGAGGCTGGTTTCATTGAGGAGATCCAATTTCCGAAGTGGTTAGCAAATCCTGTAATGGTAAGGAAGGCTAATGGAAAGTGGAGGATGTGTATAGACTTTACTGATCTGAATGATGCATGCCCTAAAGACTATTTTTCGCTGCCAAGAATTGATACTTTGATTGATGCCACTGCTGGACATGAGATGCTGAGTTTCATGGATGGATTTAGCTGATACAACCAGATCGAAATGCATAAGGATGACATTCCAAAGGTATCATTCATCACTGACTTTGGTGTTTATTGTTATCTTGTTATGACGTTTGGTCTCAAGAATGCAGGAGCCACCTATCAAAGGTTGGTAAACAAAAAATTTAAGGATCTTATTGGTAAGACTATGGAAGTCTATGTTGATGACATGTTAGTCAAAAGTTTAGTAAAGAATGATCATATAACCCATTTGAGGGAAGCTTTTGAGGTCCTGAGGTACCACAAGATGATGTTGAATCCTACGAAGTGTGCTTTCGGAGTAGGATCTGGAAAATTTTTGGGATTGATGGTCTCAAAGAGGGGAATTGAGGCTAACCCTGATAAAATAAAGGCGATCCTGGACATGGAACCACCAAAAACTGTTAAGGATGTTCAGAAGCTCACAGGAAGGATTGCTGCACTAGGACGGTTCATCTCCAAGTCGGGAGACAAGTGTTTGTCATTCTTCAAGTCACTAAAGAGCATCAAAGACTTTGTATGGAGTGAGGAAAACCAGAAGGCATTTGAAGAGTTAAAGAAGTATATGGCCCAGGCCCCGTTGTTGGCCAAGCCAGTTCTAAGTGAAGTTTTGTTCTTGTACTTGGCTGTTTCAGAGAGCGCCTTGAGCGCAGTGTTGGTTAAGGAGGAACTGAAAGTCCAGAAACCCGTATACTATGTCAGCAAAATTCTGCATGGTGCTGAATTAAATTATTCAACTATTGAGAAATTTGCTCTAGCCCTAGTAATGGCTTCGAGAAAACTGCGTCCTTATTTTCAGGCTCACCAGATTGAGGTGCTAACAAATCAGCCCCTGAGAAATATCATTCACAGTCCCAAGGCAAGTGGGAGATTGATTAAGTGGGCAATAGAGCTGGGAGAGTTCGATCTCAAGTATAAGCCACGTACGGCCATAAAAGCCCAGGCACTAGCTGACTTCATGGTGGAATGTACCATACCCAACCAAGAAGTCGGGGGGGCAGGAAGATACCAGACCTCAATACAAGGGAGTCGACAATGGGGACAGAGAAAAGGATGATAAGGAGAAAGAATATTGGGTTCTCTATTTTGATGGAGCATCAAAAACAAATTCCAGTGGAGCAGGGTTGGTTTTGCAAAGCCCTGATGGATTCTTAATTGAGTATGCTATGAAGCTAGACTTCCCAACCACAAATAATGAGGCAGAGTATGAAGCCCTGATTGCTGGCCTTGATCTAGCTAGGACACTTAGAGTCAAAAACTTAAAGGTCCGGGGAGACTCGAAGCTGATCATATCCCAGGTAAAGGGAGAATTTGAGGCAAGGGATGATACGATGGCTAAGTATGTCCGCCTAGTAAGGGTTGTGATGACCCAATTTAATGAATTTCATGTTGAGCACATTCCAAGGGAAGAAAATGCTAAGGCAGATGCGTTATCAAAGTTTGCTTCATCCGAGATAGAAGAAAGTTCAGAAAGTGTGTACTTCCGTGTTTTGAAGACACGAAGCATAGATGTTAAGCTTGTGGCTCCTATAGGCCTGGGGACGTCATGGATTGATCCTATCAAGGCTCACATTCAAACCGGTTGGTTGCCAAGTGATGCAACTGAAGCACGGAAGTTAACTGTTCGAGCACTAAGGTACTCTTTGATAGATGGGATTCTTTACAAAAGATCTTTCGTGGTTCCCTACTTGAGGTGTCTCAGGCCCGATGAGGCACGCTTGGCTCTTGAAGAAGTGCATGAAGGTATTTGTGGACAACACTTGGGGGGCAGGGCCCTGGCTCATAAGATAACTCGTCTAGGCTTTTATTGGCCGGAAATGATGGCTGATGCCAAAGAATATGTGAAGAAGTGTGACCGCTGTCAGAAGCATGCACCTGTTGTTAGACAACCTCCCGAGATGCTGACATCTATCAACTCGCCTATTCCCTTTGCTATGTGGGGAATGGATATTCTAGGGCCTTTCCCTATGGCCACGACACAAAGGAAGTTCCTGATTGTAGCCACTGATTATTTCACTAAGTGGATTGAAGCCAAACCCTTGGCCAAAATCACAACTAAACAAGTTGCACAATTCCTGTGGGAAAACATTATGTGCCGATATGGAATTCCCCGTGTCCTAGTCACCGATAATGGAACGCAGTTTAACAACGAGGAATTCAAGAAGTATTGTGAAGAAAATGAAATTGAGTTACGGTTCACCTCCGTGGCTCACCCACAAGCCAATGGGCAAGCAGAAGTAGCAAATCGAATAATCCTGGATGGACTAAAGAAGAGGATCGAGAAGTCAAGAAATAATTGGGTGGATGAGATACTTCCCATATTGTGGGCCTATAGGACTACTTGTAGAGTCACGACAGGAGCAACTCCCTTCATGTTGGCGTATGGGGCAGAAGCAGTAGTTCCAGTGGAGATATCACATTCCTCTCCAAGGATTCAGGCTTTCAATGCCGAGGAAAATGAGGAAGGACAAAGATTGGCTCTAGACTTAATCGATGAAGTGCGAGATGAAGCACATACAAAGATAGTAGAGTATCAGAAGAAAGCTTCATTCTACTACAACTTAAGGGTTAAAGAAAGGTTCTTTAAACAAGGTGACCTAGTCTTGAGGAAGATAGAAGCTTCTGGGGTAGGACAGAAAGGGAAACTTGCCCCAAATTGGGAAGGGCCGTACATAGTCAAGAGCGTTCAGGGTAGAGGAACCTACAAGCTGGAGACTACGGATGGTTTTGAAGTCCCGAGAACCTGGCACGCACAAAACCTGAAGGTTTACTACGTGTAAGATGGTCGAAGTACGATTCTCACTTGTCATTGTGACAAGTAGGTTTAAAAGCACCTTGAAGCTTTGTTTGCATAGGATTTTTATTTTTTAGCTATTATAGATCAGGGTCGAACCCATATTATGTAAGGTTTTGGAAAACCAGACTTGAAATTGAAGAGTTCGAAATTATTTCAACCTATGGATGTTTGAGTTGTGATAATACTTGTGTGGCCCATTAAGCCAAGTTTGAATATTAAAGTATCGAAAAAAATAAAGGAGAGAATGCAAATAAGGAAAGTAGCATATAAAATAGCCCCGGAGGGTAATAAGTTTTAATACAAACAAAAGTCCAGACATAAGTTAAGGATAAAATTACAGAATAGAAAAACTACTCCTCCATGCGGGAGCCTTCATTCTCTTGCTCCTTATCAGCGCCTTCAGCATCCTTCGCAGGAGAAGCAGTGTTAGGATCCAAGATGCGATCATCTGGCTGAGGGGAGTTGAAGAGGGCGTCTATGCTGTCCTCCGACTCAGCCTGCTCGGGACTTATAAAGTCCTTAGGGTCGACTAAGCCCGGGTGCTTCTCAGAAACCGCCTTTACGGCCGCATCCCATCCCTGAGTAAACTGTAGGGAATAAAGACCCTCATCATGAATCTCCATGAGATTCTTAAACTTGTCAGAATCCATGTAGTCATCAATGAGCTTATCCTTATCGCTCCTAAGTTTCACCAGCTCGGAATGAGCCTTAGCCAGCTCCTCTTTCTTCGTGTCCAGCTTCTTCTCCAGGACCTTGGCTCTCTCTTCCCATTTCTTCATCTCCTTCTCAAACCCATCTGAGTTACCCTTCCAGGACCTAGCCTGGTGGAGGGCCGCCTGAAAGTAGGTATTACTCTGCAAAGAAATATGTATGAGTTAGCACAAGTTCGTTGAAATACGAGAAAGTTGGGATTCAAAGAAAAAGAGAAAAAAGAAAGTTACCGCAGCTTGGGCTTGAGAACCCAGAAGCTCAATAGTCTCGATATCACTCCCCGTAACAATGTCAGTAAAGTCATGGGGAGTGATGGAATGGTACGACCAATCCTTAGCATGTTTGGTGGATCCAACCACCGTATCGCTCCTCCTGAAGCCCCAGTTAGGCCTGAAGGAATGTGCCTTAAGTGGAGGATCCACATCGTCCCCCAACTCGACCACCGGGACGTGGGGCTTAAGAAAAGAAGGACCGTCAGGTTTGCTCCTGGGGTCCTTGTTTAGCTTGGCCCTCTTCTGGCGGCCTGACTCCCCTTCCTTGGGCCTGTTGACATTATTGACGGCCTCGCAAGCTGAAAAGGAAAGATAGAAATAATACTAAATTGCAGGAGAGATAAAACGTTACAATTAAAGGGAAGGAAAAATGGTTATCCAATTATAAATTTACCCTTATCACTGGCCTGAGAGAGACCAACTTTCTTCAGAGAAAACTCCTCTAAGAGGGTCCAGGTGTCTGTTTTCCCATCATCTGAAATTAAGGCTTCGTAGGCCACCTTCTCCTCATCAGATAATCTGATGCTACCTGGACTCCCATCTGACACTTTGCAAAAGGGCCTACGAAAGAGTGTGGCCTAATCACCCCCAGCCCAGGTCAGCCTCACAAACTCGTCCCTCCATTTGGGGTTATTCTCAACTATAGAATTACTATCGAAGATATGAGGGATTTTGGGCCGTTGACGAATTAAAACCCAACCTGGTTGACTCATGGCGCTATTATAGAATTGGAAAACTTTCCTAAAGACAGCTACGGAAAGAGGAAAATTGTTTCTAAGACAAAGGACCATAAAACAGATAATGTTCCTCCAAGCGTTAGGAGGGAGTTGACAAGGGTTAATTTGTACATCTGCAAGTAAGCGAGGAATAAATTCATGGAATGGGAACCAGAGACCCGCGGTCAGGGCTCCTCGATAGATAAACAAAGTATCCCCCTCCCAATTACAAGTCCTATCCCCAGGGGCGGCTGGAGTAATCCTAAGGTGGGGTGGAAGTCTGTACAGGGTGTTCATAGACTCTATCCTACCATCTAACTCATGAAAGGTGTTACCATGATTATACGAATCTAACTCAGATAGAGAGGGATATTCATCACCTCTCGAGTTAATCATATCAAGTAGGGAAGTATATGGAGATTGAATTTGAATGTTTGTACCTCTCTTAGAGACATTCATCTTCTGCAAACGAGCCAAGTCACGATCCGCCATTGATATGCTTCGGTTGAAGGCTTGAAACCCAGAAAAACCTGAGAAAGGTGGAGCTGCGGTGGCTGAGGTCGCCGGAAATCGCCTTCTCAAATGGAGAACTCTAGAGAGATTTGTGAGAGAAAATGAGAAATGTGAAGTGAAGTGAGGATTCTCACTTCACACTACACTTATATAGGCGAAAAGCTCGGAATACGAGGCGTTTCTAGGCCCATTTAGCCAGGCTCAACCTAAAAGCCCATCTACTAGAAATATCAGGAATAATCTAGAAGCTCCTATGGAAAATGAAGGGTCGAAAATCGACCAGAAATTTAAAATGGTTCGATCAGAGTCCTAATCGACAAAGAAGAAAATCCTAATCGACACTTCAATCGATCAAGAGGGAAGAAACCTATTAAGTTCGATCAGAGTCCTGATCGATGCCAAACAGTATCCTGATCGATACCTCATTCGAACAGGAGGAAAGAAATCCCCTAAGTTCGATCAGAGTCCTGATCGACCCCAAAAAGGATCCTGATCGATATCTCATTCGAGCAAGAAGAAAGAAAACCACTAAGATCGATCAGAGTCCTGATCGACACAGAAGAGGATCCAGATCGATATTTCATTCGATCAGAACGGTAGAAAGCCACCTAGTTCAATCAGAATCCTGATCGAAATCGATCAAGAATTCTGGTCGATTATGCCCATGTTTCAGTCGACTAGAGTGTCACTTTGAAGGCCAGTTCGATCAGAGTCCTGATCGAAATCGATCAGGAATCCTGGTCGATTCCGCATAGATCCTGATCGAAGATCCCATCGACCAGAATGTTACTTCCTGAGCTAGTTCGATCAGGATCCTGATCGAAATCGGTCAAGAATCCTGATCGATTTTTTATACATCCTGATCGATTTTTTATACATCCTGATCGATTTTAAGGCAGAAAATTAGGGAAAAATCCAGAAATTAATGATAAATCCCAGAAAATTAGGGAAAAATCCAGAAATTAAGGATAAATCCCAGAAAATTAGGGAAAAATCCAGAAATTAAGGATAAATCCCAGAATATTAGGGAAAAAATCCATAAATTAAGGATAAATCCCAGAAAATTAGGGAAAATCCAGAAATTAAGGATAAATCCCAGAAAATTAGGATAAATCCCAGAAAATTAGGGAAAAATCCAGAAATTAAGGATAAATCCCAGAAAATTAGGGAAAAATCCAGAAATTAAGGATAAATCCCAGAAAATTAGGGAAAATCCAGAAATAAAGGAAAAATCGTTGTAAATATGTAGGTCGCTCCACACTTTACACAAAAACGAAACTCTGTAAGGGAATGAATAGACTTAACTTTTGCGAAACCTAATCAATGTTTCCCAAAGTTGGGGGGCAAATGATAGGGATAAATAAATCCTGATTGTATAAATAAATATTGCAAGGTGTGGGCTGGTAGGCCCAATAAGAAGATGTATGACATTCAGACCAAGAAGGTCAACACATTGATCAGGCCTGATGGACCAGATCAGGCCTGATGGAACAAAGAAGGCCCAAAAACCCTGATTATTTATTAATTATTAATAAATAAAGGAGGAAAACAGCTATTAAGATAAGTCCTAGTGGGGATATAAATCCTTGTAGATTGGCCTCAAGGGGACCTAAAAGGATAAGAAATCAGTTTCCTACTATTTAGGACTCCAAAGTCCATTCTAATTATGAGACTTGCCCACCAAGTCTCCTATACCAAGTCCAATTCAAGGACTCTCAACATCTATATAAGGGGTCTCACCCCACAAATCAGAACTACGTTTTTTGGCTTGATTCTGTAATTCACAGAGATACGTAGGCATCTCGTAAAGGCAGAGTTGAGCTACGAAACACGAGAGCAGCCATTAAAGGCCTTGAGCTCCCGAATCTTAGTAATAAATACAGCAAATAATAACCTTAGTTTTTTATCCATAACAAGTATGGACCATATTTAGATAACTGTTAGGAATATATGTGCATTAGTTTGATGATATGTTTAACAAAACACTTAAGTAGAAATCTAGTGTTTGTAGCCTCAACGGATAAGACCACTTTGGCTATCCGTTGATGGTGTAGCTTTACTTAGAAATAAGTCTAGTGTTGTAGCACATTTCAGTCTCTGAATTTGAGATATAATTCTTAAATGTTGAGGGAAATTATAAGTCATGTGGACTATTAAAGGATATGCAGATAGGAAGGCCAATTGTAAATATTTCATGCCTTGTAATTTTGTATAAATGAAATGGTGTCAACGGATAACTTAAAGACCTTCAACGGATGAGAAACAAAGCTTCAACGGATGTCTCTAAAGCTTCAACGGATAACATCCTTCAACGGATGAGTGCATCAACGGATAGAGCTTCAACTGCTAACACATCAACGGATAAAGCCATCAACGGATGAAGGCTTCAACAGATGTTCTGTTAAATAGCAGTTGACAAGTGGTAGTTGTACCTACAAACAGAGGCACATGGGTTGACAGAGACAACTGAGATGTGGTAGCCTATTTCAGGAACATCAGAAAAAGCAGTCGTTCTACTCTAGTATAAAGAGGCAATAGTCAACAATGCACTGGAGTAAAATGGAGAAGAAACAAGTGGAGAACTTATTTTATTATTGTACTTTTTATCTTTGTCTTCACTTGTAAACTTGGTGTTATATAAACCAAGTAGCAGCTAGTAATTAGAAGAGAATTTTTCCAGAGCTGTTTAGAAAAATCTTGAGAAAAATTATCTAGTTTGTACTAGGATGCAGCTGTGATCAACTTCTTGAATCACAGATTTTCTGAAATACCATCTCTGGTGGAACAACAAATCCACCAGAAAAGTTTTTTAAGGTCTGTTGTGTTCTGTACTTTTGTGCTTGAATATATATCTGTCTGTATTAGCATAAAGCAATTCACACACTTGTTTATCTTAAACACACAGCCTTTGAAACTGCTCAAAACTTGAAAAAGTTTTGAGATTTACATTCAACCCCCCTTCTGTAAATCTCATTATTAGTTCACTAGGAATAAAAATTGGTATCAGAGCAGGCTCTTGACACACAAAGAGTTTAAAGTTCTTGGAAACTAACAAAGATGAGTAAGAAGGATATTGGAGTAAAAATCCCAGTTCTTGACAAAGACAGTTATCACCATTGGAAGGTGAAAATGCACCTTCATCTACTCTCCCAAGATGAAGGTTATGTAAACTGCATTGAGAATGGTCCTCACATTCCCCACAAAGTAGCCACAGTTGCTACAGCCACAATTGTTGTTGGTCAATCCATTCCAAAACCTAGAGCAGAATGGACAATGGAAGACACAGAAGAAGTCCACAAGGATAAGAAGGCTATGAACATTTTGTTTAATGGTCTTGACAAGGATATGTTTGATAATGTGATAAATTGCACAACTGCCAAAGAGGTTTGGGACACAGTTCAGCTACTGTGTGAAGGTACAGAACAAGTAAAAGAAAACAAAATGCAGCTTCTCATTCAACAGTATGAGTATTTTCATTTTGAAGAAAATGAATCTTTAAATGACACATTCAATAGATTCCAAAAGCTGTTGAATGGACTGAAGCTGTATGGTAGAGTGTACCAGGTGAAGGATTCAAATCTTAAATTTTTAAGATCCTTGCCAAAGGAATGGAAACCCATGACTGTCTCCTTGAGAAACTCTCAAGATTATAAGGACTTCACTCTTGAAAGATTATATGGAATCTTGAAGACTTATGAACTAGAGCTGGAACAGGATGAGGTATTGGAGAAGGGAAGAAAGAAAGGAGGTTCAGTTGCCTTGGTAGCTGAAAATGAGAAAGAATGCAGACAAGAAACTGTGAGATCAATATTAAACTCCAAAGATGGCACAAGCAAATCAGAATCAAGCAAGGGGAAGGAGCAAGTTGCTGAGAATGAAGACAACTCCAGCCAAGATGACTCTGATGGTATTGATGAGCATCTTGCATTTCTATCCAGAAGATTTGCAAAGATGAAATTTAAGAAAAACACTAGAGCCACTAAACCTCATAAGAACATGGTGGACAAATCCAAGTTCAAGTGTTTCAATTGTGGTATAAGTGGACACTTTGCAAGTGAGTGCAGAAAGCCAACTACTGAAAAGAAGAAATTTGACCAAGTAGATTACAAAAAGAAATATTTTGATCTGCTCAAGCAAAAGGAGAAGGCTTTCATTACTCAAGAAAAAGACCGGGCAGCTGATGGAGAAGAAGAGGATGAAGATGTGGAATATGTCAACTTGGCTCTCATGGCTGATTCTGAGGAAAATGAAGTTAGTTCATCAAGCAACCAGGTAATCACTACTGATTTAACACAGCTTACTAAAGAAGAGTGCAATGATGCTTTTAATGACATGTCTACTGAATTGTATCACTTGCGTGTGTCTCTTAAATCTCTTGCTAAAGAAAATAGTAGGATTAAAGAGAACAATCTGTTTTTAAGTAATAGAAATGTTGTGTTAGAAGATAAGTTGATTGACCTAGAGAAAACTAAGCTACATTATATATCTGTTGAAAATGAACTAGCTGAATCTGTTAAGAAAGTAGAAATACTTTCTAATCAATTAGGGAGAGAGCAAGAGGTGATTAAAGCCTGGAAGACATCTAGGGATGTTAGTGCTCAAATTGTCAAGGTCCAAGGAATTGAATCATTCTGTGAGACTGCCTGGGATAAAAACAAAAAGAAAATGGAATTAATTGATGGGCTGTCAACGGATGTGGAATCAACGGATGATGAAAATTATCCGTTGAAGGAAGAAAAGGAGCATCCGTTGAAGGTTCCTCAATTAAAACAGGCAGATGTTTCTAACAGTGAAAATCTAAAGAAACTCAACAAAAAGTTTGGTTCAACTTCCAAGAACTTTGTCAAAGAAGAAGCAAGCACATCCAAAGATTTCAGTAAGGTGAATATAGGACACATGACCTTAGAACAGTTAAAGAATAGGCTCAAAGTGGTTGAGGATAAAAAGGAAACTAAAAGGAAATCTAATAGAAATGGGAAGGTAGGGGTTAACAAACTAACAATTACACACCTGATAAGTATGCTCCTAGAAAAAGCTGTGTGCATTGTAATAGTGTTAATCATCTATCTGCTATTGCAAATCTATTACACA